>NC_068981.1:136531451-136551830 GCF_001194135.2 Octopus bimaculoides | reverse complement strand
TATATATATATATATATATATATACATATACACACACACACACACATATGCACATATATATATATACATATATATGCATGAATGTATATATGTGCGTGTGTGTGTGTGTGTATATATATGCTTATATACATACGTATATGTACATACTTACATCTATACATATATGTATATATGCATATGTGGGCACAGGACATCACGAAACGTGCACAACAAAAAGTACGAAGTACAAGTATATGGAATATGAACTATTTTTTTGAACAGCGAAAGACACAAATGGAAAACAAGACAAACAACACAAAAAACGACCCTTCATCAGTTGCTGGCTGTTTTTTATGAGCTAGATGTTTTGACAGGAGCTGCCCAGGCTCCATGTCTGTTTTGGCACGGTTACTATGGCTGGATACCCTTTTTAATGCCAACCATTTTACAAAGTGCCCTGGGTGCTTTTACACACCACCAGCATGGGTGCATTTATGTGGTACTGGCACCCACAAGTCCACAAGATTAGGAATACTCAACTAGAGAAGAATGCAGGGAACAAGCCTGTATGCAAGGACAACCATGCACTCACTTAGCTTTAAGGGTCTTCTCAAGCACAGCAAACCTCCAGGAGTTTCTGTCCCGTGCCATCTCCTCTGTTTGAAGATCCTTTTTTTCATTTATCCCTTGTATATTGTCCCCCCACAATTAGAGATCAGCACCTCTTGATGCAACTGTCTTCATTCATATGCATTACATGACCATACCAACAAGTTTCTTTCAGTTTCTGCCTACCAAATCCACTCATAATGCTTTGGTCAGCGTAAAGCTATAATAGAAGACACTTGCCCAAGGTGCCACATGGTGGGATTGAACCCAGAACCATGTGGTTTGGAAGCAAAGTTCTTCCCACCAGCCATGGCTGGCCTGCTATGGATAGTCATTTAATAATCTATGGATGTATTTGGTTTCAAAATTCTTTATCTTTTTTTTTTTATGATTATACTTGTTTCAGTCATTAGATTATGATCATGTTGGGGGTTTAGTTGTTTTTTTTTTTTTTTAGTCTGGCACTTATTTTATCATCCTCTTTTGCTGAACCACTAAGTTACAGGGATGTAAATAAACCAACACTGGATGTTAAGCTGGGGTAAGGGACATACACATGCACATATATATATATGACAGGCTCCCATACAGTTTCCATCAAGTGGATTCATTCACAAGGCATTGGTCAGCTCAGGGCTATAGTTAAAGATTCTAAGCCAAAGTGCCACACAGTAGGCTTGAACCTGAAATCACATGATTTCAAAGCAATCTTCTTAACCATGCTGCCATACTTCTAGCAGAGTAAGAATATGGTCGATATATTGATAAGAATTGATATTTAGATGGCGAGCTGGCAGAAACGTTAGCACGCCGGGCGAAATGCTTAGCGGTATTTCGTCTGCCGCTACATTCTGAGTTCAAATTCTGCCGAGGTCGACTTTGCGTTTCATCCTTTCGGGGTCGATTAAATAAGTACCAGTTACGTTCTGGGGTCGATATAATTGACTTAATCCGTTTGTCTGTCCTTCCTTGTCCCCTCTGTGTGTAGCCCCTTGTGGGCAGTAAAGAAATAAGAATTGATATTTAGACATCTCTCTACATCCAGAGTAAAAGACTGCTAAGTTTAACTTCCCTTTTTCTGCCTTCCTGGTTTCATTAAAATATATCAGAGGAGGATTAAGGACTTGAAGGGGATGCTGGGGTTGGCAGAATCAGTGGAATGGCTGGCAAGAGCAAATGGAGTGTGATGGTACAGGCATGTGTTGAGGAGGGACAACAAGCATGTTTTGAGGAAGGGGCTTGAGTTTGAGGTAAATGGACCACAAAAGCAAGGTAGACTGAAGAAAACATGTAGGGGACAGGTGGAGGAAGAAATTGCGAGGGTTGGCTTGAGAAAGGAATACAACAAAAACCAGGCAAGATGGTGACTGATATGGTGTGAGGACGGTTGCTATGGCATTGGGGTAGATCTGACCGCCCACATTAATGAACACAAAACCTGGATTTAAAACACTGGATGATGATGATGATAACATGTACCAGTTACATACTGGTATTGATCTAGTGGTCTGCTTCCAGCCACCCCAAATCTTAGGCTATGTACCAATGCTACAAATCAATATATTGATCTGATCAAATAAAAGTGAAGCCAAATCAGTTTCTTGCTAAATAATCAAATTTATACCAAGAAATATTGTGTCTGTCGTACTAAATATATATATGTATATATAGTGTTTGTCTCAGAAAATTTCAATCGAGAAATAGTTGAGTTTATTTCCTAAAAATATACCAAATATAATATAGTTTATATTTTTATTATTAGTTTTTTTTTTTTAATTCAGTCAAGAAGAAAGGTTATTTGGAACATTATATAAAATATACAAATATTTATATATTTTATTCACGTAGAAAACATAAGGCTTTATGATGTAAGAGAAAAGATGGTCTTCATTGAACAGTCTGATGAAGGCCAGCGGGCTGAAACTTTGACATCTCTGTCAGTCTTATTCTCATAAAAGTTTAATAAGTGTGTGTGTGTGTGTGTAATGCATTGCGTATAAGAAGAACCTAATATAGTGTACAAGAGGGAAGATTGAACTGGTATGGCTATATATGATGCAGATAGATTGTAAAAGATGAACAGAGAAATACCAAACTATTGAAATAGAATGAATATACAGAAAAAGATCAAGGAAAACATGGGAAGAAGCAAGCATTTTTTTTTTTAATCAAAATCTTCAACTTAGTCATACCATGTGAAAGACCATACCGTGGGGTTAATTGAAAATACAGAAATCTATCAAATACACTATACATGTTATTCAAAGAGTTATCCTAATTATAGAGATATGTTGATTTTGCTTGAAGACCACATCAAGGGTATATTTGTCTGAGGAATACTCAACCACATACAAGTTAATACCAGGGCTGATGCCAGCATATTCAGCAACCCAGATCAGACCTACAGTATGCACCTCTTCTCTAAATCTTTTGCTACAACTTACTCCAGCCATGACTCTTTTTTTACACCAGCAAAAAACTGCATCTGACAAACACAAAGTGTATAGTTTTACAATCATGGGTAGGTGCAGGAGTGGCTGTGTGGTAAGTAGCTCGCTTATCAACCACATGGATCTGGGTTCAGTCCCGCTGTGTGGCACCTTGGGCAAGTGTCTTCTAATATAGCCTTGAGCCAACCAAAGTGGATTTGTGAGTGGATTTGGTAGATAGAAACTGAAAGAAGCCCGTCGTGTGTGTGTGTGTGTGTGTATGTGTTTGTGTTTGTATATGTCTCCCACCAGCGCTTGACAACTGATGCTGGTGTGTTTACATCCCCATCACTAAGCAGTTTGGCAAAAGAGACTGATAGAATAAGTACTAGGCTTACAAAGAATGAGTCCTGGGGTCGATTTGTTTGACTAAAGGCGGTGCTCCAGTATGGGTGCAGTCAAATGACTGAAACAAATAAAAGAGTATTAAGGAAATATGTTATCTTTTATCTTTCACTTGTTTCAGTCATTGGACTGTGGCCATACTGGAGCATTGCTTCAAAGGGTGCTCAAACAAATCAACCCCAGTATTTATTTTTAAGATTGGTTCTTATTCTGTCTCTTTTGCTGAACAGCTAATTTACAAGGACATAAACAAACCAACACTGTTAAGTGATGCTGGAGAACGAACACAAGCACACAAACACATGTATATACATAGCTGCTATGAATGCAAATCATGAGGTAGTGTGTTCAGTTCCCAGACTGGGCTGTGTGTTGTGTTCTTGAGCAAGAAACTTTATTTCACATTACTCCAGTTCACTCAGCTGTAGAAATGAGCTGTGACGTCACTGGTGCCCGGCCTTTGCCTTTCCTTTGGACAATGTCAATGGTGTGGAGAAGGAAGGCTGGTATGCATGGGTAATGGCTGGTCTTTTATAAACAACCTTGCCTGGACTTGTGCCTCAGGGGGGAACTTTCTAGGTGCAATCACATGGCCATTCATGAACAAAGGGAGTCTTTACCCTTACCCTTTACCTTATCGTAGAAATTTACAGAAATTTACAAAAAAAACAAAGACAGCTGAGGGAACAACAGGCAGGTGTATTAGTTTTGTGTTCAGGAAGAATGGAAACGTCTTTGACATTTTGAGCCTACGCTCTTCAACAGAAAGGATCGAGAGGGAAAAAAATGGAGAGAACAGAAAAAAAAAAAATGGAGAGAGAAAAAAATATGTAGGGATTAGCAGTTCAACATGATGTATAGAGGCTTGGCCAAAAGTCCCCCAACAGTAAATCAAAATTCCATAAATACTTAATATTCAGTCTTATTTATTCATCTGGAAAAATATGTCACTCAAGAAGGGCTTCAATTTGAACAATTTTTATGATGTTTCATTTTTAGATGCTTTTATTAAATCCATTCAGTTGTTAAACATAAATAAATTTTGGAATTAAATGGTTTTGATTTATTGTCAGGTGACTTTTGGCCAATCCTGTATATATATACAGGGTGTCCACAAAGTCTGGGTACATGGGGATTAACACATACTTTAAGAAATTATTATTTCTTATATTTAATTGTTTATGTTATGATTTACCCAGATCATGTACCCAGACCTTGTGGACACCCTATGTGTGTGTGTGTATATATATATATATATATATATATATATATATGCACACACATACACATACATACTACAAGCATTCACACAGTTTCTGTCTACCGAAGACACTCACAAGGTATTGGTATGCCTGGAGTTATAGCAGACAACACTCACGCAAGGTTTCATATAATGCAACTGAAGCTATAACAACATGGTTACAAAGCAAGCTTTTTAACCACACAGCCATGCCTTTGGCAAACTTTGAAAGGTTCCATGTTGAATCATGTGACAGGTCATAAAACCAGTCAGCCCTTCTGTCTACCCCCTACCAGAGCAATCACCTAATTTCCCAAGAGTTCAGTGCCAGTCCTGGCTAACTCAATAAGTAATTCTATTGATTGAACAATTGGATTATTAATTACTGGAAGCAATCAAGAATCAGTTAATTTACTTTACAGCAAAATGATTATTTCTACCCTTCACTGAACTTCGAATTTTTTTTTTTTTTTTGGTCTTTTTTATATGTGCTTGTCTAAGCAGCCTTAGAATCATTTCAACATTTGGCACAAGACCAGTATGAAGAGTAAGTGGGTTAGTTAATTACGTCAACCCCAGTACTTGATAGGTACTGCATTTTATGATCTTGGAGGGGATAAATGGCAAAGTCGACATTAGTGGAATTTGAACCTGGAATGCAAAGAGCCTTGAGAAATGCTGCAAAACACTTTATCTAACATGCCTTAGTAGTAGTAATATTATTATTATTATTAATAATAATAATAATAATAATAATAATCCCCTCTATTATAGGCACAAGGCACAAGGGAGCTAGTTGATTCCATCAACTTAGGTACTTGATTGGTACTTAATTTATCAATCCTGAAAAGATGAAAGGCAAAGTTGACCTTGGCAGAATTTGAACTCATGATATAAAGATGACCGAAATGTTGCTAAGCATTTAGCCCATCATACTAGTAATTCTGCCTGCTCACTGCCTTAATAATAATAAAAATAATCCTTTTTACTATAGGTTACAAGGCCTGAAATTTTGTGGGAGGGGACTAGGCGATTACATCGATCTCAGTGTTTCATTGGTACTTAATTTATCAACCCCAAAAGGATAAAAAGCAAAGTTGACCTCAGTGGAATTTGAACCCGGAACGTAAAGAGAGATGAAATGCTGCTAAGCATTGTGCCCGGCATGCTAGCAATTCTGCCAGCTCACCACCTTAATAATAACAATGATGATAATAATAATCCTTTCTATTATAGGCACAAGGCCTGAAGTTTTGGGGAGAGGACTAGTTGATTGTAGTGACCCCGAAAGAATGAAAGGCAAAATCGACCTCGACAGAATTTGAACTCAGGACATAGCGATGGGCAAAATACCGCTAAGCATTTCGCCCAGCGTGATAATGACTCTACCAGCTTGCTGCCTTAATAATAATAATAATAATAATAATAATGATAATCCATTCTACTATAGGCACAAAGCCTGAAATTTGGTGGGAGGGGTTAAGTTGATTACATCGACTCCGGTACTCAATTAGTACTTAATTTATCAACCCTAAAAAGATGAAAGGGTAAGTCAACCTTGACAGAGTTTGAACTCAGAATGTAATGATGGAATAATAATAATGATGATGATGATGATGATGGGTCTCATGGCTTCTGATCTTAACTGATTAGAAGTGTTATGATGTACATGTTTTTCTTGCTGTAAAAGATGGGCTACAGCAAATATTCCGCTTGCCAGAATTGCTTGACCTTAAACAAGGTTGAGCATGTTCCTTAGTGGCTGACAATATGTGCATCTCTGATCATTGAGCAGGAGTAGTGGGGGTGCATCATAACCATGTGTTGAGAGGAATTCTTCAGGGTTTGAATAATTCACCTCTGGAAACATGAGTGTTTCATTCATCATCCTTAAACAACCCTTATTCAGGGACTTTTTGAGTGGGAAGGGCTACTCGGCCTGAAGAAAATTCTAACTGTGCCTCACTTGCTAGGTCATGCGCTGTTTATCTCGATATGAAATTATTATGTTGTGCACTTATGTCTGTGATGCATGTGCTGGTGTAGCCTTGTCAGATGGGTAGCCATGATGGATTTTGTATACTTATGTCCCAGTGTCACTCTGATGGCATGCATTGCTCTCTCACTCAATGATAATAATAATAGTAATAATAATAATAATAATTATTATTATTATTATTATTAAGGCAGCAAGCTGGCAGAATCGTTAATGTGCTGGGTGAAATGCTTAGCAGTATTTCACCCATCGCATTCTGAGTTCAAATTCCACTGAGGTTGACTTTGCCTTTTATCCTTTCAGGCTCAATTAAATAAGTACCAGTTATGCAGTGGAGGTCGACGTAATCAACTTAATCCCTTCCCCCAAATCTGAGAAAGGATTATTATTATTATTATTAAGGCAGCAATCTGGCAGAATCGTTAGCACACTAGGTGAAATGCTTAGTGGTGTTTTGTCTGTCGCTACATTGTGAGTTCAAATTTTGCTGAAGTCAACTTTACCTTTCATGCCTTTAAGTACCAGTTGCGTACTGGGGTCGATGTAATCTACTTAATAATTTCCCCCAAATTTGAAGTCTTGTGCTTCCAGTAGAAAGGATTATTATTATTATTGTTATTGTTGTTGTTGTTGTTGTTATAGGCACAAAGAAATTTTAGTGGAGGGGGCTAGTCAATTACATCAGCCCCATTGCTCACAGTTTATCTAGAAATACATCATCCAATGTGACTTTTCCTTAAGGCAATTTTCTGCAATATTACAGAGAGCCTTGGGTGGTAGTTGATATATCTAGCAGATCAAGCAATCCTGTAGAAATTCTGTCATTAGCTTGTTGGTACATGTTTATATAACAGCCCTGAACTTCCTTTCTGGCCACATAAGAACCCAAAGACATGACCCAGCATCGTGATTTCTTCACACTTTTAAGCTTCACTGAAAATATTTAATGATTTTCTTATGTACACTTATTACAAACCGGAATGAGTTAGCTTAGTCAGTAATAGAACTTAGCCGACATGTAATTTGATTTCGTTTACCATGAGTGTGTGTGTGTGTGTGTGTGTGTGTTTGGATATTTATAGCAATAAGTTTGCTTTTGTGTGTAGATGCATCTGTATGTTTCTAGTATCTATGTGTCACTGTGTGCTTTTAAACATATCTTTGTGTATACACATACACATAGCAACATACACACATACTTGCATACACACACACTCATGCACATATTTATTTGTAGCTGGTTAATATAGGTGAGTCCACACAGATACATTCACACATATATCTATATATACCTAGTTAATATATATATGTACACACATACACACACATATGCTTACACTGACATTTTATCTGTATCTAGTTAATATAGGTGTGTACACACACACACATTCATACATATATATATATATATATATATATATATATACATCTAGTTAATATGTGTGAGCGGTTGTATACTGACCTAAAATTTTTAAAGTGTATTGAATATGTCTTTATGAATGTATGTGCATATGAGTGTGTGTATGCATATGTAAATACACACATATACATAAAGACTTTGCATTGTTAATGGACAAAACTGTGTTTCTATTATCATCCTTCTGTTCATATGAAAATATGTGACTTCATACAACATACACATGATGTGTGTATGTGTCACTTCATTACATAAGCTCTCTCTTTCTATACATATACATAAATTTATTCATATAAGTACACACACATGAAGTGTTTCTCTGTCTCGCTTTCTCCACACCATCCCCTGCTCCAGGCATACTTCAAATGTTTCCTTTATGAAGTGTGATGCTCCTTAAGAAATAATTCCAGCCAGCCTACCAACCAGCTGCATCTTTCTTCTGGCAACAATGTTTATGGTTTTTCTGTCACATAACCTTTTCTAGAATATCTCAGATCAGATGGCGTTTGAAATATTTACATTATCATAGCTCAAGAAGACTAGCTTTTAATTGTACCTTCTTTGTTTTAGACATTTTGTCATTGATATTTACAAAGCCTCAGGATGATCTCACAAGTCCATTGTGATAAATGACCTTTAAATGGGTAAGGGTAAAAACCCCCATCAGTCATGAATGACCATGGGAGGCACAAGTCCAGACAAGGTTGTTTATGGAAGACCAGCAGTTCCCATGCATACCAGCCTCCCATCTCCCCACCACTGGTGTGATCTAAGAGAAAGGCAAAGGCTGATACAGCTTGGCACCAGTGATGTCGTGACATATTTCTACAGCTGAATGTGAAATAAAGTGTCTTGCTCAAGAACACAACACACAGCCCAGTTCAGAAATTGAATTCACTACCTCATGATTGTGAGCCCGACTCTCTAAGCACTGAGCCACGTGCCTTCACATGCCCTAACTACCATAGTTTGCCAGGGGCTTTTTTAAGTCATAGGGCTTATCACATACAATTTGAACCCTTTCGTAACCATATTTATAATGAAATATATAACTGCCTATGTTCCATTTAATTTTGAAATTGAATGCAAGGCATTAGCCTAGCACTGTGTAAACAGTATCAAACTGTATGAAGAATTGATCAAAAAATATTAGGTGTTCAACCCATACCAGTGCGGATAATTAATGAACATCAAAAGATGACGGTGATGACAGTGGTGGCCCCGACTGGTGCTATAGAAACAAAACTGCAACATATCAATTCGGCATTTAATTTCCTTCAAAGTAGACCCCTTCTGAAGCCAGACTTTATCTAGCATTGTTTCCATTGATGGAAGCATTGCGGGAGCTTCTTCTTTGGGATAGTAAGCAGCTACCTTGCTGCATTCTCTTGGATTTCCTCAATGTCTGGAAATCTTGTTCCATTCAAGTGGGATTTGGTTTTTGTGGTCATAACCATTGAAGCATGATTCATCACCAGTTATGCCTGCTTTCAAAAAGCTTTAATCTTCCTTGACACAATCAACGAGATGCTGCATGGTTTAAACACCATCTTTTTTTTTTTTTGAGATGACCACACTCTACACCCGCATTTCTCAACCCGGGTTTCTCGGAACCCTAGGGTTCCACAAAAGGTTCCTAGAGGTACTGCAAGAAAGAGTGAGATAAGCTAATGCTAATTTCATGATTGTAATATTACTATACATGCACAACATATTATTGGTTATTGTACTATTGTAATATAGACATCTTTCTATCTAACCTATTATGTTATCAAAAAATATACAACAACCATTTATATACTCTTTTACTCTTTTACTTGTTTCAGTCATGTGGCTGTGGCCATGCTGGAGCACCACCTTAAGTCGAGCAAATCGACCCCAGGACTTATTCTTTGTAAGCCTAGTACTTATTCTATCGCTCTCTTTTGCCGAACCGCTAAGTTACGGAGACGTAAAAACACCATCATCAGTTGTCAAGCGATGTTGGAGAGACAAACACAGATACACAAACATATACGCACACACACACACATACATATATATATACATATATATGACGGGCTTCTTTCAGTTTCAGTCTACCAAATCCACTCACAAGGCTTTGGTCGGCCCGAGGCTATAGTAGAAGACACTTGCCCAAGGTGCCACGCAGTGGGACTGAACCTGGAACCATGTGGTTTGTAAGCAAGCTACTTACCACACGGCCACTCCTACGCCTGTTGAAACATTTTTTTTTTTCATCGTAGTTCACATGGTAAATATATGATTGATTGCTAAATCCACAAGTTTTTTTATTCTCTTTCTGTTTATTTCCGCATATTCCTTTCTGTTGAAGAGTGCAGGCTCGAAACGTTCTCACTTTCCTGGATGTCAAACAGAGAGAGAATAAAAAAACTTGTGGATTTAGCAATCAATCATATATTTATCATGTGAACTATGACGAAAAAAAAATATGTTCAAGATATGATATGTAATTTTTTTGTGCAGGGTTTCCTTGAGACATGTAATTATTTTAAGGGTTACACAAGGGTAAAAAGGTTGAGAAACACTGCTCTACACATTTTACTTCCAAGCAAGAGCAAGAATGGAAGTGAGCAAGAATGTTATAACTTAGTGTGCATGCATGACAGAGTTCAAGGTCAATCTGTGCCAAGTGGCTTCACTCTGCATACTTTAGCTCTGTTACCATAACAACGGTCCTGATGCTTTTTTGATCAGACCTTGTAAGCCAGGGGTTTTCAAACTTTTTGACTTGCGGACCCCTTTATATTTCAGGCTTTACCTTAGGGACCCCCTTATAAACGCTTATGAAATTTACACATAAATATTTGCTTAAAATAACATATATTTTTACATTTATTTATTTAACAGTATTTAACAAATAGGTTTATTGTCAATTAAAAGATTTCGATTAAAAAACATATATAAAATCAAATTGCCCATAAAAAGTATTTGCTGTCCACGGACCCCCTGTCTTATCCTTGCGGAACCCCTGTGGTCTACGGACCACAGTATGAAAATCTCTGTTGTAAGCAGAAGTACAGTGTGGCATACAGTCTAACACAGATTACAATTCAATATGTATCAAAAATGGATTGATTGTCAAGATGAAAGTGTTAGAAACCTCAATAGCATGTTCATATGTCTTTTGAATAGTTCACTTTAGCCCAGACAGCAACCTGAGATCAACAGGAAAGACAGTCTAGTATTTTGTAGACTAGACAGAGAGAAAGCATGTGCCAACTTTTTATTAGTGAAGGGGGAAAAGCACATTGACACACACACACACAACTTCCTGAAGCCTTCTACCAATGCCAAGTTTTCTATAACACAACTTTTCTGAAACTTACTGCCAATATCGAGTTGTCTACAGAAGCATAAACAACTTTCTTAAATTTTCTAAAAAGGCCACCAAGTTTTCCTATAAAGCAGCATATAACTTATTTCGTGTAATTTTCTGCAAATATCAACAACCCAGATTGTTTCTGGTTTTTTTTTTGGTTTTTTTGCTATTGTTTATTTCTTTCAATAATTTTCAACAAAAATTCAATCTATTGACTTATTTTGTTTGTTCAACCATGTGTGAGCAAACAAAAATAAGAAATAACTACCAGATTTCCTCTACAGTCGGAAATTAGGAAATACACATTGGTGCGCCATGGCTGGAAAGTCTTTGATCTTAGGTCTACTCAATCAGGAATAATCTGGAGTTAAATATGAACAGCAGCAGCAAAAACAACAACAAGCCATATCTCTTATGGATTCTGCTAGTCCTACCTGGGAGAGATAGATTGCTTGGACTCTGCTAGTTTTTACCTGGGAGAGCTAGATTTGTAGGACACTACTAGACCTACCTGGGAGAGAGAGAGAGAGAGTAGTAGGACTTTGCTAGTCCTACTTAAGTCCAATCTCTCCACAATAAACTGCGAAGAAAACAAAAAGCACATTACATGTCACAAGTGCAGGTCGTATTTACACCACGTGGAGCAGCCACCAACACAGCTAAGCAAAAATTCCAAAGAAAATGAAAGACTACCTATACAAATGAAAGACCAGTTTGTTGTTAGAGCAAGCTGCAGTCCTCTCTGTCCAGGTCACTACAAGCAAACGTTTAGATACAAATGCAACACAGCTAATGCACTTCTATGATAATGTCCTCAAAACTCAGGCAAGGCTGTATGGTAAGATGCTTGCTTCCCAAACAAGTGGTTCCCGGTTCAGTCCCACTGTATGGCACTTTGGGCAAGTGTTTCAGACCAATCAAAGCTTTGTGAGTGGATTTGGTAGACAGAAACTGAAAGAAGCCCATTATGTGTGTGTGTGTGTGTGCTTGTTCCCCCCCCCCCACTGCTTGACAACTGATGTTGGTTAGTTTACATCCCCATAACTTGGCAGTTCAGCAAGAGAGATTGATAGAATAAGTACCAGGCTTTACAAAAAATTAATAATTTTTCAGGCTGTCACCCACTTGGTTCTCAGGACACATTCTTAGTGCTCCCACCTCACCATCACAGACATAGGCAATTTTCTACAGCAAATTCAAAACAACAGTATTTCACAAATAAAACTTAACCTAATTAACCCATTATTTTTTTTTTTTTAACATCCATTGCTCCATTTTGATCACCCCATTATTCTTCAATGCCCCCCCCCCTGGATCTTTCCACCGCTTTTATAGAAGCAGTACCACCCACTTTGGAAACCACTGGTCTATGGGCTTCCACGCAGTTTCCATCTATCAAATTCACTCACAGGGCATTGCTCAGCTCAGGGCAACTGTAGAAGACACATGACCCAAAGTAACCACCAGTGGGATTGAACCCAAAACCATATGGTTGCAACGCAAACTTCTTGACCACATGGTTATGCTTATACCTATTCTGTCATTTGACAGCAGCCATGCTGGAGCACTGCTTTAAAGGGTTTTAGTCTAAGAAATTGGTCTCTGCACTTATTCTTTGTAAGCCTACCACTTATTCTATTAGTCTCTTTTGCAGAACTGCTAAGTTACAGGGACATAAACACCAAAATTGGTTGTCAAATAAAGGTAAGGTTGACAAACACAAACACAAAGACATACACACACATAAATATATATACATACATACATACGATGGGCTTCTTTCAGTTTCCGTCTACCAAATCCACTCACAAGGCTTTGGTCAGCACAATGCTATAGTAGAAGACACTTGCTCAAGGTATTCCGCAGTGGGATTGAACCTGGAACCATGTGGTTGGGAAACAAGCTTCTTAGCACACAGTCACACTTATGCAACAGCAAAAAAAAAGTCTTGAGACAGAATGTTTTTGATGAGATAAGTTGAACAGCAGCAACAACAATAACAACAATTTTATTCATTTATAATTTATTGATTCTTCCTTTGAGGAGAAACTCAGATTGGTAGAATCTTTCGAGCATTGGACAAAATGCTTGTGGTATTTGGTTATGGAGATTTATACAGGCATAGACACAGGCATGGCTGTGTGTTAAGAAGCTTGCTTTTTGCAACCACATGGTTTCAGGCTCAGTCCTATTGCATGACAACTTAGGAAAGTGTCTTCTACTATAGCCACAGACTGACCAATGCCTGTGAGTGAATTGGGGATGATAACTGTGTGGAAACCTGTTGTATGTGTGTGTGTGTATGGATGAAGCTTAGGGTTTGGACTCCAGTGTAACAATTCTCTACACACTGTAATCTCTTACTGCAAACTTACATACTTCTAGGGTTCCTTCCAGCCAACCCTTCAGATCATCAATCCATCATCATTGTTGCCACCAATGAGCCCACTTTCTTCCCCCACCACCCAGCCCCTGAGGATGTTGGTACAGAGTTTCTGGGCCCTGATAAAATAGCCAAAATATTACAATTTACTCTGACCATCATCACAAATTCTCATTCTACATCTATGTCTCCCAGAACTAAATCAGTTGTTGTCCAGGCCATATCATCTCAAACACCCTTAATCGCTTAGTGGCCGTCACCTTTAGAGTCCATACTTCACACTCATACACAGTGACGTCGCTAGAGTGTATGTTCCACCCGGAGCCATCCTTGGGTTTAAAATCCTCATTCTCCCCATCCTGTCTACAGGTTTATGCAGTAGACCAAAAATGCTGCTTCTATAAAAGTGTCACCCAGGGCACATCACCGCTTTCCCGCTACGGTGCTCTTGGCCAGAATAGAGTTGTTTTTGGAAATTTCCAAATGAAACGATAATATTAATCATTGAGATAATGTCTTTTCCTCATCATGTAATATTTCTAATTGAATTATTGTTATTCATTGCAATTATATATGTTAATGAGTGATAGTCTACGTCAGCAGCAAAACAATAGCGTTAGTAAATAAAAGCGTTTCAGTGGGGGACCCATTGGAGGTGAAAGAGGAGGAGGAGGAGGGGGACAGGAATAGGAGGAGAGGAAGAATAGGAGGTGGAAATGGAAGGGGTCAAAGACTGGCCCTAATCTAAACAACAGATCACACCTCACCGCACGAACTTATTGTATATTACAAATATTTATTGATGATCTATCACCCTTGTTATTTACCTCTTCCCTCCACACTATTACTTCGACACCTCCTCCTCCCATCGTTGCCACATACACACACATACACACTCATGGAGTAACTGCCAGGTGTGAGTTATGTCTAAGTACAATGCTCCCCCTCCCCTCCTCTCCCCGCTACTACCGGTACCAGTCACCGCTTGTTAACTTCATTCACCCCACTAGTGCCACCTGCTGGCTTTTTATCAAATTTACATTATCACTTGGCAAGTTCTTCCTTGACCTTTGCAACACCTCGTTGACCTTTCTACGAATAGCAGGAGAGAGAGAGAGAGAGAGAGAGAGAGCGTGTGTGTGAATATGTGCGTGTGTGTGTGTATGAGTTCGTACTTTCTCTGATACACAGTTATGATTGCAGTGTTTAACAATAACTCTCTCTGTATATATATCTATCAATCTGTCTATCTATCTATCTATCTATTTAACGTACTGGTGTGTATGTACAGGATGTGTGTGTGTGTTTTTATTCATATAAACGTGTAGTGAGGTGGGTCTGTCTGGAAATGCATGTACGTGTGTGTGTGTGTGTAGGCATGTGCAAATATGTATGTGTGTGTGTGTGTTTGTATGGCCTGGAGACAAGCATAGCTCAGCTGTTAAGAAGCTTGCTTTTCAGTCAAGAGATCCCAAGTTCGCTCCCATGGTGATGCCTACATTAGAATTCTGCAAAATGTAACAGATTTTCAAGGTGGTTTTTGATATACCTATCCAACCCATTTCAATATGGAACAAGGAAGACTCTGCTAGAGATGAAATAGAGCTCTCTCTCTCTCTCTCTCTCTCTCTTGTCATGCTATTACTGTCACATTAGACAATGCAGTAGCCCCTGTAATATGAAAATAGATGGGATGGTCCTGATTGGAATGCATTTGAACATAACTTAACTGCTCAACAAAAGAGACCAATAGAATAAATAAGACCAGTGTGGTGGTGGTTATTAATAACTATTTTTCTAATTGAAACTAAGGATCTTTGTGATTTGACGGGCAACACTTGTTTTCTTAACGAAACACTTTCAAACTTGGGACACTGGTAGAATGTGTCATACAAAACAACTTTTTCTCTTAGCCTTCTTAACAGGAAATTATACATCGCAAGTTATTTCATGTTAAAGTTGTCGTATTTCTGTAATTTCAACCAATCACTGACGTCTATTCAGCTGAATACAGTTACTGCTGTTCGGTGTCAAGTGTGTTATTCCCTGTTTAATTATATCATTATTCCCTAGTAAGGGTTTAGGGTTAGGGTTCGGGTTTTAGGGTTAGGGTTGAGGTTAGGGTCGGGGTTAGGGTTATGGTGATGAGTTATAGGGTTAGAGTTAAGGTTATGGCAAAAATAATCATAACCCTAACCGTAATCCTAAAACTAACCCTAACCCTAAAACCCTAAAGCTAAAACCAGTACAAACGCACGAACAATGTCATAAATAACAGTGACAAACGAAAAATATACCACTGATAGTTGTTGTTGACAACAGATAGTTTTTGTTGACAAACAACGGGACTAATTTTATTCAAGGGAAAAAATCCCGTAACACCGTTGTTTATATTCCATGGCGTAATTGCTTTCACCTCAACAGATGTCAGTGATTGGTTGAAATTACCGAAATACGACAATTTTTTACATGAAATAATTTCGAATACAAAATTTTTTATCTGTTCTATAACACAAAATATACAAGTATTCGAAGTTTGAAAGTGTTTCGGTACCAAAAACACTACATAAAAAAATGTTGTCCGTCAAATCACAAAGATCCGAAACTAAAATATGTGCAAACATTACTTTGTCAAATAAGGGAAAAATTGTCAAGATAAATGATTTGGCGTTCATCAAAGAGAGTATGTATAATGTGGATATTACAGTGAGATGACAAATGGGGCAATTGTTCCCCTCACCAAGGGAGATAACACTGCTTGCCTCAGACCACTTGGCTGACAATGTTTCACTCTACTCCACCCATATTTGAGTTCTTTGAATTTAAAAAAAAAGCATTTAATTGTTAAAGACAATAGTAATTACTCTAATACAATGATTTTTAACTTAAACAATAGCTCATGTGAGGGCAGCAAATGAGCAAATGTCATCTGCTGCAGATGGCCTCTGTGTTCATATCTTCTCGTCTCCTACCTTAAAGTTGCATCCCACTACTGTAGCCCCACTCAATTGCAGTGATTTGTAGCCATACCAGCTGCATGGAGATGTCAACAGTATTGGTGGCATGAAAAAAAGCACCAAGTACATACTGAAGAGTGTTTGTCACATCCAGAAGGGCATCAGCAATAGAAATCATGCCAAAGCAGACACTGGAGCACAATGCAGTTCTTGGGCCCTTGGATCCTGTCAAACTATGAAACCATATGCCAATCAGCTTCTTCTCAGTTTCTTATTTCTTTACTACCCACAAGGGGCTACTCACAGAGGGGACAAACAAGGACAGACAAACGGATTAAGTCAATGATATCGACCCCAGTGAGTAACTGGTACTTATTTAATCGACCCTGAAAGGATGAAAGGCAAAGTCGACCTCGGCGGAATTTGAACTCAGAACATAGCTGCAGGCGAAATACCACTAAGCATTTCGCCCGGTGTGCTAATGTTTCTGCCAGCTCGCCGCCTTCTTCTCAGTTTCTATCTACTAATTGCATTCGTAAGGAAGTGACTTGGGTTCAGGCTTTATTAGCAGATACTCGCCAAAAGTGTCATACTGGAGCCAAACTCAAAACCTTGTGTTTGCAAAATGGTCTTTAGAACCACACAGCCATGACTGCAGCTCAAGCATAGCATATGGAAGGACATGGCTTTGTGGTTTGGGTATTTAGCTCGTGATCATAAGGTTATAAGTTTGGTATCTGGCTGTACATTGAATCCTTGAGCAAGAAACTTTATATCACATTGTTCCTGTTCAATTAATCAGCTGACAGAAATGAATAGTATCTGATATCAAAAGACCAGCCTTGTCACGTGCTGTACCATGCTGAATCTCTCTGAGGACTACATTAAGTGTACACATGTCTGTGGAGTGCTCAGCCACTTGCATGTTAATTTCATGAGCAGGCTGTTCCATTTATCGCACTAACTAGACCACTCATCATTGTAGCCGACGGAGGCCAGTCAAACATAGCTGTGTCAAAGTTGGAAGTCATTATTATTGCATCATATAAAGGCAGCAAACTGGCAGAACCATTAGCACACTGGGCAAAATGCTTAGCAGCATTTCGTAGGCATTTTGCCCATCTTTACATGCTGAATTCAAATTCCACCTAAGTTGATTTTGGCTTTCATTCTTTCAGGATTGATAAATTAAGTACCAGTTGAGTACTGGGGTCGATGTAATCAACTTAACCCTTCCGCCAAAATTTCAGGCCTTGTGCCTATAGTAGAAAGGATTATTATTGCAGTATATAGAGAAATACTGTCTCATCATAACGTATAATTAGATAATGATGTGTCGGTTATGTCATGTTACATAATGTATAACAAGTGGATAGTACAAATCTTATCACTGGAAATGAAAATACAATGCTCATTGCACTACTAAAAATAGCAAACCTGATAAAAACTAATGATGAGCTAATCACAGTCAGCAGAAATTTTAGTACAATCTGCTTGTATAATTGCTAATGTGGCCATTCTGCATTCAATAGTCACTAGATTCAAAGTCTATCAGAGGGTCATGTAAAATTAAAAAATTACCAAGTTACCAAGTTTGTTTTCCACCTATGTGGTCTCAGGTTCAGTGCTACTGTGTGACACCTTGGGCAAGTGTCTTCTACTAGAGCCCTGGTCAAGTAAAGCCTTGAGAGGATTTGTAAATGGAAACTGAAAGAAGCCTGTTATGTGTGTGTGTGTGTGTGTGTGTTCTTGTCTTAACATTTTATGACTTTTGTAAAAGAATCTCACTGTCATACAAGTGGTGTCGTTCATTTCCAATCTTCCTTGGAAACAGGTGAGGATTGATGATAGAAAGGGAATCCAGTCATAAAAAATTTGCCTCAACAAATTCCATCTGAACCATGGAAGAATGGATGTTAAAACAATGATGATGAGCCATAAAACAAGCAGCAAAGACCTGGACAAAAGTAATCAACAGTATCAGTAATGCTAACAATGACCACATCACATTACACATTATATTAACATCATGTAATATAAGGGCATCCAGCTGTAGAAACTCTGCCAAATTAGACTGGAGCCTGGTGTTGCCATCTGGTTTCACCAGTCCTCAGTGAAATCGTCCAACCCATGCTAGCATGGAAAGCGGACGTTAAACGATGATGATGATGATGTAATGTACCCAAGTTCACTCCAGCTTGCATTGTATTTGTGGCCAAAGTACTTCAACTCTTAATAACAGCCTTGCCTACTGCAATCTAAGCAGATGTCAAAGGTTGCTATAATTCACCACTCCAAACAGTGCAGCAGCTGTTGCTTAGCTCCAAGTTAAACGAGACCGTAGACGTTCCAACCGTGACCATCCTATCTTACTTTTAAACAAATTATATTCAGATGTAGGTCTACATTATCCAACGTGGAGGTCTTCGTTTGAGGTTGTTGCAGGAGACCTGAGGGAGAGATATTCGACTGCTATTTCTAACAAATCGACCATGTAGAAGTTCGTTAATATGATTCATTTACGAGAAAACTTCTAGTTCAATTTCTCCTTCAGAAGTGAATATCTGCCTCTCATTTAGCCGGAAGTTACAGAAATAAATGACAGGAATCTATAATCTGCAGTGCCGTCTTATTACATCAGTACACAGGGCAGTTAACAAGGGTGGGGGCACGGGTCTAGGGGCCCAGTTCTAATCTACGTATGTTGTAGCATTCAGTGAATAAATAAAACTGGCGCTCCGTCGGTTATGGTGACGGGGTTTCCAGTTGACACGATCAACAGAACATCCTGTTCGTGGTTGAGCATTTCACAGACATCAGTACCCTCCATATAGTTCTCAGGGCGATTCAGTGTAACACAGAATGAAAGACGGGTACTACTCATTTTTGCTAGCTGAGTGAACTGGAGTAATGAGAAAGAAAGCGTCTTACTCAAGAACACAACGCGTCACCGGGAATTGAACTTACGACATTACGATCGTGAACCCTAACTACAGGGTCCAGTGCATCGATTCGTCTGGGGGCCTATAATGCTACCAAGATGGCCCTGATAATCTGAGTAAGTGCAGAATATTACTAATTATTTCTCTTGGCATTGGAGAGAGAAAAATCATAGCACCGTGCAGATTTGAACTCACGAACTGTAAGTGTCGTGCGTGAGGAAATCATATGAAAACGACAGCATGACAATCTATAGCTAGGGAATGTGATTCTGTATCTGTATAATTAGTGTTGCTAAAAGCTGTAATTAATTTACGATAGAGCTTCACAAATGTAAAATATTGTGAGTCGACAAAAAAAAAAAAAAAAAAAGAACCCAAACTTCAATTAACTGAAATTATCCATACAATTAGTAGGCAAAAACTCCCTTATTGTAAATATTTAGCTGTCAGCTGACTGCTGATATAATGAAAAGGTAGAGGGTCCCATAGTTTTATAATTGTTATTCTTGTTTTTCTTGTCCTGGTTACCGTAGCTGTAATTGTGACAGTTTCGTATTTGTTGTTGTAGGCTCTGATTGTTGATTTTTGTTATTTCTGTGACAGCCATTACGTTATTGTTATCATCGTTTTTGTTGTTGTTAGTCTTATCATCATCATCATCATCACCATCATCATCATC
>NC_068981.1:136527791-136531390 GCF_001194135.2 Octopus bimaculoides | reverse complement strand
GTTATTGTCAACCACTTCAGGCAGACAGCCATTCGGTTTCGTTTCTTTTCTTTTCAAGGACGCCAGGATGTTTTCATGTTTTTTTCTTGTTTTCTTTGACTTACTCTTTATTTGTTTATTTTGATTTTCACTTCCATTGTAACCATTATGACAACAGAACTATCCAGAGGGCAATCTTGCTCCAGGCAAAAGAAGAATCAAAAGATTACAGTCCACTTCAACATTTTGCCCCACTACCTGAAAACTTTGTACCCAATCAAACGAATGTTGCCCTCAAAACAATTAATTACAGTAACGCTGTTCCAAGTCTCTTCACAAACTTCTCATGCCTTACTTTTAAGTTCTTTGTTTTGTTTTTTTGTCTCAACAAGTGCCAGCTGTAGAACACAAAACGAATTCTTTGAGGACTGACTGTACAAACTGCTCTCACATTCCACTCCTATAATAGCCATTTCATTCCACTTGCTTATAGTTAAATGTCTTTGATATAGGCATGAGCTTCACATCATACAATTTTCTCCCACGTAAACGTCTCCGCCCGTGTGGATGTGTAAGAAATTATTATTATTATCTTTATTATTATTATTATTATCAATAGTTGTTGTTGTTGCTACTGCCATTGTTATTTTATTGTTGCATCCCACTTCTAGTGTTGACAAAATGAACAGATACCAGTGAAATACTGGGTGGCTCTAATCAACTGCACCGTTCTACTAAAGTCTGTGCTCTTCTGTAATAACTAGGAAATCATTGTTGTTGTTATTGAAGTACTAGGGCTGATGTAATTAGCTAACCCCCTTAACCCCTTGCCTGTCATGTGTATCACATATGATACACAGGGCTTATTTCTCTGGTGTCCACACATTCATATATGAGACACATTCCCAATTTTTTTGCTTTTCTTCAGCAGCCAGAGTCACTAGAGAGCTTACGAAAAGAAGTATGAAACAAAGATTAACTAGAAGTCTAAAAACAAGTGCTGATGTTTAGGACAAACTTATGAAAGTAAGAGTAAAAACAAGAAACATTCAATGGCAGTGAAATGGCCAAGGTGTTGATGGTATAACATTAAAACTGACAAGTTTCAATCCTTAAGAGCTCAAACCCTGATGGTCAACATTACTCTTCATCTTTTTAGGGTTGAGAAATATTACCCTGTCAAATCCTGTATTGATATAATCAACTTCACTTTGTGGTCTTAGCACTAGACAAAATACCTTACACTATTTTGTTGGACTCAACATTTCCAGTTCAAATCCCACGGGCATCAACTTTGCCTTTCATCCCTCTGGGGTTGGTGAAATAAAGTACCAATCTAGGACAGGTTTCAATGGTACTGACTCAGCCTCCGCCCTCTCAAAATTGCTGACCTTGTACCTAAATCTGTAGTTATTATTATTATTATTATTATTATTATTATTATTGGATCTTTTTTAAAACGGGGACCACATTTTTCATTAAGAAAAATATTTTTGTATTCGAATTTATTTCATGTAAAAAATTGTCTTATTTCGATAATTTCAACCAATCACTGACAAGTATTCAGTTGTTTACATTTACTCCTTTGGCTCACTAAGCGATGTAAAGCGTATTTAATCTCCATACCTTCGTTTTATTTGCTTTTTTCATTTTAAATTTGCTTTAACCCTAACCCTAACCCTAACCCTAACCCTAGGGTTAGGGTTAGGGTTAGGGTTAATTGTTTCAGAATCGTTTGTTTATGTAGTCGGCACTTAATGTATATCGGCTGAATGGACGTCAGTGATTGGTTGAAATTACAGAAATACGACAACTTTAACATGGAATAATTTATGGATTTCTTTTTTTTTTAAGAAGACTAAGAGAAAAAGATGTTTTATATGACACATTCTACCAGTGTTCCAAGTTTCAAAGTGTTTCGTTAATGAAAAATGTGGCCCCCGTTTTAAAAAAGATCCTTATTATTGAGTAAGGGAACAGCACATGCCATCAAAGTGACACTGAGGTAAAATATACAAAACCCAGTATATCCATCACAACTACCTGTCTGATAAGGGTATACCAGGCACATGCATCATAACCATATGTGTGCAACATGGTGATATGATATTAAGATTAACAGTGCATGACCTTGCAGGTGGGGCCCAGTTAGAATTTTTCTTCGGGTTGAGTAGCCCATCCCACTTAAAAAGGTCCCTGAATAAGGGTTCTTTAAGGGTGATGAACAAAACACCTATGTTTCCAGAGGTGAATTATTCAAACCCCAAAGAACTCCTCTCAACAAATGGCGATGATGCCCTCACACTACTCCTGCTCGTGATCAGAGATGCACATATCATCAGCCACTGAGGGACATGCTCAAGTGGTTAAGGTCAAACAACTGACAAACAAATCTGTGGTATTGAGCAGAATATTTGCTGTAGCCCATCTTTTATACCAAGACAAAACAATGTATGTGAAAACACTTCCAATCAGTCAAGATCAGAAGTCATGAGAGCCACTGTCTGGTACTGCATCAGGGCATTTATTATTATTATTATTATTATTATTATTATTATTATTATTATTATTATTATTATTATTATTAAGGAGGTGGTGAGCTGGCAGAATCGTTAGCATGCTGGGTGAAATGCTTAGTGGTATTTCATCTGTCTCCAGTTCAAATTCCTCGAAGGTTGACTTTGCCTTTCATCCTTTCAGAGTCAATAAATTAAGTACCAGTTGCATACTGGGATTGATCTAATTGACTGGCCCCCTCTCCACAAAAAATTTCATGCTTTGCACCTGTAATAGAAAGGATTATTATTATTTATTATCATCATCATCATCATCATCATCATCTATTTAGAGTTCTGTCAAAGCTGATCTTTAAATTCAATACTAAATAAATTTGCAGTTATAAATCTCATTTAAAAAAAAATAATTTTTGAAAATAATTTTCCATAGAATATTGCTATTTACAAGCATTACCTTCTTCAGAATTTCTCATATGGAAGATCTTAGCTAGCAGTTCTTTGCCATCATCTTCTCTACATCCTATTTCACTGCTCCCACCGTACCTATACTTATTACCAAAACTGTTCTCGCGTTCACATTCCACTTTACGGATGTATCAATTTCCAGGCCTACATGTTTGATGACTTATTCAATATCTTTTACTACATTGTTATTGTTTGTTGGATAATATTGTTATCAGACAATTTAAATGTACAACACCTCACAATCTAGTCTTTTATTATGAAATCAGGACAGGTGCAGCTGTGTGGTAAGAAGCTTGCTTCCCTGCTACATGGTCCCCGGGTTCAGTCCCACTGTATACCACCTTCTTCTATAGCCTCGGGTCGACCAAAGCCTTGTGAGTGGATTTGGTAGACAGAAACTGAAAGAAGCCCATTGTATATATATATATATATATGTAGGTGCGAGTATGGCTGTGTGGTTAGGAAGCTTGCTTCCCAGCTACATGGTTTCGGGTTCAGTCCCACCACGTGGCACCTTGGGCAAGTGTCTTCTGCTATAGCTCCGAGCCGACCGAAGCTTTGTGATTGAATTTGGTAGGCGGAAGTTACTGCCGTGTGTGTATACTGTGTATGTGCTTGTGCCTCTCTCCCAGAGAGTGA
>NC_068981.1:136519280-136527756 GCF_001194135.2 Octopus bimaculoides | reverse complement strand
TATATATATATATACATATACACACACACATGTATGTATATATTTATGTGTGTGTGTGTCTTTATGTTTGTGTTTGTCCCCCGCCACTGCTTGACAACCGGCGTTGATGTGTTTATGCAAAAGTAAAAGTATTTCCTAATTTCTATATATTTTCCTATCTCAGAGAATCACACCATTTTCATTCTCTATGACTGTCTGTAGAATAAGGTCATACTATTTCTTTACCTCAATGTATCTTTATTTCTTTAGATATTTACCCAATTATCACAGCCTTCCTTTCCTCCTTTTGGTAATTCTGTTGTGTTGTAATTTGGTTTATTTAGTAACTTATGGAATTGTCCCTGGAGGGGAATTACATTTCCATGTTGTGTTCATTTTCTCACATATTTCGTTATATTTGTTTCTTCAAATTCTTTTCCTATTTTTGTTATGTTTTTCTAAAATTATTATCTCCATCGCTAACATCTTCATCAATACATCTATTTTCCATGCTTCAAGGACCTGAAAACAACTGTCTTGTTCCATTGCCAAGTTTCTCTAGGAGGCTCTCATAACAAAATACAAATGAAGAAATTATTACTTAGATGAACTGTCATCCATATCTCCATTTTTGTTTACTGTTCATTACATTCACCTATACCCCCATCATTAACCATCTCTCACTCTCCTCCCATTCCTGATTTGTTTTCCCTCACCCCTCCTCTATTCACCTTCTTGGACCTTGAGGGGTTTTTTTGACATCTTATCACCACCATCTTTATCTCTCTTTCCAGTTCCATCCCAGTTACTGCCACCCACCCTTATATAAATCAAAGTAGCGATGTATCTTCTCTACAGCATTTAACAGTCATTGTGTCTCTGTCTGACTTTATCTTCTCAACACCCACTCTCTTTTATTATGACATCAAAACAGGTGTAGTTGTGTGGTAAGAAGCTTGCTTCCCTGCCACATGGTTCCGGGTTCAGTCCCACTGCATAGCACCTTGGACAAGTGTCTTCTTTTATAGCCTCAGGCTCACTCTCTATTATGCTTCTGTTCATTTAGGGGTGAGTGTGAGTTTCCTTTTTAGTCCCTCAAGTTACATGGTGACCCCTACTAGTGTTGCTGTTATGAAGAAAGCACCCAGTACATTCTGTAAAGTGGCTGGTATTAGGAAGGATACCTGGCTGTAGTGACCATGCCAAAAGAGATATTGGAGTTTGATACACCTTGTTGGATCCTGTTGAAGCTTTCAACCCTTTCAGTATGAAAGATGGATATTTGATGATGATGATAACTATTTTTGATGCTTGGAATAGAAGAGTGAAAGACATTACAATATTACTGCAGCCTAGGACATTATAAACACAAGTAAACATGCTATCAGGATTTGAACCATGTGCTTGTTGTTTGCTAGGTAACCACATTATGAATTACGCTATGGTGCACCTGCTAGTCCTCTTATCAAGTAAGGTACTATAAATTGATTTTCAAGTACTTTGTTATTTGACTGCTATTTCTAGCTTGTCAAGCAACCATGTACAGGCTCCCCCTAGTGGATCATGTGATGGTGATGTTGTTTAGTTCCTCAGAGCTGACTTCTTTCTTTCTTTTTACTTTTGTTTATTATCTGTTTTTGTGAAAAAACATCATCTCTAGTTTTAGGGTTCCAAAGGGTCAATATTAAATCACTGGTTCCTTAATGAAATAAGTAGCAGTAACATACCGGAATATACTCAACCGGTTTTATTACCGTTTCCAGTTTAGAAATGCAAAATCTGACACAGGTATCAGTGTTTCAAATGTGAATGAGGCAATTATCAATAAAACTCAACTTCCTGATATTTATTTTATTAACCTGGAAGAATAAAAGTCAAAGTCCACCTCGGCAAGATTTCAAGACAGAGTACAATAAAAGGATGTTACTAAACATCACAAGGAATTTTATTTGTTTCTTTAGCAATTCCATTAATCACCAACTCTTTTATAGTGACAAAAGACAGTATAATCAGGTACATGTGCATATAAACATACTCTACTCTGTCATACTACTGATTTCTCACAGCAATGTTTTTATTAACTATGCTTAAGTTTCATGCCTACATGTGTACAATATTGTGTGTTTGTTTAGCAATTTTCTCATCACTATTTTGGTAAGTTTATTGCTTTGCTGAAGAGGTCTAACAAGACTGGAACATGGCTACAGTTGTCTCCTACAATTGCCAAGATGATAATATTAGTCATTGAGCCAATGTTGTCATTTCTTCTTCACATTCTTCACATGAGATTTTTGAATTAGATTTTTAATACTCACCACATATGACATGTTGACACTAATTTAACTCTTATCCCATTTGTCTTTACAGGTGATACCAAAAGTGTCATCTGTAGGGGAAGATCTCACCTATTTGGAGAGAGATCGCTCAATCACCACAGACCCAACAGAGAGCAAGAAGAGAAGGACAATAAAGTTAATACGAACAAATTCATCATGGGGCTTCACCTTACAGGTAAATACATACATATATATGCACAGCATAAGCCAACGAGACAATCTTTTTGTCATTGCTTAGCTTGCTAGAAAGACTAACTAGATTTCTCTAAAATTGCATCATGGGATTAGAGTGCTCAAGCACCTCATCATGGGCTCCTATCTGAAGCAACAACATATATCTATATGTAGGTGTGACACAAAAAGCACCTGTATTGGCGTCATGAAAAAACACTTCTGCAACACCATGTGAAAAGCACCTGTGTGATGCACATAAAAGGCACTCCTGCCAGCACTATGTAATAAAGCATGCATGCTAATTCTATGCAAAAGCACCCATCATCATCATCATCATCATCGTTTAACGTGCGCTTTCCATGCTAGCATGGGTTGGACGATTTGACTGAGGACTGGCAAGCCAGAAGGTTGCACCAGGCTCCAATCTGATCTGGCAGAGTTTCTACAGCTGGATGCCCTTCCTAACGCCAACCACTCCGAGAGTGTAGTGGGTGTTTTTATGTGCCACTAGCACTAGGGCCAGTCAGGCGGTACTGGCAACGGCCTCTCTCAAAAAGGTGTTTTTTATGTGCCACCCACACAAGAGCCAGTCCAGGGGCACTGGCAACGACCTTGCTCGAATAATTTTCTAACATGCTACCAGCACAAGTGCTAGAAGGCAACGCTGGTAACGATTACGCTCTAATGGTGCTATTTACAGGCCACTAGCACAGAAGTTAGACAGCTGCTCTGGCAAAGAACACGCTCGACAGTGCTGTTCCCCCCATGTCAGTGCCAAATAAAAGTATCCATTCCAGTAGTTCACTTTGTAAAGTGATTGGCACTAGGAAGGGCATCCAGTCATAGAAACCCTGCCAGAACAGATAACTGGTACCTGGTGCAGCCCCTTGATTTGCCAACTCCTGTTGAACCATTCAACCCATGACAGCCTGGGGAATGGGTGTTGAAAGACAATGATGATGATATAACAGGATTCTGTACAGTTTGTGACTACCAATTTTGCTCACAAGCCATTTGTCAGCTCATGGCTGTAATTGAAAGCATTTGTCCTCTGTACCATAGAATGAGTATAAACCTGAAACAATTTGGTTGCAAAGCAAACTTATTAACCATAGAATTATGTCCACATTTTAGCAATCCCTGTGCTTTAATTTTGCCTGCATCTTAGCCATATTTGTGCATCAGTCATCTCTATACATTAGCCATCCTTGTACCTGTAAATTGAATCTTTAATGACTCATGATGGTGCCACATGAAAAGCTCAGCTTCTAGTGTCACATAAAAAGCATTGATACTGGTGCCATATAAAAGGCACTGCTGGTGCCACATAAAAAGCACTAGTGATGGTGCCACATAAAAAGCACTTTTGCTGATGCCATGTAAAAAGCATCGGTAAAGTGGCTGGCATTAGGAAGGGCATGCAACTATAGAAACCAATCTAAAACAGACTAAGGAACCTGTGCAGCCCCTGGCCTTTGTCAGCTCCTGTCAAGCCATCCAACCCATGCCAACATGGAGAACACACATTAAATGATGATGATGTTAGTTATGGGCCACCTTTATCAAGAAGCGAGTCACATGAGACATTGCTCATCATCTGGCAGGCCACACAACTAAAAAAAGACTTCAAGGTAATTCTCCATTTAGGCATGTCATTTAGAAAATCCCACCAGCTACATGTATGAAATGTGATCAGCTGCTTACTATTTCTATCACCTCTTTTCTAGACATATGGTATACGACACAAGAAAAATAATGAAATTGAAATCACAACTTATGTAGACTACGTGGAAATCGACAAGCCAGCCTGGATTGCAGGGATGCGACAAGGTGAGAGATATTTTAGGATCTTATGCAGAAATTCTGAAATGGTAAACATTACTGAATTTCCTTTCCTACTGAAATATACAGCAAAAATGAAATGGACTTTATTTATATAGAATATATAAATATGTATAAAATGTTTATAATGGTCGTATATAAAATACATTGAATGGGTTTATAATGGGCAATTATAAAATGTATTGCACTTATAATGGAAACATATCGTCGTCATCGTCGTTTAACGTCCGCTTTCCATGCTAGCATGGGTTGGACGATTTGACTGAGGACTGGTGAAACCAGATGGCTACACCAGGCTCCAATCTGATATGGCAGAGTTTCTACAGCTGGATGCCCTTCCTAACGCCAACCACTCTGAGAGTGAAGTGGGTGCTTTTACTTGCCACCGGCATGAAGGCCATTCAGGTGGTACTGGCAATGGCCACGCTCAAAATGGTGTATTTTACGTGCCACCTGCACAGGAGCCAGTTCGGTGGCACTGGCAACGATCTCGCTTGAATATATTTTGATAAGTTTAACTCAGCTCCATATGACTTACAGTTTCATGGATGTGTAGGAAACATTCATCTCATCAAAAATCTCCTGGTTTCTGATGAGATGAAAATGTCTACGAAACTTTAACCCTTTAGCATTCAGACTCTTCTGTCAAATGTAATCTTTATTTACATTGTTTTTAATTAATCATGCATTATCTTGCAGCTTTAAAATTTTGATGTTGTGATAGTGTGTTTTTAGAACATCATTGTAGGTTAGGTGTGATAGGCTGGATCTGGCTGGTTTGAACATAAAACAGGTAGCATATTTGGGCCAGATAGGGCCCGTTTAAATGCTAAAAAGTTAAATCATATGGTGTTAAGTGAAACTTATTAAAAAGTATATGTAACTCCTACAGGATATGTTGAGTGCCACTTCCATTCCCCTCATCATCAATGAAGATGGACATTCAATGACAATGATATTTCCATTATAAGTATATTGATTTCGAATTTTGACACAAGGCCAGCTATTTCAGGGGGAAGGGGGTAAGTTGATTCCATCGACCCCAGTACACAACTGGTACTTATTTTATTGATTCCCAAAAGGATGGAAGGCAAAGTCAACCTTGGTGGAATATGAACTCAGAACATAAAGATGGACAAAGTGTTGCTAAGCATTTCACCTGGAATGCTAACGATTCTGCCAGCTCACCACCTTAATAATAATAATAATAATAACAATAATAATAATCCTTTCTATAATAATAATCTAATAATAATAATCCTTTCAGGCACAAGGCCTGAAATTTTGGCACAATGAGTAAGTCGATTACATCAACCCCAATACTCAACTAGTTCTTAATTTATCAACTCCAAAAGGACGAAAGGTAAAGTCAAACTTGGCAGAGTTTGAACTCTGAATGTAAAGATGGTCGAAATGCTGCTAAGCATTTGCTCAGTATGTTAATGATTCTGCTAACTTGCCACCTCAGTAATAATAATAATAATAATAATAATAATAATGGTTTCAAATTTTGCCACAAGGGCAGCAATTTGGGGGGAAGGGATGAGTTGATTACAATAACCCCAATGTTCAACTGGTACTTATTTTATCAACCCCAAAGGGATGAAAAGCAAAGTTGACCTCAGCGGAATTTGAACTCAGAACGTAGTGACAAACGAGATACTGCTAAGCATTTTGTCCAGCATGTTGATGATGATGATAATAATAATAATAATAATAATAATAATAATAATCCTTTCTACTAAAGCACAAGGCCTGAAATTTTGGTGGAAGAGGACTAGTCAATTGTATCGACCCCAGTGTTCACTGGTACTTAATTTGTTGATCCTGAAAGGATGAAAGGCAAGGTCGACCTCAGCAAAATTTGAACTCAGAACGTAAAGACTAATGAAATGCCACTAAGCATTTCGCCCAGCATGCTAATGATTCTGCCAGCTCACTGCTTTATATTTCCATTATAAGTTTATTATATTTTATACATCTGTGCCTTAGCCAAATTGCAATATAACCATTATCAATGAAGGTGACAAGTAAGCACATTCAGCCATAAAACATCTGCCACAATGAATTTCATCTGACTCATACAAGCATGGAAAAGTGGACATTAGAATAATGCTGATGATCATATGAAGATAATATAAACATTATCTCTTTCTCTCTCTCATGCACATACATAACCACATACAATATGCTCACATTTACATATTCTCACATGCTCATGAATGCACACACAAAGGCGTAGATCTATATTTAAATAAATATATGTACATATTTACACATCATTATGTAAATTCTGTTGAGACTGTATGGAGTAAACAATAGCTTGTCATCCTCCCATAGAAATCTTTGAAACACACAGAATTGTGGGGGAATCTGTGCATACGTATTTGGGTGGAAATAGCCCTCTATACTTTTACAATAAACTTGTGTATCTGTATTTAAACCCAATATCAATGACACACTCACACACGTGCACGTGCTCAGGGCTACACAAGCCAAAGAGGAAACCATTTTCTGGTTGCATGACCAGCTTAAAATGCAACCCTGTTAAATTTCTCTCGAATTCCATTCTACTGTCTTTGGAAGGAAAAAAAATTGAAGGAGAAGGACCCCATTGAATTATGTAGTCTCTGATGCACTCGTTTTAAAAATATGACATGATGGTAATGGCCAGAACGTCTTTGATCATAAGCCTTACTAGATGAATACTGACTTAGGGTCAAGAAGCATGTACCCACAGTAATGACACTTAGAACTACATTATTGTCATCATGATTTGTATTTCCACTTCGTTCCCAAGGACAAGTCCTACAGCACCAGAGCTTCGTTAGTTGCTGTGGTCCTTTGTCACTTCCTTTTTGAAGTCCAATCTCCAGTGATTATTTTTAACCACTTCTTCTCATGTCTTTTTATGGCCTTCTTCTGCAAGTTCCTTCCACTCGAAGTGTCTAACATTTGAACTGTCATACTCCAATTATATCATATGTCCATTTTGTTACAGTCTTCTCTCTTATTCATTGCATCTGATTCTTCACGTAACTCAGTGTTTATCTTACCTCTTTTTTGCTTCTCATCATTCTTATACACTAAAGTTACACATCCAGCAGAGATCATGCTTGCCCCATTTCTTTCTAGTCTTTGTACAACAAACGAAACGGTTCCAGGTTACTAGAAACATAAAATGTTATCAAAGGAGAGCTGGAGTACGAGAAATGATTAGTGGAGGGGAATGATCTGTGGAAGAGATTAGGTAGGATACCCATCATCATCATCACTATTTAACATCTGTTGTCCATGCTGGCATAGGTTGGATGATTTGACGGAAGCTGGCAAGTTGGAAGGCTGCACCAGGCTTGAGTTATCTGTTTTGGTGTGGTTTCTATGACTGGATGCCCTTCCTAACACCAACCATTTTACAGAGTGTACTGGGTACTTTTCATGTGTTGCTAACATGAGTGACATGTATGTGTGTATGCATACATACACGTATACACACGCACACACACATACACCAGGGACTCAATTTCACCAAGATGGGCAGGGCTTCTTAAGAACTGCATGTCACCCAATCATGTTGGTTTTTGTCATCGCTTCCATGAGATCAAGCTTACTACTGTCACATGTCTCCCAAGTTCCCAAGTATACATATTTACATATACATGTATATATATATGCATATATGGATACAGGGCATCACAAAATATGAAAACAGCATGAAATACAAAGGCAAACTTGGGTATACGAACAACAGGAGAAACAAATAGAAAACAAGACAAGTAACATAAAGAACAACTCTTCATCAGTTGTCAGCTGTTCATCTACTCCACTGCTCCAAATGTGGAGTAGATGAACAGCCAACAACTGATGAAGTGTCCTTCTTTATGTTGCTTGTCTTGTTTTTCATTTGTTTCTCTCTTTGTTCACATACCCATTGATAATCTTCGTATTTTATGTTGTTTACGTTTTGTGACGTCCTGTATCCATTTATGCATATGTATATACATATATATGTATGTACATATATGCATGTAATTATGCATATATATATATTTTTTTTTATTTATATTATTATGTGATTGAACGCCATGCATTTATTTCCAAGTAAGTTTATCTATCTATCTATCTATATATATATATATATATAT
>NC_068981.1:136516664-136518266 GCF_001194135.2 Octopus bimaculoides | reverse complement strand
GCTTGTGCGGGTGGCACATAAAAGACACCATTTCGAGCGTGGCCGTTTTCGTGCGGGTGACACGTAAAAGCACCCACTACACTCTCTGAGTGGTTGGCGTTAGGAAGGGCATCCAGCTGTAGAAACTCTGCCAAATTATATTGGAGCCTGGTGTTGCCATCCGGTTTCACCAGTCCTCAGTCAAATCGTCCAACCCATGCTAGCATGGAAAGCGGACGTTAAACGATGACGATGATGATGATATATATGTGTATGTGTGTGTGTGTGTATAAAGGGTAAGAATAATTCCAGAGATATATAATAGATACAGACATATTTTAATGTCATTGACAATCATTTGTCCCTCTTCTATTTTATTATCTAAATATGGATATATATGCACACATGCATAGACATGTCTGTAAATATATTAAGTTGCAGTCTCTTAATGTTATACAATGCATGTACATGATGTGTGTATTTGTGTTCAGAAGTATTAACCTTTGTAAAGAACTAGGTTTATCAGGCTAATTACTATTGTCTGCATTCAAAGAGAGAGAATGAACAAGATTGAAATTAATATATTTAGCTTTTGTATTGTACTAGTATCTCTTCATATCATCATCATCATCATCATCATCATCATCATCATTTAATGTCTATTTTCTATGCTGGCATGGGTTGGACGGTTTGACAGGAGCTGACCACCTGAAGGACTGTTCAGGTTTCAGTTGTCCATTTTGGTTGGATGCCTTTCCTAACGCCAACCACTTAACAGAGTGTACTTGATGCTTTTACATAGCACCAGTATGGGTGTATTTGACATGGCACACACACACACACACACACACACACACACACACACAGAGCAGCAGCAGCATTGTGTAACATCTACTTTTCCATGTCTGCATGGGTCAGATGGAATTTGAGGCAGATTTTCTGAGGCCAGTTGCCTTTCCTGTCACCCAGCAAGGTAATATTACCCCATGGCCAGACATGTTCTTCACAGAAGGCTAAAAACAAGCAACAACACTTACATGACAGTGATGCTTGTTTACAACCATCATGTGATGCCAAAACAAAGATACACACTTTCACACACTCGTATATAGGACTTCTTTCAGTTTCAGCCTACCAAATCAACTCACAGTTTTGGCAGGCCTAAGGTTACAGTAGAAAACACTTGCCCAAGATGCCACTCAGTGGTTTTGAACCGGAGACCACATGGCTAAAAAAACAAGCTTTCCAACTACTACTACTATCACCACCCACACTACAACTACTGGTACTATCACTATCACCACCACCATCACTACTACTACTACTACTACTACCACTAGCTCTTTCAGCACCACCACCACCACCACCATTGCTACTACTACTACTATTACCACTTTCAGCACCACCACCACCATTGCTGCTGCTTCTACTACTACTACTACTATTATTACTACTACTACGACCACTACCTCTTTCAGCACCACCACCGTTGCTGTTACTACTACTACTACTACTACTATGACCACCTCTTTCAGCAGCAGCACTACCATTGCTGTTACCACTACTACTACTACTACTACTACTACTACCACCACTATCTCTTTCAGCACCACCACCACCATT
>NC_068981.1:136513475-136516654 GCF_001194135.2 Octopus bimaculoides | reverse complement strand
TACTACTACCACCACTATCTCTTTCAGCACCACCACCACCATTACTACTACTACTACTACCACCACTATCTCTTTCAGCACCACCACCATCATTACTACTACTACTACTATGACCACTATCTTTTCAGTACTAGCACCACCATTACTACAACTACAACCACTTTCACCACTACCACCACCACTGCTACTTCTATTACTTTTTTGTTTGTTTATTTGTTTTTCAACTAATTAACCTGCTGAATAAGTCATTAGTCGTGATGTCATCACATTTTAATCATTTTTTTTTTCTTTGTTTTTCCTAATCAGGTGATGTTATCTTATCTGTGAATGGTGATAGTGTTGAGCAAGCAACACATCAACAACTGGTAGAGAAGATCAAATCTTGCGCTCGCTACATGAGGTAAGGCTACAGCTGCAGGGGCAGTTTTTGTTTTTCTTTATTCCTTTTTTCTTTTTTCTATATATTTCTAGCAGAGGGATTATTCTTCTAATTTAACCCTTTGCCAATCAGATTACTTTGTAAAATCTGATGCTTAGTTATTCCCATTTTTTAAAAATTAATTGTGTATTATTTCCATAGGTTTGAGAACTAGTGTACCTAGAGTGTGTGCCACCTGGGTCAGCCCTTCTGTTTGCTGCCCCCTGGACCCCACAAAAAACACATATTGCCTGCAGCAGACCCAAAAGTGCCGCCTGGTACTATCACTATCACCATCACTACTACTACTACTACTACCACTAGCTCTTTCAGCACCACCACCACCACCACCATTGCTACTACTACTACTATTACCACTTTCAGCACCACCACCACCATTGCTGCTGCTTCTACTACTACTACTACTAGTAGGTTTGAGACTTCAAAGGGATCATCATCATCATGTAACGTTTATTTTCCATGCTGGCATGGGTTGGACAGTTTGACTGAAAACTGGTAAGCTGGGGAGCTGCACCAGGTTCCAATCTAATTTGGCATGGTTTCTACGGCCAGATGCCCTTCCCAATGCCAACTACTCCAAAAGTGTAGTGGGTGCTTTTTATGTGCCACCGGCAAATGTGCCAGTTACGCAACACTGGCATCGGCCATGACTATGATCTCAAAGCATGGCATATCGTCAAAGGTCTCGGTCACGTGTTACTGCCTCTGTGAGGCCCAACATATGAATGGTGCTTTTTACGTGCCACCAGAATGGGTGCCAGTTGCACAGCATTGGCATCAGCCACAACTATGATTTCACTGACATTGTAGGATAAGTGTGAGAGATCAGATCTGTCCAATTTGAACATAAAACAAGTAGAATACTTTGGCTGGATAATGGCTGGTTTAAATACCAAAAGGTTTAAGATCTTACTTTGTAGTCACACATCATGTAATTTGTTTGAAGATTCTAATTTAGATTGTTTTAAAAGAAGTTTGTATCAAAGAACCAAGAGCGACCTAAAGACAGATTGATATCAAAATGGTCAAAATGTATTTCACCAATATTCTAAGAGACTTTTATTTTAATTAATTTTGCAATTAATGAAAAGATTGTAGTAAAATGATTGTCATCATTAACCTGGGGTTTGCATCATCATCATCATCATCATCATCATCATCAATCTGCTGTCAAGAATATGTACATAATAACCATTCTGTTTGTGTGTGTATTTACAAATGCATACACACACACACATAGGTAAAGGCACATGGCGCAGTGGTTAGAGTATCAGGCTCATAATCAGGAACACGTGAGTTCAATCCCGAACCAGGCTGTGTTGTTTTCTTGAGCAAGACACTTTCTTTCACATTGCTCCAGTTCACTTGGCTGTTGAAATGAGTTGTGACGTCACTGGTGCCAAGCTGTATCGGCCTTTGTTTTTCCTTTGTGTAACATTGGTGGCATGGAGAAGAGAAGCTGCTATGCATGGGTGACAGCTGGTCTACCACAAACAACCTCGCCCAGACTTGTGCCTAGGTGCAATCCCATGGTCATTCATCACCAAAGGGAGTCTTTACCCTTTACATACACACAGACACACACACACATATATTTGATGGGTCACTTAGGGTTTCTGTCTACTAATTACATTTACAAAGCATTGGTGAGCCCGAGGCTATAGTTTGAAGACTCCTTAAACCATGTGGTTCAGAACGACCTTCTTAACCATATAACCATTATTTATAATCTTAGATTCTGAATGTTACCATATTTTATCAAAGCATTTTCCCATTTTTTTTTTATCAGGTTGGTTGTCCTTTTTGAAGATTGTTGCAGGAAAGTAGAATTACATGACCGCTATATCAAACTAAAGGTATAAAATTACCAGATGAAGAAACGTCTGTTTCTTTTCATTTCTGGATTTTTATTTTTTCTTTCTTCTCAGTCATTTAACTAAGACCATGCTGGAGCAAGTAATTTTTTCTATTTACTTATGTATATTTGTTTACATATTCATTTTCCTTCAAGTTTTGATTTTTTTAATGTGCTCCCTCTCTGTCCCCTAGCAATTCTCAAGTTCAAATCCTGCCTTAACCATTGTTATTTCAAATCAAAACAGATTACATTTCTTTGTCATTTTAAATAATAAATTATGAGTTAATCATGTCTATAAATTCAAATATTTATCAAAAACTAAAAAAAGGGTTTGATTATCAGTTTTATTATTTTTACATTGATTTTTGCAGAACATTCTCAGAGAGAAAAAACGGGAACTGAAATTACTAAATGAACAAGAACAAAATATTCTTCAAGGTAAGTATCTAACAAAGAACAAGGTTGTGAGGTACAGTTATTTCAGGGTCCACTGTCCCCTGTAAATGTTATGCTTTTTCGCTATCATATGAATCTGAGTTCAACTTGCATCTGGTTCAACATTGCTCTTTGTCTTGCTGGAAGTTGATAAAATTAAGCGCTAATAATATACTGAAATCAACTCATACAATTAAGACAGCAACAGCATGTATTTGTACGTACACACACACACACACACACATACACAAGATGCATATTTTGATTGAAATGTAAATATATTCCTTTTCTTATCCAAGATAAAGTTCTCAAAGCATTTTCTTCTTTTTGTTTTTTAATATAAATTTACTTATGGGAAACCTCTTCACCTTTTCAATATACATATATATATAAAATACAGTGTACATTTAATACACATCAGAGATGCCTATAATAGGACATCTGACC
>NC_068981.1:136508527-136513319 GCF_001194135.2 Octopus bimaculoides | reverse complement strand
TATATATATATATATATATATATAATACTACTTACTGTTTTCTTATATTGTTTGGAATCATGGATATCATATAGGTAGCACATTAACCAAAAGTTGTCTCAGGACAATCTGCAGTTGTACTCTAAAAGATTGTATCTAATGTCGACCTATTTAGCAACTGTAAGATTGGTGGAATCGAAAGCTTTCATATGCAGTTGCAATTGCACTGGGATGATCATGTCATCAGAATGAGTGACGAAAGAATACCCAAGTCTTCGTGTATAGCCAGCTTGATAATGGGCACAGGAATGTTGGTCAACCATGGCATAGATATAAGGACAAGCTGAAGAGTAACCTCTCAGCAGTCAACATAGCTCACAACACCTTTGAGCAAACAGCCTTGATGTGAACAGAAAGAAGATCATCATGTTAAGATGGTGTAAGAGATTTTCTTTCCACGAGCATTAACAGGCTTAGGGGTGCATGGCAAAGAAGAAAAGTGACTGCAAACATACTGCTTGCACTGACCCATAATCCTCATATTTGCAACATCTGTGAGCTTTGCAAATCATTGGTATGGCTCAAGTGTCACATTTGACATAAGCATTACGAGTGACAAAAAAAGTGTAGGTTGTCAGATCCTCATACACTGAAACCAACAGGAGAGTCCATCATATGTGTATAAAATGGTAGTCACTTGGAGTTTGAGAAAAACGGGTCTGCAAGTTCTTGCCAAACAACCTGCACAAATGATTTGGATATAGTGATCGAATGTTTGTGCTGTACAAAAGCTCATTCAGTCCATCAAACTGGCATCACCTGAACAGGTGCACAGTGTACTACACATCAGGTGTCGAAGTGATTGCAGAACAAGAGATGAAGAGTTTTGCTCAAGAACCACAACTCACCATTCAGTCCAGGAAGTGAAACCACAATCTTGCAATTGTGAATACAACACCCAAACCTTGCCCTTGTGCCTTTACATATATATATACACAAATATATAAGTTTATAACATATTTTAATAGCTACCTAAGCACATATATATCGTACTTTAAATAGTTATAGAAACATACCTGTATATGATGTAACATTTAGTTTTAAAACAGGCAGCATATAGAGAGTGCATATAGCTTGTCACATCTGATTTTTTAGACAAGCAGCAAGTACAGAAAGAGGATGTTGAAGATAACAAATGAACTGAGATATATACATTTCAAGGTGAGACTGTATGTATGTATGTATATCGTGTGTGTGCTCCTCTCTCAGCCTTATGTCTGTCATACACATTTTTGCAATAACTGCAAAGGCTATCTTTCAGGCCTTCATAGAATTACATGTCAGAGATCCATCCCTCTTGTTGCTTACACTGCAACTTGTTCACCTTTGCTGCACTTCAAGATAATATGCACTAATTTCAAATGTTATAAAAGCATTTTGTCTCTTGGCTATTGGTGCTGCAATTGTTGCCAGTCACCTTGACAGCTTCTGATGTAACTTAGCATCTGTATAGCTCCTATTATAACTGTTCAGTATAAGAGCATTGGTTACAACTGCTAATTTCAGTTGTACAAGTTATCTTGAGAGCATCTTTTACTTCTCATCTTTCTGAAGGTAGCATCTGAAAGTAGCATCTATTACAACTTGTCATTTTGTCCAATTGTTTATTTAATTTCCTGTATATTCTCACCTTATTTTTCACTCTGTTTCCCCTTACCTGTTAAATTGTGACATCTCTACTACACACAGTTACATTCCATGTTACAGCAAGTTATATCATATATTTCAGTTGCTCATCTTCTCAATAAAAGTGGGACAGTAAATGCAAGACATACCATTTGCTACAACAGATCTTCTCATATGTTACTATAGATAATTTCATCTGTAACTGCTGGTCATTTACTCTGTAGTAGTCGATCAATAAATGCAGGTCGTTTCATCTACTACTACAGGTTATCTTATCTGTAACCACAGATAATTTAATCTACAACTGCAGGTCATCTAATCTGAAACTGTAGATCATTTCATCTGTTATGGCAAGTTGTTGCATGACTCTAGTTCACCTAATGAAAAGCTGCAGGCCATCTCATCCGTTAAAGCAGATTTTTTCATCTTTAACTGCAGATCATCTCCTTCTATTGGAGCAGATATTCTCAACTGTAACTGCTGATCAACTCTTAGTTATATTTAAATGCCATTTGTACATCTTTCCTCTTCTCTTACTTATTATCCAATTCTTCAATTGATTCCTATCATGATCTGTAAAACCTTTTTTCTGTCTTCAATACTAGTCTTTTTCTAATATAAATTATCGTTATCATTTTGTGTGTATCTACTTAGTCCTCAAATTTTGTTCACCAACAAACTCACTTTCATATTTTTGAGAGTATTTACCATCACTCTTGCTGCTTAAAGTGCCAAAAGCTTACCCAAGGTCCTTAAGAGATTATACATGTGCTAACTTTACATCCAGGATTTAACTTTATATTATATAAAACTGTATTTGTCCTACTGCATCAGATGTTACCATCACCGTTCCATTCTCCTTCTATAGTAAACTTTACCATTATTCTCAGCACACACCTGTTTACATCATACTGGCTATTGCAATGTTTTAATCACAAATCTTTCTTCTGCTTATGGTTTTTGAACATTTTTTTTTTGTGTATTTATTTATATCTTGTTATTTCCTTTTTTTTTTCATCTTTATTTTCATTGCAAATAAACTTCTTATGTAATATGATGTTTAATATGACGTCTCTTAAAGACAATAGCCATTATATAACCTCATTACCAATGGAGGCAGAGGTCTCAATGTGGTTACTGGACCATCTAGAAATAGCAGCCAAATATCCTTCAAATCACACTCTATCAACTTTAAGGGAAGTCAAATTAAAAATTATAGTTCCTTATATACTAACAGATGAAATAGTCATGGTTAACTATTTGCCTGTTCTAAGCATTTTCATAAGTTTGTTCCAAATACCCATGTTTGTTTTTAAACTTTTAAACAGCCTTTGCTTCAAACATTCTGAGTAAAGCTTTCCTTTTATAAGTCCCAATTTACTCTGCTAGTTGAAATGTAATTGGAAATGTCTATCATATATGAGGCATGGAGGCCAAGGAAATATGTCTTGCTTATCACATGAGATACATAGGACAGGTAAAGTGGGGGTGGGGAATAACTTTAAGCATATGTCTGCTCATTTAAGTCAAACCTGGAATTAAGCAACAACATTAAAATCAATTCTTGTTTCCAATTTAATTTAGAGAACTTTTATTAATTGACTAGTTAATTAGACTTCAGGCTTCATATTTACAAGAGAGAATAACAGTATAAGGAATGGTGACACTTATGCCTTTCACAAAGAGGTTAGGGGTTGAAACAATTAGAAATAATCACATTTGGTTTGAAAACTTGGGTCACCAAGAATTTACTTAAATCCTTCTGCAGCACTTACCAAAGAATGTCTGTTGATTGAAAATAACAAGGAAACAGGCTTGTTGTTGCCTCCACAGACACACACACACACATACATACATACAGACTTGTTCACCAAAAGTATTCCAAGTGATAGAATTTTAATTAAAATTTGCTTATAAACTGATTAACATTTATTTGATAATTGGATGCAATTTGAACCAGTGCAAATATTAATTACTGAGAGAGCTTTTATCTATATTCGTTCTTCTTAATTAATAAATGTTTCTATGAGTTACAAGAAAGGATGGTGGCCTGTTATTTGTAGCATTCCCCGAATGGTTACTGTGAACATATTCTTGACTGCAAATTACTGAAGTACAGTCTGAGTCTCTTGTTATTGTTGTGAGAAAATTGGTGAAATATAGGTTAACCCTTTTGATACCAATGTACCTGAGACCACCCTGATCCTTTGATACAAACTTCTTTGAAACTGATCCAAATTAAGAACCTTCCATCAAAATTTTTCAATTTAATTCATGTTCTTTGGAACATGGCAGTAAGCTGGCAGAATCGTTAGCATGCTGGGCAAAATGCTTAGCGATATTTCATCTAGCCTTACATTCTAAGTTCAAATTCTGCTGAGATCAACTTTACCTTTCATCCTTTCAGGATTGATAAAATAAGTAACAGTTGAATACTGGGATTGATGTAATCAACTTAACCCCGCTCACCCACAAAATTGCTGTCCCTATGACCAAAGGGATTCCAGTCATGAGTTTTTTTGTTTTTTTTATATCAGGGACTTCATTCTCTAAGGCATTATTCTGTAAGCAGCTAGGGTGTGATTTGAAGGCGATCTGGGGTAAAAAATAGACGTTCCACCCTCTTACTTGTTTTCTAAAATGTCAGATGAACAAACAAGTGATTGGCCATTTCTTGGGTCCTTCTTCTTCTGCAAGTCTTTTTATCATTTCAGGTCAAATTGCTTAATTCTAGTTTCCTATGTATGCCTTAGTTGTAGAATAGATATAAGGCAGTCTAGGAAAGTTATCTGTAATAGACTAATCTTATATCCAGGAGGTTTTGTTAATTGCTTCAAACACTAGAAACTGGAAGCTCATCACTGAGTTTATTAGGGATATATATATATATATATATCATCATCATCATCATCATCGTTTAACGTCCGCTTTCCATGCTAGCATGGGTTGGACGATTTGACTGAGGACTGGTGAAACCGGATGGCAACACCAGGCTCCAGTCTGATTTGGCAGAGTTTCTACAGCTGGATGCCCTTCCTAACGCCAACCACTCAGAGAGTGTAGTGGGTGCTTTTACGTGTCACCTGCACGAAAACGGCCACGCTCGAAATGGTGTCTTTTATGTGCC
>NC_068981.1:136503269-136507583 GCF_001194135.2 Octopus bimaculoides | reverse complement strand
CTCGGTCCGTAGTCATCGCCTCGGTGAGGCCCAATGTACGAAGGTCTTGCCTCACCACCTCAGCCCAGGTCTTCCTGGGCCTACCTCTTCCACGGGTTCCCTCAACTGTTAGGGTGTGGCACTTTTTCACGCAGCTATCCTCCTCCATTCTCACCACATGTCCATACCAGCGCAATCGTCTCTCTTGCACGCCACAACTGATGCTTCTAATGTTCAGCTTTTCTCTCAAGATACTTACACTCTGACGGGTATTCACATTGACATTACACATCCAACGGAGCATACTGGCTTCATTCCTTATACATCAGATACAGGATCCATTAGAATTTAGGTATATCAACATGTAGGATCAGGAATGGCTCAGTGCTTTAAAGCAACTCTTAGTTATCCTTTGTTGGTAGTATACTGTATGTACACACACACACATCTATCTATATATATAAATATACACATAGACATATACATATATACATAGTTGTCAAATCCAGTATAAACTGCAGCACCACTGCAGATCCAACCAAGGGTTGGTTCCAAGAATGCCTTTTGTGCTTTTAAAACAGCTGTTCTGAGTTTGGAACCCCACTTGAATTCTTCTTATATACATATATATATATATATATATATATATATATATGCTGGTGGCATGTAAAAAGCACCATTCGAGCGTAGTTGTTGCCAGTGCTGCCTGACTGGCTCCCACGCAGGTGGCACATAAAAAGCACCATTCAAGCATGGTTGATGCCAGTACCACCTGACTGGCCCTTGTGCCGGTGGAACATAAAAAGTACCCACTACACTCTTAGAGTGGTTAGGGTTAGGAAGGGCGTCCAGCTGTAAAAACTTTGCCAGAACAGATTGGAGCCTGGTACAGCCTTCTGGCTTGCCAGTCCTCAGTCAAATCATCCAGCCCATGCCAGGATAGAAAGCAGACGTTAAACAACATTGGTGATGATGATGTTGATGGTATATATATATATATATATATATATATATATATATGGAGACACATGGCTTAGTGGTTAGAGCAGTGAACTCATGACCGAGGGATCACAGGTTTGAATCTCAGACTGGGTGATGTGTGTGCTCGTGAGCGAAACACCTAAGCTCCACATGGCTCTGGCAGAAGGTAATGGCAAACCTCTGCTGACTCTTTCGCTACAACTTTTTCTCACTCTTTCCTCCTGCATCTATCAGCTCACCTGCAACAGACTGGCATTCTGTCCATGTGGGGAACCTATGTGCCAATGAAACCGGGAAACCAGCCCTTATGAGCCAGGCTTGACTCAAGAAGGAACAAACAACAACATATATATACAGGGTGTGATGGTTAAATTGTCACCATTTTGTATTTTTAATTTTGCCCATGTGCATTGTTTTTGATTTTTTCAACTACACAGTCTGTGAGAAAAACACCACCATGACACAATTCACCATGCCAGAAATTTGGAATCGACATGCTGTACTGCTTGGCATTTGTGCCAGAAGCTCCAATATGAACAGATGGTGAACACACAGAATAACTGTTGGCTTGCCATATCCCCAAAACACGTACCAAGGGTGATAAAAACCAAACATCCAGTCAACATCATGGTGTTTGGAATGATCACTAGTAATGGCAACGTTATGCCTCCATTAATCTTCCCACACTGCCTCAGACTCAGCACAGTGGCCTACATCAAATGCCTGGAAGAGGTAGTGCTGCCCTGGATCAAGAGGGTGGCTGCTGGAAGACCCTATGTCTGGCAGCAGGACTCTGCACCATGCCACACAAGCAGGAGAACCCAGTCATGACTGTCAGACAATTTCCGTGACCACACCACCCCTAACATCTGGCCACTTAACTCCCCAGACTTCAACCCCCTGCAAATGTGTGGGGTGCAGTTGAATGAGAGACCAACAAAACTCCTTGTAACATCAAAAATGAACTGAAGGCAAGGATTATGGCACCAACTTAAACAAGGAGACCATCCAGAAGAGTTGCAGGTGATTCCTTGATGTCTGGAGGCCATGGTTGAAACCAATGGCAATTTTATTAAATAAATTTACTCTTTAGTATTTCAAGATATTTTTATGTAATTTTGGTGAATATATCTGTTAAAATGAGATGTTAGTGTTATTTTCATTTTTGCATAATTTAGACAACAATATATTCACTGCACCATGTATATGTATGTATATATTTATATGTGTTTGTGTGTGTGTAAAGAGAGAGATGCATACATAAATAATACATACATGCACATATGTGATGCATTATGCTTTATGATGTTCAGGCATGCCTAAACTTATGTCATTTTGAATTATGTCTTTTTCAAATTTATGTCAGTTTCAGGGAATATATTTAAAAGCATAAAAGTTTGAAAAAAACAAAGCACCTAAAACGCAATACTGAAGTGGAAAATCAACTAGAATAGACGTGAAAATATGTTCAAACCATCTGTTAGAAAAGATAAGCTAATACATTTTTAAAAAGGATTTTTCATGTTTTTTGTATTTTTTTTTTTTGTATTAAGTTGCATGTCTTGGAACCAGTTACCAACTTAAGTTGAAGTATCCTTGTATTTGGATTATGTGTATATGTTTTAAATTTACTTCTGTCTAAACATATAATTAAAAATGTATCTTAATTTAAGCAACTGTTATTTATCTATTGTTATCTAAATGACTATTATAAGGCAACGATTTGGCAGTTTTAGTATGGTACAGGACAAAGTGTCTTGCAATATGTATTCCAGCTTTTTGCATAGTGAATTCAAATCCTGGCAAAGTCAAGTTTCTCTTTCTTTAGAGGCCAATAAAATAAAGTATCAGTCCCAGCCTGTCAATTGGCAGAACAATCATAGCATTAGACAAGATGCCTTGTAGCATTTATTCCAACTCTTTGCATGATGAATTCTAAAGTGGTAAACCCTATTTCTTGCTACATGGTTCTTGGGTACCTTTATCAGATTTCATTCTAGTTTGAGGCTAACTTCTTCTGTCGCTTTTGACAGTCTTGGAGACTCTGATAAACTGAAGAGCCACAGTGCTACTATTTGACCCCTAATTAAATAGTAAAACAGAAAAAAAAAATGCTTTAACACATTCATTACACTGATTGTAATCTAATAGATTGCTTGTGTATTTCAATAAATTTGAAAATATTTTTAAAAGTTTGGGTGACTTTTGCAAAATAACATTTTTAATTATTCAACTGGTGTTTTCGAGCGATTACAATCCCGGTCACTCTTTCACTTGTTTCAGTCTTTTGACTGTGGCCATGCTGGAGCACCGCCTTTAGTCGAGCAACTCGACCCCAGGACTTATTCTTTGGAAGCCTAGTACTTATTCTATCGGTCTCTTTTGCCGAACCGCTAAGTTACGGGGACGTAAACATACCAGCATTGGTTGTCAAGCGATGTTGGTGCTTTATTATGCCTCTAGCACTGTCGCGGCTTGCAAGATTATGAACTACGAGTGGAAAGGACAGAGAACTTTATGTTAGGAGGGTGTGATGTGAGAGAATGGGGTAGGACTGAACAGGTTTCATGCTGTAGAGAAGCAACATAAATGCTGATGGGGTTGCAGTGTAAACCTTCAATAAATGAATGATAAATGAACAAGAATTATATAAACCCCATCATTAGCTTACAGTTTTCTAGTGTAATTACTGTCAGTATTTGGGAGATAATTTTCATTCTCATAACTCTTCACTCTTTCATGTAATCAACTGAAGGATGTTCTGAGGCCTTTTTTTCTGTAGAATTCGAACAGATCTTGATTCAATTCAAAAGTCTACTAGAATTTCTCTTAATAGTTCTCTGACCTGTAGTAACTGACTTCAGTTTCCTGTCTTGCTAAAGTGCTTTTATTAAATATGCCATGTATTATTTAACAGTTTGAAGCTACCATTTGAATATTGCTACAAATCTTCTCTAAAGGCAGTGCTTCTTATTCATGCAAACCAGATATCCGTTATACCACGGTTTTATTAATGACAAAAGTATTAGGAGAAAGTATTCATTATAATAGAGAGTGAAAGTCTTCTCTGCTGACGAAATTGATGTCATTCAACAATGTGTTATGCATGAGGATAACCAGATAGGAAGATAAATAGAAATACACACACACACACACACACACACACACACACACACACACACACACACATATATATATATATGTTTTCATGAATATTTATATATACACATGCATTTGTGTGTGTGTGTGTATTATATATGTGTGTGTATATATGTGAATGTATATATGTGTATGTATATATGTGTGTGTGTGTGTGTATATATATGTATATGTATATATATATATATATATATA
>NC_068981.1:136498826-136503150 GCF_001194135.2 Octopus bimaculoides | reverse complement strand
CTTATAGAGTTACTACCTACTCCTTTTCTACATACTGAGCAGGGCCATCTACCTGAAGGGGTTTGTGTTTTATCTACCTTCCTACTTATTAGGATTTTGGTTTTAGCTAGGTTGACTCTAAGGCCCTTCAATTCTAGACCTTGCTTCCACACCTGAAACTTCTCCTCTAGTTCTGATAGTGACATATATATATATATTACACACATTTTATACCTACATATATGCACATACATTGTGTATATATATATATATATATATATATATACACACACACACATACATACACCCACAGTTAAATCTGAAGTTGGTGGATACAGATTTTGACACCTCAAAAAGTGAAAACTGAATTTGACAGGTTGTGAGCTAAAATGGCTAAAATAACTCTTCCAAAATGTAATTGTTTTATATATGTATATATACAGTTTTCCTCTCCTTGCATTTTACTTATAGTTTTGGCATCATCTAAAGAATATTCCTGACTATGTTCAACCAAAGCTAAACTTATTCTCTGCGTCAGGAAGAATTATTGTTTTAAGACCATTCTTGTCTTCAGCTTGGTTTCTTTCCATTTCTTTCAAGCTATGCCGTTTTTCTTGTTTTTGAACATTTCTTTGATTCTCTAAGACAGGGTTTCTCCACCATTCTTTTATCTGTCAACCCCTATGGTTCCTATTTTAACTTGGATGTGCCTTCATAGTCATTCAATGTTTAAAAAATCCTATTACATTTTTATAATTAAATATTCTAAGAAAAAATTGTGGAAATATTTTGTGTATAGTTAAAATATAACCATTTTATTGCACATAAATTTTAACAATAGAATCTTATGTGAACCCTGAAGTATCATATGGACCCCAGTTGAGAACCACTGGTCTAAGAGAATAAAATGTCTTCTCCTCCCTGGAGTGCTTACTTCCCTACCCTCATCACCAGATCCCATGAAATTTACCATGATACACTTTTTTTGTAACTAATACTATGACATCAACCACATTCTCTACCTGCCTTCACTAGTCCTTATTCTTCCATGTACATATCTAATGAGCCAATAACATGTCTTCCTGTCTTTCTACATGCACCATTGCTTTAGCGCCATATGTCAACTAGATATATTCTACAGTGTCACCTGACTGGTCCTGTGCCAGTGGGATGTAAAAAGCACCATTCGAGCATGGCCATTACCAGTGCTGCCTGACTGGCTCCCGTGCTGGTGGCACATAAAAAGCACCATTCAAACATGGTCGATGCCAGCACCCACTACACTCTTGGAGTGGTTGGTGTTAGGAAGAGCATCCAGCTGTAGAAACCTTGCCAGATCAGATTGGAGCCTGGTGCAGCCTTCTGGCTTGCCAGTACTCAGTCAAACCGTCCAACCCATGCAAGCATGGAAAGCGGACATTAAACAACAACGACAATAATGATGATGATGATGATGACAGCCAGAGAATGTCAAATCCTCAGTTGCCTAATACACTTGTTGACAGGTGTCACATCTGATACCATTTGAACCAGCCAGTCAGACATTGCAACTGCTGCTCTCCCAACCAGCATGCCATCAGACATCAGAGTATCCAAATCAGTTGTAGGTGTGTCCACTGGTTGAGCTTTTGCCTCATCCTGGCCTATGCACCATGGACAAGGCTTCCACAGTGTCTCGCAAAACCTGCCCATTAAGAATATGTAATACCCAATTACTGGCTTTCATACTGTTTCCTGTCTACTAAAATTCATTCTATCTAATGTTGGCAAGCTGGCAGAATCATTAGCATACTGGACGAAATGGCTGTCCTTATATTCTGAGTTCAAATTCCACCAAGGTTGACTTTGCCTTTCATCCTTTCGGGGTTGATAAAATAAGGACCAAATGAGAACTGGGGTCAATGTATTCGACTTAACTACTCTGAGGTAAGAGTATAGAAACTGCATCCCTCTGCCTAGCAATGTCAAACCAGTGTGACAGAGCATTCTCATCAAACCAGTATGATCTGAAGTTCAAATTCATAGCCTACATATCAGGCCGTAGTTGGTGGAGAAAACATGCCTTTGTCCTGCAGAAGACTGAATATAGGCTATCCAATCAAACCCAATGTTGGGTAATGACTAAAAGGGTAAAATCACAAATACAAGTGGCCAAAATGAGGTCTTCTGAAGGGCTGCTGGAGTAATGTTTCTCAACAAGATGCTCAGAGATCAGGAAGTCTTTCCAGGTTGAGCTGCTACTTCTGCTCATGTACTACAGATGTATGATTAGAATCATCATCGTCATCATCATCATTTAACATCTGCTGGGTTGGGCGGTTTGATCAAGGCTGGTAAGTGGGAAGGCTGCACCAGACTCCAGTCTGATTTGGCATGGTTTTCTATGGCTAGATGCCCTTCCTTACACCAACCACTACAAGAGTGTAATGGGTGCTTTTACGTTCCACTGGCACAGGTGCCATTTGTGTGACACCAGTATCTGCCACGACTGCAATTTTGTTTGGCTTGATGGGTCTTCTTCTCAAGCAGAACATAATGCCGAAGGCCTTGGTCATTGCCGCTGTGAGGACCAACACTTGAAAGGAACTCATCCACTTTGCCTCCGTGGGGCCCAATGCTCGAAAGGAACTCAACTACCTCACCTATGTGAGGCCCGCTTGAAAGGAGTCACAGAAAAGAATTGCAAGATGGATTCTTTGAGCTGAGTAAACTTGTAGGAGAACTAGGAGAAGACCAAGAAAAAGATGGTTGGATAATACCCATGGTCTCAGTTGGTCATGTTTTGAAATCCAGCTGGAAAGTGTAATGACAGTTGCTCCTGATTAGACTCTACGAAGAAGTTGTTTGTGGACTGGACTCTCTCTCCATGACCCTTCCAAGAATAATAGGCAGAGAAAATGGATGGAAATTTCACTCTTAAGATTTCAGTCAATGCAAGCATTTGATGGAAAGTCACTTATCTAAAGTAATATGTAGTGAATTTGGAACTATGATAACAAACGTTATGATACAGCTACTGTGAAGCAATTTAAAACTGAAATTTAGTGTATTTTTTCAATCATTTCAAATTTGAATTCAATTTTTTTTTGTCTTTGGTATTTTTTGCTGTTGAATTTTGTTTTGAATTTAGGTTTCAGTTTCATTAAAAAAAAATTTTTTTTGATTTGAATCTGTTCCACAAATTTTTTTTTTTTTAATATGGTAGTTTTCTTAATTTGAAATTTCAAAACTAAAATAAATAATATTCACTTCAATCAAAATGTCATACACTTGCATGCACACACACACACACACACACACATACACATACACATATATATTGGCGTGAGTATCTCTGTATCATGTATGTTATCTATAATGCTCAAGAGGGAAAATACTCTACATTTGGTGTAGAGTATAATTATATTTACTTGGTTGATGCTGTCTGCCATTACTTTTAAATTCTGAAAATAGTGGATCAATCAAAGAGCCATGTTGGGTTCTAAATGTTCAATATAGTTATCTGGTTTATCAAGCAAAGCCTGACGGTACCACACACACACACACACACACATGAAGAATAGAAAGAGAGAACATAGACTAGCAATGGAACAAAGCCTTGGCTTCAAATAAATGGAAATCTACTTTTACTATGTACAGTTTTTTGTTTGTTTGTAAAATCAAATGCATGCATGTGTCTTCATCATTTAATGTCCATTTCCTATGCTGGCATGGGTTGGATGGTTTGACAGGAGCTGGCCAGCCTGAGAACTGTACCAGGCTCTGAATGCCTGTTTTAGCATGGTTTCTACATATGGACGCCCTTACTAACGCTAACCTCATTACCGAATGTACTGAGTGCTTTTTACATATTTACATTGCACCAGCATATGTGTGTGTGTTTGTGTATGTAATCATCATCATCATCATCATTTAATGTCTGCTTTCCATGCTGGCATAGGTTGGGCGGTTTGACTGAGGACTGGCAAGTCAGGAGGTTGCACCAGGCTCCAATCCGATCTGACAAGGTTTCTACAGCTGGATGCCCTTCCTAACACCAACCACTTCAAGTGTGTAGTGGGTACTTTTTTGTGCCACCAGCATGGGGGCCAGTTCAGTGGCATTGGCATCAAACACGCTTAAATGGTGCATTTTAAATGCCACCAACATGGGTGCCAGTCAGGCAGCACTTATATACACATATATATATATATATATACACACACACACACACACTCACACAGACAATAAGCTTCTTTCAGTTTCCATCTACCAGATCCACTCATAAGGCTTTGGTCGGCCCGAGGCTGTATTAGAAGACATTTGCCCAAGGTGACACACAGTGGGACTGAACCCAGAACCATGT
>NC_068981.1:136490850-136496630 GCF_001194135.2 Octopus bimaculoides | reverse complement strand
ATATATATATATATATATACACACACACACACACACTCACACAGACAACAGGCTTCTTTCAGTTTCCATCTACCAGATCCACTCACAAGGCTTTGGTCGGCCCGAGGCTGTATTAGAAGACATTTGCCCAAGGTGACACACAGTGGGACTGAACCCAGAACCATGTTGTTGGGAAGCAAGTTTCTTATCACACAGCCATACCTGCGCCTATGTAGATAAAAAAAGTATACATGTACACAGAAAAATATACATGTACATTAGCATAAACTTGTTAGAAAAACTTGAAAGTTTTACAAAAGTGTGTAAGAGTTAAGTAGAGCCATGTGTCATTGTGCAAACAGGAAATGTTACCCTATAGCAGCCATGTTCCACAAGTCAAATCTTGCCCAGAGAAAATGCATTCTTCCCCACTGATGAACTGTTTTGTATCTTTAGCTTAGGATCCAAGGAGGAATCAATCCCACATTAATCACACAAACATCCATCTTTCCATCTTCTTAGCTTGCTCTTCCAAAAAAGACCTGGCACTCCATCATTTACGATGGTAAGGGTTCCAGCTGATCCAATCAACAGAACAGCCTGCTCATGAAATTAATATGCAAGTGGCTGAGCACTCCACAGAAATACATAACCTTCACATAGTTCTCAGGGAGATTCAGCATAACACAGAATGTGACAAGACTAACCCTTGAATTATAAGTACAACTCATTTTTTCAAGCTGAGTGGACTGCAGAAGTGTGAAATGAAGTGTCTTGCTCAAGGACACAATGCGCCACTGGGAATCAAACAAAGGACTGTACAATTGTGATTCAAGTCCCCTTAGCACTAAGCCTTGTACCTTCACACTGTTTCTATGAAGATTGTGAAGGCAGAGTCCTTAGACATGCCTGCCAGAGCATCATATCAGAAACAACCACCAATTTATGATCAAGCTGGGATCCTCATGAGATCAATTGAGGCTATGGACATAATCCAATCATTTCATTTGTGGTCTACTCCTAGGTCTTCCACCAGTTGGCCTTGCCTGTAAAGATCTTTCCTGCAATTCTTTCCTGAGGTTTTCTCCCCACGCACCTATAAGTACCAGGGCAAAGTGATGGCTCAGTAACATGGGTAAGGATAATGACCCGCTTCAATCATGAATAACCATGGGATTGCACCTAGAATGTTCCCATTCAAGGCACAAGTTCAGGCAAGGTTGTTTATGGAAGACCAACAGTCACTTGTGCATACCAGTCTCCCCTCTCCATGTCACTGATGTTATCCAAGGGTACAGCAAAGGCTGATTAAGCTTGGCACCAGTGTCATCACAACCCATTTCTACATCTGGCTGAACTGAAGCAACAGGAAATATACATTATAAAATTTATTTAAAAATTTTAATTTTTATTTAAATTACATATAAACTCTTTGTTTCTCTCTGTCTTCTATTTGTATATCTCAAGGATGAGCAGTATATTTGGTTAATTTGGAGAATTGTACTTTTGAACACACACTTAGTTAGCTTCATTCCATTCCATTTATTAGTTTTCCATGCTAGCATAGTTTAGACAGAAATAAATATTGTGGCAAGGTATTTTATGACCAGATGCACTTCATGGAGACAATTCTTATGTTTTTCAATTAAGCGATTTTTATTCCAGAGAAATTCCAGAGCAGAGATAGCAGACAATTCTCTTGGCAGGATATGTCAACATACAAAGACTACTCTATCTATTAATCTACCTGTGATACCACTGCATCTCTCATGTGCCCATAGTTTACACTGGGTGCAGCAAATGGAATTTCTTCCAACTCCTTTCCTACATATGGAGCAGGGCCATTTACCTGATGAAAAGAAAGTTTTATCTTCTTTCTTACTAACAACCACTCTTGTCTTAGCTAGGTTAACTTCAAGGCCCTTTGATTTGGCTTTAAAAAAACCTTTACTAACTTTTAAAATTAGGTGCCTTCAGTACAAAAGATCTAAGAGATTCTTTTGTAACCCGGTATTTTTGCTATTGTTCTGCAAATATTCAATGAAGGTGTTGCATTTTTTTTTTGTTTGTTTCCATAAAAATAATCAATTTTCTCTTAATAAGACATATATTTCTGTTTTATTTTACAGGTTTGTCAAGAACAGATGGAGCTCGCTTAAGTTGTCGCAGTTCAGCCAGTTCTTTGGACAGTGCTTTTGACCAGTACAGTTTAATTCGACCATGTTCTATGAACAATCTTCCAAACATCTGCCATTTTTCTTATACCCCAATTTCATGCGATACCGATGCCAACAACAGCCATGGTAGTGATACCTCAGAGCTTGCAAGCATTTTGGAAAGAACCGGTGTCGATTCAGATTCTGACACCTGCAGTAATTTCTCAGTGGCAGCAAGCACAGATACTCAAGAATGTCTTTCAGTGGTTCTTTCAACTGAAGAATCAGCATGTTGTAAACCAAAAACTGTTGCTGATAAAGAACAATTTTCTACTGCTGAGGAGGACAGTGAGTTAGAACTCAAGAACTGCAGTACCAACTGTTTAAATAAAAGCCTTTTTCCCCAGTCAGACAGTGATCCTCCTAATGAACACATCAACCAGAAAGATGAAGTTACTCGATTATGAAATGACACAAAAATCTGAAAATAATCAAAAGCTTTGAATTTTTGTGTTGTTATTATTATTATTATTATTATTTTTATTATTATTTTTCACATCTGTTCTTTCGTTTAAAATGTGCTTCAATACATTTGGATTAGCAGTATTGTTTGTGCAGTGGACAAATGCCATGTGGCATTTGTTCCAGCTCTTTTACATTCTGAGTTCATCCTTTCGGGGGTTGATAAAATATGAAGATATAGTCAAGTACTGGGGGTTAATATAATAGACTAACCCATACCCTAAAATTTCTGGCCTAGTGCCTACCATGCACACACACACTTCACGTAAATTCATAAATGATACACAGACGGAATACATATGCTGATCCAACATATCTCTGAAGATTTCGTTTACGGCAATACAAGGGCAAGAGAATGGCAGAATTGTTAGAGTGACAGACAGCAAAAAGCCTTGTGGTATTTAGTTGCATACCTTTATGTTCTGAGTTCAAATCCTGCTGAGGTCAGCTTTGCCTTTTATCTTTCTGAGGTTGATAATAAAATAAGTATTGGTTGAAGAGTACTGGGGTTGAGCTAATCAACTGTAGCCAGCTCCCAAATGTTGAGGCCTTCAGTAAACATGATTATAGCTTTACATTATAAATAAAAGACTATAACAATGGAAAGAAATGTATCAGTGATATTTCATGTACCATACATACACACACACACATACATATTCGTGTATGTGTGTGCATGTGTTTACATCATCATTATTTAACGTCCACTTTTTCATGCTCACATAGGTCAAGCAGAATTTCTTGAGGTAGATTTTCTATGACCAGATGCCCTTCCTGTCACAAACTTTCACCTGCTTCCAAGCATTGTAATATCTCCCTAATGGCCAGACATGTTTCTCATGGAAGACAGGAAATGAACAACACTGTTCATATGATAGTGATGTGCACTTACAACCGTGATGTCAAAACATGGATACACACACATATACACACACGCACACATATATGACAGGCTTTTTTCAGTTTCAGTCTGCCAAATGCACTCACAAGGCTTTGGTTAGCCTGGGCTTACTAGAAGATGCTTACCCAAGGTATCACATAGTTGGACTTGATCTAAGACTCATAGTTGGGAAGCAAGCTTCTGAACCACAAGGCCACATGTGTGCACGTATGTTTGTGTGAAAATTATGAAAAACCCTATTTTGTAATTTGTTCTTATGTCCTCAACCCATCACCTTTATAGCAGCAAAAGAAACCATGGTCACCATCATCATTATTATTTTTATTATGATAATTATATATTATTATTATTATTATTATTATTGACTTGACAGAACTGTTAGGGCATTTGTTCATACTCTTTATGTTTTGAGTTCAAACCCTCCTGGGGTCCATTTTGCCTTTCACCTTTTCAGGGTCGATAAAATAAAGTACCAGTTAAGCACTAGGGCTGATTTAATTGACTTAACCCTTCAAAATATTAGGCCTTATATTTAGATTACAAACATTATTATTATTATTATTATTATTATTATTATTATTATTATTATTATTATTGATGGATTAGCAGAATCGTTTGTGTCAGACAAAATTCTTGCAGCATTTCTTCTGGCACTTACGTTCTGAGTTCAGATCCTACCAAGGTCAACTTTTCCTTTCATCCCTTCCAGGTCGATAAAATAAAATACCAGTCAAGTACGGAAGAGGTGGGCGTGTCATAATAGTTGACTCACCCGCTCCTGCAAAAACAGCTGGCCTTTTATCATAATTTGAAACAATTACTATCATTATTATTATTATTATTACCCTGTGGTGGATTGATACAGTGTTGCACAAAATGCCTCAAGGTATTTAAGTGTATTCCTTTTAGTTCTGAGTTCAAATCCTGCCATAGTCAATATGTCCTGCCATGCTTCCAGAGTCGATGAAGAAGTACTAATCAAGTACTGAAGCTGATAATCGACTATCTCCTCCCCGCTACACACACACACCTAAATATGAGGCCCTTGTGCCTATGTTAGAAATCCTCATTATTATTATTACCCTTCATCTAAACAATAAAATAATGATATGCATTATTTTTCCTTACTTTTTTATATATTCTGTATATACACCCACTTTTTCATCATACAAATACTCTTTCCACACATACATAAACAAGGACTTAGATAAAAAGGAAAAAAAAAAAAATGCCATCCTTCTTTGTATTATCAAATACCTCCCACTATGAAAAAAAAAAAAAAGTGTGGCAGTAAGTGAATGAATGTGATAACTGTTGATTCTGTATATTTCTAAAGACTAATATTTCCAATAACCTTTTTGATTTGATCAAATTAAACTAGCCTGCTCTTTCAGGCATCTCACATGGAATATATATGAAAAAGAAATAAAAATCAAAACCTTGGGGATTATATCTCTATTCTTTGATTATCCATGGAAGAGGGCATGATAAAATTTTTTTTTATTTTTTATTTCAGAAATAAAATTGTGATTCTTTTAAAACCTCCTTGAATCATAAAATGGTATTTTTTAAAAATCATTTCTTTTGTTGCCGTGCATGCAAATGTACGTATGTGTGTTTATATATATATATAATGTAATAGAGCTCCTATTTTGCTACCTTCAAAATGATGGTATTACTACCAGGGTCTCCTCCATACCCTAAGTTTGCTAATTTCTATGTGTGTAATATGAAAAATAATATTTTTACTTTTATCTCATGGCTGTGCCAACAAAATTTTCACAGGTGAGAAAGATGACATCTGGAAATTAAAAGCAAAACTGGAAAACAATGTTACCAAAATTTATTTGTATGAATTAGACATTTTTAAATAAAAGTATTAGTGACACTGATGATAAAGCATAAGTTGTATAAACTGACCCTTCTAAATAAATTCAAACTGTTTGTAATGCTGACTGTTAATGGCTTGCTTTAGACTACAAAACACATAAAAAAAGACATTACTTACAAAAATTTGCCTATCATCATCATCGTTTAACGTCCGCTTTCCATGCTAGCATGGGTTGGACGATTTGACTGAGGACTGGTGAAACCGGATGGCAACACCAGGTTCCAGTCTGATTTGGCAGAGTTTCTACAGCTGGATGCCCTTCCTAACGCCAACCACTCAGAGAGTGTAGTGGGTGCTTTTACGTGTCACCCGCACGAAAACGGCCACGCTC
>NC_068981.1:136481646-136487566 GCF_001194135.2 Octopus bimaculoides | reverse complement strand
TGTACCTGTGTTCTTTGCCTGTGAGGAACCTCGCAGAACCTCCTCTCCATCTTACTTCCTGGATGCAGCACATATCTACGCGTCTCCGTTCAAGCATCTCAACAATTTCACCAGATCTACCTTTCAGCGTGCCGACGTTGAGAGTGCCAATCCTAACAGTATGGGTGTTGGGGGTGTGGGCCTGTAGCCTGGGAAGGGGAAAAGCAGTGTCGTGTACCTGAAAAGAAAACTTGCAATTGGAAGAAATGAAAAGTCAATAAATGGAAATATGTGTGTATAAGTTCAATTTGGGTATAAACTTTGTAGTTTACTTTACAAAGCTCATCTACAGATATCAACAAACAAATACTATCATACACTGAGATTGATCATATCACTGGATAGATATCTGGAATTTTGTAAATATCTATAGAAAAATATAAATAATAGGAAATGGATTAAGTAACACTACAATTGTTTCAACATCAATTATAATAACAGGTCAAAGGTCAAATTTTAGGTCAACCTTTTTTTGATTTTTACTGCAAGGATGAAATACATGCAAAATCAACACAGGTACCAAAGGTGACTGAAACCGATTTCTTTCAAACTTTACATGCTAAATGGCCTTTATATGAAACCTGAAATTTTTAAAAAAGTGACATTTTTTCAGTTACTCAATAACTTTGAGAAGTCATATCTCGGCTACTATTTGACCTAGAAACTCTTTTACTCGTTTCAGTCTTTTGACTGCGGCCATGCTGGAGCACCACCTTTAGTCGAGCAAATCGACCCCAGGACTTATTCTTTGTGAGCCTAGTACTTATTCTATCAGTCTCTTTTGCCGAACCGCTAAGTTACGGGGACATAAACACACCAGCATCGGTTGTCAAGCGATGTTGGGGGACAAACACAGACACACAAGCACACACACATATATATACATATATACGACGGGCTTCTTTCAGTTTCCGTCTACCAAATCCACTCACAAGGCTTTGGTCGGTCTGAAGCTATAGTAGAAGACATTTGCCCAAGGTGCCACGCAGTGGGACTGAACCCAGAACCATGTGATTGGTAAGCAAGCTGCTTACCACACAGCCAGTCCTGCGCCTAGAAAGCTAATTTTTTTTTTTTTTTCATTTTAAAGCATTTAAATATATCTACAACGTCTGTAACGTGTATTTTTTTCCTCACAATAAAAATAAAAAAAGTTGACCTAAAATTTTACCTTTGACCTTTCATAGGTCAACAGACGCAATCATGAATGTTTCTGATATTTTGTCCAAATATTGCCCTACTTAGTCACAACTCAAATAAAAAAAAAGTTCTGTTAACTATGGTTCATGTTATACAGCCTAGTTGGATTACTCAATTCTTATTTTTTTTCAGATTGGATATATATGACCATTTAAGTTAATTTCTGGATGTAAAGGAAAGATTTTTAGCTAAGCAAGAAAAGTGTTAGGAATAACAGCAGATTTTGCATTAAAAATATCCTAAAGCAAGCCTAATTCCTGGACAAAAAATATGTGACACTTGCAGAAAAGCTTTGCCCACATTTCAAATTGAACCATCATCAAAAAATATGAGAGATGATATATCAACTACCATTAAAGTGACTTCATCATCAACAGATATTTTCGTAGAAGAAAATGCAGAATCAGAGATCTTCAACAATGTTCTGTCTGAAATTGGAGAATCTCCAATAAAAAAACAAAAGACAGATACCACCATCATGTATGCTGAGAAAAAAACAGAAAATAAATGGAAAATGCTTTTGCTCAAAAGATTTCACCTAGAAGGGAAGTTGGTGAATCATCAAAAGAGCTTAAAGATCATCACCCTGAAAGTGAAATAATCAAACAGTTAAAAGCAAAATTCACAACAGAAAACTGCAAATGTTAGCAATTCTACCAAAAAGCTGGTCTTTGAGAAAATTCCAAAGGGAGTTCAATGTGCATGATTACATGACTGGACAAGCTAAAGGGCTGGTCAATGAGCAAGGGATTTTATCACTCCTAACCATAGAAAAAGGACATTTCCTCAAGAAAGTGACAATTGTGTTTCTCAGTTTTATAAAAATGAAGTAAACAGAGTTATGCCAGGAAAAAAGGATTACAAATCAGTAAAAAAAAGATGACAAAAGAGTCCATGAGATAAAGTACTCCGTATTTTGTAACTTAAAGGAAGCCTTCCAATTGTTTAAATTAAAGTGCAGGAGTGGCTGTGTAGTAAGTAGCTTCCTTACAAACCACATGGTCCCAAGTTCAGTCCCACTGCGTGGCACCTTGGGCAAGTGTCTTCTACTGTAGCCTCGGGCCGACCAAAGCCTTGTGAGTGGATTTAGTAGACAGAAACTGGAAGAAGCCTGTCGTATATGTATGTGTATATATATATATATATATATATATATATGTGTGTGTATGTGTCCATATGTTTGTGTGTCTGTTTGTCCCCCCAGCATCACTTGACAACTGATGCTGGTGTGTTTGCGTCCCCGTAACTTAGCGGTTTGGCAAAAGAGACCAATAGAATAAGTACTAGGCTTACAAAAATTAAGCTCTGGGGGTCGATTTGCTCGATTATAAAGGTGGTGCTCCAGCATGGCTGCAGTCAAATGACTGAAAAAAGTAAAGGAGTAAAAGGAGTAAATCAAAATTAGTTCCTCAAAATTTGCAGAGCTAAGGCCAAAAGAATGCCTACTTGCAGGTAGTGCTGGTACACATAATCTATGTGTATGCACCATTCATCAGAATGTCAAACTAATGATTTCTGGCATGAAACTATCAGATTTAACCAAGGATATGAAGTTTCTCTTGATTGATTATAAACAATGTTTGGAATCAATTACTTGCAGCCCAACAACAAATGACTGTTCAAATTGTAATTCTTTGCTAGAAGAGCTTGAAAAAATCTTATGTGAATATGATTGAAGTACAGTATAAGCAATGAAGAACAACAGACAGGACAATCCTAGAAAATATATCAAAATCAATAGATGATTTTATTAAAATTTTCTGTCAAAAGCTTAAAGTACATGATTTCATTGCAAAGGAACAATCTAAATTTTGTACTTCAAAAAAAGAATCTTTAAGTGAAGGAGAAATCTTAATCATAGCAGATTTTTCAGGGAATTATTCATTCATCTTGCATGATGTTGTACAAGAATTTCATTGGAACAATGCCCAAGCCACTATCCATCCATATGTTATTATAAACTAAACAATGATGTTACTAACAGCAATGTTGTTGTTATATCCGACTGTATGAAGCATGACAGATTTTCTTTGGGGCAAAGCCTTTAATATCAACAAAATTATCCATTTCTCAGATGGTGCTGCTTCACAATGTAAAAATTGTAAGAATTTTATAAATTTATGCTACCATTCTATAGATTTCCAAACTGATGCAGAGTGGCTCTTCTTTGCTACTTCTCATGGCAGGGGACCTTGTGATGGCTTAGGAGGTACAATTAAATGAATGGCAGCTCGGGTAAGCTTACAATGCCCTTTCATGAACAAATCATGACTCCAAGACAACTTTATGATTATGGTCAGCAAAACATTCCTGAAATTAATTTTACTCCTCAAATGATGAAATGCAGAATGAGGAAAATTTGTTGAGTGAGAGATTTAGAAATGCAAGGACAATTCCAGGGACACAAAAGTTGCATGGCTTTATCCCAAACTCACCTTCAGAAATTAAGGTAAAAATTATATCTGCGATAGATAATTATACATAAAATTAGAATCTCCATACAAGATGCTATTCAATTTGAGGATATAAAAGGGTTAGTAGCTGCAATTTATGATGGTGATTGGTAGTTAGACTGTGTTCTAGAAACATACCCAGAAACTATGCAAGTAAAACTCACCTTTCTTGAACCTAAGGGACCCTCATCATCATTTCTGTATCCTAGAAAGTCAGATGTTTTAACAGTGGGTTATTTAGATATCCTTTGTAAATTTGATCCCAGAACTGTTACAGGAAAAACATATACTTTGACAGAAAAAGAAATGAAAAATCACAATTAGTAATTTCAAGATAACTGTTTCATTAAATTTCGAAGATTTCATAATTCTATCTAACAAGTACCTAATCATTTAAAGCAAGGTAAAGATGGGAGGTTGGGACATGTGGCTTCATCTGCTAAGCTATCAGGAGTGGCCCCTTAGGCGATGGGGATGCCAACAATTTGTTTAATGATTCTAAGTGTTGGCAATGGTATTGCTACCATTGACCATAGCAGAGGTAAAAAGTAGTTACAATTAAAGTAAACACTATTATTGAAATAATAAAAGTGCTTATTTTGATTATCATTGGTTTGTTTTCAACTTCAAACTCAAATCATCTTGCTTAGTAAGCGATTTTTGATAATTTGTCACTGTGTTGTGTTGGCACTCCGTCGCTTACGATGTCGAGGGTTCCAGTTGATCCGATCAACGGAACAGCCTGCTTGTGAAATTAATGTGCAAGTAGCTGAGCACTCCACAGACACGTGTACGCTTAACGTAGTTCTCGGGGATATTCAGCGTGATACAGTGTGACAAGGCTGACCCTTTGGATTACAGGCACAACAGAAACAGGAAGTAAGAGTGAGAGAAAGTTGTGGTGAAAGAGTACAGCAGGGTTCATCACCATCCCCTGCCGGAGCCTCGTGGAGCTTTAGGTGTTTTCACTCAATAAATACTCACAACGCCCGGTCTGGGAATTGAAACCACGAGTCCACTGCCCTAACCACCTCATGAATTTGTCACTACTTTTCACTATAATTATATTTATTAAAAATACTTCCCACTGAGATCCAAGTTTGAATTTTTTTATGTGAGTTGTGAGTAGGGCAATACAGTAGATCCCGCTTTATAAATCTACTGATAATAAATCCACCTGTTTAATGTATTAAAAAAGTGGGTTGGGATGGAATTTTTACATATAAAATCTCTCATTTAATAAATCCAAACCACATGATTCCAAGTTCAGTCCCACTATGTGGCACCTTGGGCAAGCGTCTTCTACTATAGCCTTGGGCCGACCAAAGCCTTGTGAGTGGATTTGGTAGATGGAAACTGAAAGAAGCCCGTCGTATATATATATATATATATATATGTATGTGTGTGGATATGTTTGTGTGTGTGTGTGTGTGTCCCAACATCACTTGACAACCGATGCTGGTGTTTACGTCCCCATAACTTAGTGGTTCAGCAAAACAGACCGATAGAATAAGTACTAGGCTTACACAGAATAAGTCCCGGGGTCGATTTGCTTGACTAAAGGTGGTGCTCCAGCATGGCTGCAGTCAAAATGACTGAAACAAGTAAAAGGATATATATATATACTTGCAGAGCCACAAGTGTAAATTATAAGGTAGTCTTATGTGCACAATGTTCCCAAAGGTCAGTAATGGTTTTCCTCAGTTATGAGTGGACGGCTATCATATATATATATATAAAATAAATATATGTGGGAATAAGTATTTATATGTACGGAGTGTGTGTGCATATATATATATATATATATATATATAGATATATATATTGAATTAGTAATTGATGACTATAAAAATATTTCTTCTGAATTTAAGAGCATTATTATTTAACACAGCAATAAACTCCAATATATTATTACTTCAATGCAATAACCATAACAACAATAGTTTCACATAGAGAGTTAAAATTGGCTAAATTGAATGCTGTGCATGTGCGTGTTTATGTGTGTGTGTGAGTGTGTGTGTTTATGCATATACATAAAGTGATTGGCAGATGAAGAGAGAAAGTGTAAGTTCAAAAGGATTCTCTATTAAGTTATGGTGTGGAGGCATGTGGCTTAGTGGTTAGGGTGCCAGCATCATGGCCGTAAAATTGTGGTTTTGATTCCTGGACCGGGCGACATGTTGTGTTCTTGAGCAAAACACTTCATTTCACATTGCTCCAGTCCACTT
>NC_068981.1:136480425-136481636 GCF_001194135.2 Octopus bimaculoides | reverse complement strand
GAGTAATGCTATGATGGACTGGCGTCCCGTCCAGCTGGGGAACATATACGCCATTGAAACCAGGAAACCAGGCTCATGAGCCTGGCTAGGCTTTAAAAGGGCGTATTTATTCTGGAGGTTCAATGGCCCAGTGGTTAGGGCAGCAGACTCGCGGTCAGAGGATCGCGATTTCGATTCCCAGACTGGGCGTTGTGTGTGTTTATTGAGCAAAAACACCTAAAAGCTCCACAAGGCTCCGGCAGAATACACTATAAAGACTGAGAGGAAAGTTGTCCAGCCAGAGGAACCAAGCCAAAAGTGAAACACAAGCAACTGTCATCTACAAAGTAATGGAGTAAAATGAGAACTGACTTGTTCTGTGGAGATCCAAACCATGCCAGCATGAAAAGCAGATGTTAAATAGGTGCAGGCACAACTATGTGGTAAGAAACTTGCTTAACGAAAGTGTTAAGATAGGTCCCTCTGGTGGTGTAAAGCACTCACGGAGGTGCCATGTAAAAGCAGCTGTGCAGTGCCACATAAAAACGCCCATGTAGTGCCATATAAAAGCACCCAGCACACTCTGTAAAATGGTTGGTGTTAGGAAGGGTATCCAGCCATAGAAAGCATGCCTAATCAGACTGGAGTCTAGTGCAGCTCCTCGGCTTGCCAGCTCTGATCAAAGTGTCCAACCCATGCCAGCATGGACAATGGACATTAAATGATGATGATAATGATGATCATTATGATAATATCCTAGCAACTGATTCTTTGCTTTATATAAAAGTTTAAATAAAGGTGTATATTTTATATCATTTTCAAAATAGCTTTGAGGTAAATGTACTGGACTGCTGATTGCATGGTTATGAGTTCAAGTTTCACTACTCCAGTCAATATATTCAGCATACAGAAACGTTAGCAAGCCAGGCGAAATGCTTAACAGTATTTCGTCTGTTTTTACATTTGGAGCTCAAATTCCGCCGAGGTTGACTTTACCTTTCATCCTTTTGGAGTCAATAAATTAAGTACCAGTTCCATACTAAGGTCGATCTAATCGACTGGCCCCCTCCCAAAAAATTTCATATCTTGTGCCTAGAGTAGAAAAGAATATGTTAAGTTTGCCTGATATAATCAACCCTATTCTTAGTTCACACGTGTGGTCAGCTACAAGAAGGTTGTCCAGCTGTAAAAGCAATTGTTTTAACACTTAACCGATGTATTAGAGACAAAAT
>NC_068981.1:136471676-136479837 GCF_001194135.2 Octopus bimaculoides | reverse complement strand
TATATATATATATATATATATATATATATATATATATATAGAGAGAGAGAGAGAGAGAGAGAGAGAGAGAGAGAGATGCATACATATATATACATATGCATACCCTTAAACACACACCTTTTACGTGTTTCCGTCATTTGACTGCGGCTATCAATGTGTGTGTGCGCGTGCGCGCGCGAATGCGTGCGTACGTACGTACGTATGAAATTCTAAATCGAGAGCTGTTGGACATGTAAGCAATAGCAATCAAATATCTTGGATCATGTAACTCCCAGAATATACAGGGACAAATGCAAAAACGGTATCGTCATGTTTAGACTGTCTTCACTTTTCAGTATGATCCATCAGAGGTGATTGAAAACAGGAAAAAAGAGGTGGAGGTAATAGCAACCAAGCCATAATTGGCCTTTTATTTCATCGACTCCAGAAGGATAAAACGACAACCGTGCGATTTGAACTCCGACCGACTCAATGAGCCGCAACACAAACGATTCATCCAATCAACTAATTGCTCTGAAATCCTAGTCTCTCTCTTTTACCTATTTTTCTCTCACTGCAGTTACGTTGTTCTACTAAGAGTTACTCCCCTTACACTGAGCAGGAAGAATTATGTCCCATAGATCTAAAGTCGACAGTCTTTCTTTTTATGTCGCGCAGAAATAAATTTGAGTAAAAGTAACCTGTATGCAGTAAAAACTGTCTTTTCACTTTACTTGCGCCATCAATAACTGCGAGAACAGCAGACAAGTAATTAGATTTGCATCTATACCTATTATCGGATTTTGTAGATGTAGATGGGGAAAATGTGAGTAGAGGTTGATGTGCTAGCAACCTTTTCTCTTTATTGTTTTACAAAGTAAACAACAACACAAATAACTACGCAGAGGCAGCCACGGTTGAAACAAGATCAAAATCAAGAAGCATTATTAAAAGAGAAAAGAAGCATGGTCATTCCTTACCCAAGTAACCTTATCTTATCGCCCATCGCTTGTTATGCGCTCATAAATTAGTTTGATAGTTGAACTCTGATTGGCTGTATGCAAATGAGTTTATAACTGAGTCCGGAACTCTCGTGGGGAAAAAACATTTCGCCTTCGGGTCTCTCATAGAATGGTGATTGCAATATATTTTTCGATCAGACCCCTTCTGCCTAAGATCCAAATGAATCCCTTGCTAACCTGCGTAACTGATGATTGGGTATTGTTATTCTTTCGAATCCATTTCATATTGCAATATCTGGTACTTTCTAAATGTTAATATAACGTTAATATATTATAATAAGTGAAGGCGCGTGGCTTAGTGGTTAGGGTGTCAGCATCATGATCGTAAGATTGTGGTTTCGATTCCTGGGCCGGGCGACGCGTTGTGTTGTTGAGCAAAACACTTCATTTCACGTTGCTCCAGTCCTTTCAGCTGGCAAAAATGAGTAACGCTGCGATGGATTGGCGTCTCGTCCAGCTAGGGAACACATACGCCATTGAAACCAGAAAACCGGGCCCATGAGCCTGGCTAGGCTTTAAAAGGGCGCAAAGGAAAAAAAGGAAATTATAATAAACAGAATTAGTTTGCAAACATAAATAGTAAAGGGGAGGTAACTAAACAAATATAGAAGAAAAAGTTATGATAACCGCCATCATTCTTCGACCGTTTTACCTGCTGGCATACATTGAATGGTTTGACAGGATCCAGCGTGTCAGAGAAGCACGTCTTGCTCCAATATCTCAGCTTTGACATGGTTTCTACAGCTGGATATACTTCCTAACACTAACCACTTTACAGAGTATACAGGGTGTACTTTTTTGTGGTATCATCTTTAACTGGTCACTTTGCTACTAGCGAGGCTAGAGAGTCCTCTCAAGCCCTGTTCCACTCGATTTATTAACCACTCACAAAGTGGAGTTACTTGGTACTTTTTGCGGCACCAGTATTAGTGGTGTTGCCTTGTTCACAATGTGAAAGAGACAGACAGCATGCATACACCCTCAATAACACATCACACCAGAGGGCAACTTGCCCTCTAATTTATAAATTTGTTGGGAATTGGGTGGGATAACCCAAAACGCAATGCAGGTAGTTCTTTGTCTTTGCAATTACCTTCAAGTATTAGTACTTATTTGAAACATGATGAACCTGAAAATGCATAAATTTGAGAAGAACTAGCTTGCAGGCACTCCCCTCCTGTTAATAAGTACATTTAACAAAAATTCTATCAGATGACGTGAGTATAAGCAAACGTATTGAAACAAATCCGGAAATCAATCACAGTTTAATTATCTAGAGCTGCTAATTATACGATGTTTTGAGCGTGTCCTTTAATTGGTGTATAAATGAGAAGATTTTGGGGACTTCCAACTCACGAACATCCTACATATAATTGTCCATGAGAGAAGCAAAGTGAAGTCTAACAATCTTGAGAGACTATCCTTGGGACTTGTTTATTGATGTAGCAAAACTTAGTTTCACTGGGAACTGGAAGCGTTTAAACTCAAAGGCGGGTGGGGTCATATGAGATTAACAGGATCCATGGAATGAAGATATCTCCGTTTGATATTTTTTTTCTGACATTAAAGTACCTTTAGAAATTCTTTTTATCAGAAATCGTCACAACTGTAATGAAGTATACATACATGTCTGTGTAAATAGCTGGTTAGGATGCCAAACACAGGAAGTTTGAGAAAACGATTTGAAGAAGTGAATCTTTATATATAGAGCAATATTATTCATTTTTAATAAAAATTTTAAAAATCAAGACCGTAAAATTCTTTCGGATCTTTTTTAAAACGGGGGCCACATTTTTCATTAACGAAACACTTTGAAACTTGGAACACTGGTAGAATGTGTCATATAAAACATCTTTTTCTCTTAGTCTTCTTTAAAAAAAAGAAATCCATAAGTTTTTCCATGTTAAAGTTGTCGTATTTCTGTAATTTCAACCAATCACTGACGTCCATTCAGCCGATATACATTAAGTGCCGACTACATAAACAAACGATTCTGAAACAATTAACCCTAACCCTAACCCTAGGGTTAGGGTTAGGGTTAAAGCAAATTTAAAATGAAAAAAGCAAATAAAACGAAGGTATGGAGATTAAATACGCTTTACATCGCTTAATCAGCCAAAGGAATAAATATAAACAACTGAATACTTGTCAGTGATTGGTTGAAATTATCGAAATAAGACAATTTTTTACATGAAATAAATTCGAATACAAAAAGTGTCTTCTACTACTGCCCCAGGTCAATCAAAATAGATAAGTATACGAAGTTTGAAAGTCTTTCGGTACCAAAAACACTACGTAAAACATTAATGAAAAATGTGGCCCCCGTTTTAAAATAGATCCATTCTTTCCACCCCAAGTATGGTACAGATTGATCCAGAGGTTTGAGCGTGCATTGTCGACACACACACACACACGCGGTATTTTATATATTAAGATTTTTTTACCAAATAAACACACGCACTATATATTTTTTCTTCACTCATTTATTACTGTTCTTATTTTATTATTTTAACTCATGTCCATGGTCCGGAAATCTTTCGTCACACATCTGTGACCTCCTCAGTGATACTGTTCGTTTTTGTGTGTGGTCTTGCTCCACTTACTCCATTAAGATGTGTATCCTTATGTGGGCATGTGTTTGTGTGTGAGTGTGTGTGTGTGTATGCTTGTGTGTGCGTCATAGTTTTTAGCAGCAGTGTGGCCTTCCCCTCAGCCCCATCCTCTCACCCCATTGTGCTGCTGCTGTCCTGAGACCTGAAAAAACATATATGATAGTTCCTGTATTCTTCTGTGTATGTGTGTTCGCCCACAGTGTTGCCATCGTGGAAGTTGTTGTTGTTGTTGTTGCCATCGTTGTCACTGTCAGTGTTAATTGTGTTGTTGACATTGTTATGGCTGTCCATGAAATTTCTTGTGTGTGTATGGGTTCACTTCGTATGTTGTATGTATCCATGCCCTTTATATAGTTTTATCTATTTATTTTATCTATCTCTATGTTTTATAGTTATCACAGGTATGTGACAAATGTATCTATTTATTTTTTTATTTACTTATTTATATATTTATTTATTACTTTTTATACAGCTGTCTCTATTTCACATAAGTATCATAGGTAAGTGCATGTATGTCTATTGTGTGTGTATTACTCTGTATGTTTCTGTGTATTATTTACGATTTCTTTTTTCCCTCTCTCTTCTCATCCCTTCTGTCTTTAGACAGATGGCTATTCGATGTATATAGATGGTTATTTAAGATATATATATGTGTGTGTGTGTGTGTGTATACACATATTTGTTTTGCAAGATTTTTGATGTGAAATTGTGTGTTGAAACAGATGTTGTACTTGGGGAAACTGTATTGGCTAAACTGGCAATATGACCATGCCCAAGTACAACAACATATATACACATATATATATATATATATCAAATAACCATCTATCTATCATAATGTATAACCACCATTCAAAGGCCAGTTACTGCAGTATTTTTCCTGAGATAACATCTTTTATGGACTTGCTGTATTAAAAACACAATATACAGGGTGCAATCGGTAAATTGTTGCCATATTATATTTTTAATTTCGTGCATGCATATTGTTTGTTTTTGATTTTGTCAACTACACAGTATAGTAAGGTCAGCTGGGCACCATCTGTGATAAAAACAGCACCATGACACAATTCACTCTGCCAGAAATTTGGAAACGACATGCTGTACTGCTTGGCATTCATGCTAGAATCTCCAATACAAACAAATGGTGAACACACAGAATGACCGTTGGCTTGCTGTGTACTTAAAACATGTACCAAGAGTAATAAAAATGAAACATCCAGTCAACATCATGGAGTTTGGTGTGATCACTAGTGACAGCAACATTATGCTTCCATTCATTTTCTCTCACGGCCTCACACTCAACACAGAGGCCTACATCAAGTACCTGGAGGAGGTATTGCTGCCTCAGGTCAAGAGGGTGATTGCTGGAAGATTTGATCGACTAAAATCGTTCAAGGCAGGGTATAGCCAAAATCAAATGACTGAACCAAATAAAAGAATAAAATGGTCAGTAATTTCTTGGGCTGTTTTCGTCACAGATGGTGCCCAGCCAACCCTACTATACTGTGTAGTTGACAAAATCAAAAACAAGCAATATGCATGCACGAAATTAAAAATATAAAATGGCAACAGTTTACTGATTGCACCCTGTATATTGTGTTTTTAATACAGCAAGTCCATAAAAGATGTTATCTCAGGAAAAATACTGCAGTAACAGTGGTTATATTAACCCCAGTGCTCAGCTGGTACTTATTTATGGACCCTGAAAGGATGAAAGGCAAAGTTGACCCTGGAAGCATTCGAACTTAGAATGTAAAGTCGGTAGAAATGCCAATAAGCATTTTGGTTTGACACAGTAACAATTCTACCAGCTTGCCGCCTTTTTGTTAATTGTAATTGAAAGAAAAACAATAGTGTTATATAAATACATGTTAATTAAAAAAAAAAAATCATTAGACTCCAGCATGGCTGAGTGGTTAAGAAGCTCGCTTTGCAATCACATAGTTTTGGGTTCAGTCCCACTGTATGACACCTCAAGCAAGTGTCTTCTACTACTGCCCCAGGTCAATCAATGCCTTGTGAGTAAATTTGAATGATGGAAACTGTGTGAAACTCATCTGGCATGAGTCTTTCTGCCCACCCCAACCACTTGACAACCAGTGATGGTTTGTTTACCTCTTCATATGGTTTTGTAAAACGGAATGATAGAATAAGAACCAGACTTTAACAATAAGTATAGGGACTGACCAGCCCTTCAAGGCTGTGCTTTCAGTATAGCCACAGTCCAATGACAGAAACTAGTAAAATAAAAGATCTGCATGTCATAGTCAAGCCTATAGTAAAAGCAGTAACATATCTAGTTACTATAATGGTTGTCATGTCCAAGCCATTGGCTACATTTTCTCCTTATGCCTGTCTCAGCTTAACCGATTAGCATTCACATTACTCTGTCAAATGTAATGTTTATTTATTCACATTGTTTTCAACTAATCACTTATCTTGTAGCCTCGAGATTTCAATGAAGGGACTATACATTTTCAAAATGACGTTGTAGAGTAGGTGTGAGAAGCAGGATCCAGCCAGTTTGATCATAAAATAGGTATAATATCTGGGTCAGACATGGTCAGTTTAAATACTAAAGGATTCAATGGAGTTGACATGGCTGGGTTTTACAATAAATTACTACTTCCTTTGGATCTGTTTAGAATTTCTGATATATTTAAGTAGTAGCATTCAACGATGGCTTTCCTAAACAGTAATGATAAAGGTGAGGTCTATGCAAAAAGGCTTTATTCAACATCTAGAGCAGTGCCTGAAAAGTCACTCGTGATAGTAAGTGGGGAGGAGTTGACTATATTATGGAGGATGTTTCTTCTGTGCTATATTTTCAGTATGACTGTTAATTGGATTTGAAGAGCAAAAAGTGAAAATCGTTTTCTTTAGCTTCGAAGTCACTAAATCCGAAGCTCAGAGCTTATTTTGAGTCATTTAAGTCAGCTGTAGATAAACGTCATATTTAGATTCCTTGTGATGATTGGCCAATCTGGGGGAAATGGAATGTATCATCTGCTCTAAGTTGATTGTCAGTGGTGTTGCTGTGGGAGTGGAGAGTGGCAAAGGAGGAGGATGACAAGGTGGTGGTGGAGGAGGATGAAGAGGAGGAGGAAGAGGAGGAGAATGAAGAGGAGGAAGATGAAGAGGAGGAGGATGAAGAGGAGGAGGATGAAGAGGAGGAGGATGAAGAGGAGAGGAGAGGAACAAGGATGATGGGGAGGACGAAGAAGAGGACAACGACAACAAGGAGGAGGAAAATAATATAGTTGTGGCTCTTCATACAGAAATGAATTAAGAAATCTATTGTCTTTATAACAAAAAGAGTCAACCATCAAAAGTGGTGATTATATGTGTCAAAAAGGGAGCCTACACATATTCACTGGGGTCAGAGAAAAATAGTAGCCAAATCTCCCTGAAACTACACACTACAGTCTTAGTAAAAAAAAAAAATGAGCGTATTAGATAATGTAGTGAAGAGCAGAAAAAGATAATTGAGTGGAAAGCTTTCTATTAGATGATTGCTCATTCAGAACCAACCTCTGGTTAAACAGCAACATATTAATTATAATGTAGTTAACATGGCCCCCAATGTTAATTATTATATAACAACTGTGTTAATTATAATATAACAACTGTGTTAATTATAATATCGCCACTGTGATAATTATAACTACACAGTATAGAAAGAGAGAGAGAGAGGGAAAGTGAGTGAAATTAGTTAGAATAATAACTGGAAATTCAGGGAGAATAAAGAAAGAAAGGACCACACATAGTTAAAGTTTTAAATAACAGCCACAGGGAAGGACAATAGTTTTAATATTCTTCCATTTTTAATTTAGTGAAAAACTTCATGAAGTTTTCTTTCTTATAAATTCTTGATTTTTAAAAATTTGTTGTTGTTACACACAAAAATGGAAATAATTAAAAATTCATTGTCACAATTAGAATGACCAGCAATAAAATTATTAATTGAATATTCTTCAGACAATGTTCAAACATTACCTTTTATCTGTCACTTGTTTTAGTCGTTGGACTGCAGCCACTGTTTTGAAGATCAAGACTGGTACTTATTTATTAAGTCTGGTACTTATATCAGTCTCTTTGTCTGATTCGCAGAGCTGCTAAGTTATAGGAACATAAACAAAACAGGGGACAAACACAGACACAAAAACACACACACACACATGTATGTGTGTGTGCCTTCTGTATTTAATCATTTAAATTCTTCCTCTGAAGAAAGAGCTGGTTTCTAGCAAAGATACAAAGCTCCATCATTGGAACTCTTTTTCTCTTTACTCTTTTAACTGTTTCAGTCATTTGACTGTAGCCATGCTGGAGCACCACCTTTTAGTTGAACAAATCGACCCCAGGACTTATTCTTTGTAAGCCTAGTACTTATTTTATCGGGTTCTTTTGCCGAACCGCTAAGTTACAGGGATGTAAACACACCAGCATCGGTTGTCAAGCGATGTTGGGTGACAAATACAGACACACAAACATATACACACACACACACATATATATATATATATATATATATATATACATATATAC
>NC_068981.1:136469845-136471480 GCF_001194135.2 Octopus bimaculoides | reverse complement strand
TGCCCAAGGTGCCACGCAGTGGGACTGAACCCGGAACCATGTGGTTGGTAAGCAAGCTACTTACCACACAGCCACTCCTACGTAAATAATGAAAACCATGTCACATTTTAAACCTGAGAAAAGTCTTGCATTGTTTAACTGTTCTGCTTGCAGATTGTATTTGTAATGTGCGAATCAATTGGTTGATTTCCTTTTCTGAAAATCCAAGCTTATCCAGACTGACAGTTAGACATTTACTTACAAAACTAAGTGTTCCAATTATTATTGGTATAAATGTAAATTTGTAATCCGGATATAGAAGCTAGAGGTTTCAAAGCAGTTGTCCATAGTTACCTTCTTTCTTCTTTGATTTTCAAAGAGATATTCACATCAACAGGTCAGCTGACCTCTATGACAGTACATACTTTTTCTTGTCTGTTTCAAACTCTGTTATGCTTACACTTGACAGATGTTTTGATGGGAATATCCCACCTGTATTCCTTATGCTGGTATTTGTGTACGTATTCAATAACAGGGGGATTCTCTATATTTATTCTAGGATAGTCATTCTTCTAAATGGCATTGCATATTGGTCTTGCGACGTCATGTTGCATAAGAAGGTATTACCTTGATGACATTTTTGAGCAGCTGCTAATCACATGTGTGATGTCTTCCACAGAAATATGACATAATCTGCATTTACAGTTACATCTCGGAACTCCCAAGATCCTTACTGTCCCTTTTGTTGATTAGGTATTTCATAGCAATCTCCTGTTCTTGGATTACAAATGCATAGTCATCAACGTGTGGTGTGTTGTAGTGGGGACAAGTTCAAGAGAGGCTTCGCTTCATGCCAATATTACTATCTTCTTCAAGTCCATGAGAAACATACCTATGCATGGTCTTTTTGTTAGTGTGTTGAGTTTTTCACCTTTTGATCTTCTTTGAAGTATTCTAATCCAGTTGATTTGGGGTTGTATGGAAGAGAGTACTTCCAACATGTAGGATATTGTTTTCTTCACTTTATGACACTAAGTTAATATATTTATTTTTGCTGCTGTCGTTTAGAAAGTGCTGTCTGAGAGAGTCTATATCTATCTATCTGAGTAATGTCAGTGTGCATACCTGATAGAGTGTAAGTATCTTGAGAGAAAAGTTGAACATAAGAAGCATCAGCTGTGGTGTGCAAGAGAGACGATTGCGCTGGTATGGACATGTGGCGAGAATGGACGAGGATAACTGTGTGAAAAAGTGCTACACCTTAACAGTTGTGGGAACCCGTTGAAGAGGTAGGCCCAGGAAGACCTGGGCTGAGGTGGTGAAGCAAGACCTTCGAACATTGGGCCTCACCGAGGCGATGACTTCTGACCGAGACTTTTGGAAATATGCTGTGTGTGAGAAGACCCGGCAAGCCAAGTGAGACCTCAATCCAAGGCCTCTGCCAGGGGTGTAGCTAGCCTACTTATTCGTACCTTTCCTTCTTTGGACACCAAACTCGCTTGCGAAGACCTGTTGAGGCAAGTGAAATCAAAACCGAACTAAATTCGCCGACTGGCACCCATGCCAATGTCGTCTCCTTCATTGGACACGAAACTCAGCTTGCGAAGACTTATTGGGGCAAGTGAAAGCAAAATTGTGATGGCACCTGTGCCCAGC
>NC_068981.1:136464394-136469448 GCF_001194135.2 Octopus bimaculoides | reverse complement strand
TATATATATATATATATATATATATATATATATATATATATGTGTGTGTGTGTGTGTGTATATATATATAGTAGAATAAGAAATAGAAAGTCCTTGGTGCAGTATTATATATTAGAAAAAATGAATAGAAATGGCTTTTCTGATAATTTTGCCACTTAAAAAGTTAGAAGTTTTACACCTAATAACTTATAAACATCTAATCATTACAGTGGAAAAATATCAGAAAAATCATTTCTGTTCGTTTTTTCAAATGTGTGCGTGTGTGTAACATCTACGATACACACACACACACACACGCTGGGTTTCCTTTCAGTTTCTTTCTACCAAATCCACTGAAAAGGATTTTGTCAACCTGAGGCTATAGCAGAATACACTTACCCAAGGTGTCGTGTAGTGGGACTGAACCTAGAACCATATTGTTGGGAAGCAAACTTCTTATCACATAGCAACACCTACAATATTGAACCTCCTTTTATGGTTAGTCTATACAATAATCTATAACAGTGGTTCCCAACCTGGGGTCCGCGGAGCCCTAGTGGCCTGCAAAGGTAGTCCGTGAACTAAATTCAAAATTTCATATAGGAGTGGTTATGTGGTAAGTAGTTTGCTTACCAACCACATGGTTCTGGGTTCAGTCCCACTGCATGACACTTTGGGTAAGTGTCTTCTACTAAAGCCTTGGACCGACCAAAGCTTTGTGAGTGGATTTGGTAGAGGGAAACTGAAAGAAGCCAGTTGTACACACACACACACACACACACACACACACACACACATATATATATATATATATATATATATATATATATGTGTGTGTGTATGTATGTATATGTTTGTGTGTTTGTGATTGTCCCCTGCCATTGCTTGACAATCGATGCTGGTGTGTTTACATCCCCATAACTTAGTGGTTCAGCAAAAGAGACCGATAGAATAAGTATTAGGCTTACAGAGAATAAGTCCTGGGGTCAATTTGTTTGACTTAAAGGCAGCCACAGTCAAATTACTGAAAGAATTAAAAGAATAAGATATGTACAGTAGTCATGATCATTCTAACAAATTTTTTGTTTCTTTTAATTAGACAGTGAAATAACAATTTCAAATCTTGGCACAAAGCCAGCAGGTTTGGAGAAGGAGCTAAGCCGATTACATCAACCCCAGAATCAACTGGTATTTATTTTCTCGACTCCAAAATGATGAAAGGTGAAGTCAACCCAGGCGGAATTTGAACTCAGAACCTAAAGGCAGATGAAATGCCACTAAACATTTTGCCCGATGTGCTAACAATTCTGCCAGCTCACTTGCCCTTGACAGTGAAATAAAATATTTTACTAAGACTGTCAGGGAGTGGTTTTGAACCTGTAATCCATAGACTCCTGGGTGTCTGTAACAAAAGTACTTGGGTCCATGAACTGAGTGCAGAACTTGTGGAGTAGACAGACGTTTCAAATCGCTTTGGGAAAGTCCATTTAAATAAAAGGGTTTCCTTAATATAAAATGGTTAGGAATGACTGCCATAGGGTGTAATTTGAGATATTTCGCTGTTGTTTCTAGCAGCTCAAGTGACCTTATATATAATATTGTTGGTTCGTCATTTCATAAATTGTGTTACAACTTGGTTTTACTGCATTATGATTGCTAATGCACCAGAATACTGCAATATTAATTTTTTTAACTTGTTGCTTCTAACTGAAAGGCAATCTTGTTTGTGTAGGAGCTTGGGGGAAAAAAAGAGAAAAGGAAAAAGAAAGAAAGGATGATAAAATAAACATCAATATTGAAAAATAAAAAAAATAATTCTCTTTTATAAGATAAAATAAAATTTTCTGAAGAAAAAACAAATTATAAGTAGATATTGTTAAAATAGATATCTCAGTTGTGAAAATTATATTTCAAATATGTCATAAAATATTATTTCATACTATATTATATATAATAGCACAGATGTTGACATCTGCAGTAAAGGCAGGATAGTCTGTGTGTACGTACACACACACACACACATTCACATGTATACATTCACACAAGCTTTCACAGTGACATGATCACACACACAAATATATATATTTATACTCACAAATTCACATTGGCATACATACATGCATACAAACGTACATAAAATTATAAGACCATTTATGACTTCTAGCTATTCCAGCCAACACAGATTTTGTAATTATGATTCAAGATATTAAGGACTCTTTGGATAACACACAGTCTGAACAAATATATGAAGTGGCCACAAGTGGATCACCTTTGATCATAGGTTTGCTTAATCAGGGGTGACTTGAGGATAAACAACAATAGTGATGACAGCAGCAGCAGCAGCAACAACAACATTCTTTATTCTTTTACTTGTTACAATCATTTGACTGCAGTCATGCTGGAGCACCGCCTTGAAGGCTTTTAGTTGAAAAAATCGGCCCCAGGACTTTTTTTTTAAAGCCTAGTACTTATTCCATCAGTCCCTTTTGCTGAACTGCTAGGTTACAGGGACATAAATACACCAAACCAGTTGACAAGTGGTAATGGGGAGAGAAACACAGATACAATGACACACACAAACATAAACATAACATACATACACACACATATATATATATATATATATATATATATATATAGTAATAATATTAGGGAATAAAAAATTTATTCCAACCTTACAGGCAAAAATCGGTATAATATTATACCGGGTTTCCTAATATATATATATATAAATAACTAATTTAGAGATGAACAACCACTCTACAACTCAGTCAACTCAGAACCCGTCCCAATCCATGCTGTGAGGCATATTCCATCTTAATAAATCTAATATTTTAATCTAAAAATTCAAATTAAATAACATCTTACATAAATAAATCATAGAAATATTAATTTAAAAAGTTTAAAAGTCAAATTTATAAATTGGACAGTAAAAATTAATACGATAATATACAGTATGGAAGTATAAATGTAAATAGTTAGTGCTAGTACATAGACTACGTGCGTTTCATGGCTGAAATAGGACTATATAAAATCATAAGCAAATTCTGAGTTCATTAGGACGGGGAAAGTATTGGTGGGGAACAAACACAGATGCACACACGCACGCACACACACACATATATATGATGGACTTCTTTGAGTTTCTGTGTACCAAAATCTGCTCACAAGGTTTTGGCTGGCCCCAGGCAATAGTAGAAGGTGCAACCACACAGTGGGACTGAACCCAGAAACATGTGCTAGGAAAGCAAAGTTCTTGTCACACAGCCACACCTGCACTAATATCTCAACATTGATATTGCATTGCTGTCATAAAATATATCCTTATGTATATTTTCTGATGCAATTAGAATACATATTAAATGCCTTTGAGATATTTTGAGTACAGCTGTTTCAGGGTTGCATATTTGGTGTCACTGATTCAGCATTAACTTATTTGACATCAGACATTCTTATGTTTCTCATATTCTCTCCTTCCCTCTCTCTCAAGGTCGGTAAAATAAGTACCTGTGGAACACTGGGGTCAATCAAATCGGCTTACCCCTTTCCTGAAATTGCAGGCCCTGTGCCAAAATATGAAATTAATATTAAGACAGTGAGCTGGCAGAATTGTTAGCATGGTTTTCAAACTGCTTTGCAGCAATTTGTCTGTCTTCATGTTCTGAGTTCAGATTCCGCCAAGGATGATTTTGTCTTTCATTTGTTTCAAGGTTTATGAAATAAGTACCAGTTGAACACTGGGGGCAATGTAATTAACTTACCCACTCACTCGAAATTGCTGGCCTTGTGGCAAAATTTGAAATTGATATTAAGGCAGGAAGCTGGCAGAATGGTTAGCACACTTGGCATAATGCAAAATGCAAAATGCTTAGTAGCATTTTGTTCTGAGTTTCACTTTTTCATTTGTGCATTAACAAATTGTCCCATCCGTGACACAGATTTATGCCAACAGGTAAATGTTGTGTATAAAATACAATGTAACAACTGCAACAAGTTCTATGTGGGTAGCACAACAAGACCGTTACACGTCCACATCAAAGAACATCTGAACACGAGAGCCTCCTCCTTCAGAAAACATCTAGACAGATGCCGGAACACTGACAAAAGTATAACAGTCACAATGGAGGCCAATGAAAGAAATTTGGGTAATTTAAGAATTAAGGAAGCTTTACTCATACACAGACTAAGACCCCAAATTAATAACAGGCTGGAGGTTGGTAATCAATATATTATTTAGCTACATCTGGATGTGTGTAGGTTCATTCTTAATAACATGCTCATGTATTGTTTATAACAAAAAAAAAGAAGGGCAAAAAAAGAAAAAAGAGAAGCTGCACGTATAACACATAACTTAGAAACAGCGCTACAGATGTACTAAGACAACACACACGAGATTGAAACATAGCCAACCTCACGCACTTCTCATGAGGAATTCCGGAAGAAGCTTCGTGAGACCACTACTGAGACGCTTCCGAAAAAAAGAAAACCGTTGGAAAACAGTTTATAGCAGAGACTCCACCTAAGAATATCTGAAGAAGGAATTGTAATTCCGAAATATCATCGGACTATATAGATAACCAAATTACAACAGGTATATAGTCCATTTTTTTGTATTATAATGCATTGTTGTAGCATTCAAAACATTTTATTCTTTACAAACAATACACAATGCTTCAAGCGAGCTACAAAATACTCTCCTATATATATATATATATATATGTGTGTGTGTGTGTGTAGGTAAAATTGAAAAAGTAGACAAATGCTTGAGATGTTATTTAGTCATTTATATCTTCATATCATCAACATGTTTTGATGGATGCATTCAAAATAAATCCAACAGAATGAATAATGTGGAGGAGATAAACTACATCAGGGAGGAGATAAACAACATCAGGGAGGAGATAAACAACAGTGCTCATCAAATAGGCATTTAAACAGATATAAAAAGCCCCAGAAAATGTGATGTATATATATGCATATGTACACACTCACGTACACACACTTACATGCAATATATGTATACATATACATATATATTTATTAACATATATATATATATATATATATATATATAT
>NC_068981.1:136447936-136464384 GCF_001194135.2 Octopus bimaculoides | reverse complement strand
TATATATATATATATATATATATATATATATACACACACCTATACATGTACACATATATACACATCTACATATAAACACACACATACATATACTCACAACACGCACATATGTCAATGATATGAAGATATAAATGATTTAATAACATCTCAAGCGTTTGTCTCCTTTTTTTAAAAATTTTTCCTATCTTCTAAATATGTCTCGCTTATCCCCAGAATCAAATCTGACACAAGTGTGACCATTGTTTCCCCAGACACTCAACCCTTGGTCTGCCAGAGAAAATGTATGTCACTAATTACCAACTGGCTCCAATAGACCCAATATTTTTCTTTTAATTAAATTTTATTCAAACTACCACTATTTCTTAGCTACATTATATATCCTATCAGGTGAATGAAGAATTACTGTTTCTCACAAATCTTAATAAAAAAAATACAACTTACAGAGTATATTATAAATTTAAAAAATTACAATAATACAGAATAACAGCTCTTCATGGCAGTGAATGCAGACAATATTGGAATGTTCTTGGCAAACATGGATATTACAATTCTTAAATGTAGTATGAGTTTCCTGCCTTTGTTTGGGGGGTGGGCACACAAAGAACATCTTCCTTTTTTCTTTGACTGAGGAATCTCAAGTGAGATTGAAGATCATCTTCTTTTCTTGTTTGGTTGAGAAATGTAGCAGAACTAGAAGATTGTTTGTCATGTTCTTGTTTAGCATTAACTCCAGCAAGTTCCTTTTCTAATTGAATTAGGCATTGTCTTCTTTCATCCTTGAAACTTTGCAAGTGAAGCCGCATTTAGCAACAATGAAAGCATTCACTGCACTTATATCAATCATGTTGTAGAATATAACCATTGGCCACTTTTGCAAGTGTATGTCTTTACCATCTTATCTAGAGTATCCCTTTTTTTGTTTTGTTGTTTCTTTTCAGCACTTTTTGAATCAATTGAAAGCTGAGAGTGCATTGTACTCATAAGTGTGACAACATAATTTTTCTTGAGACAATAAGATAGGATCATAGAATCCTTTTAAAATCCAAATATTGTGCTGTTGGTTTCTCTTTCTTTTCCATTTGTGAAAGCACGTGGAAGTTCAACTCTGTTCTTTCTAATTGTTCCAACTAAAGTAGTTTTCTTGCTAAGCAGCTTTCAAGCCAATCCTAGACTTGTAAAAAAATTATCACAAGTTATATTGCGACCAGTATTTTCAAGTTCTTTTAATAGGTCTTCAACAACTCTTGAACCTTGAATTATCTCTTTCCCTTTTACTGGGTCTTTTCTAGTGTAGATTTGCATTTTCTAGGAATAAGATGTTTCACTGTTGCATATTGCCCAAATTTTAATTCCATATTTCCCTGGTTTTGAAGGAATATATACATGGAATGGGCAGCGCCCTCTGAATGAAACTAATTGTTCATCAACTGTCATGCATGAACTTGGAACATATCTTTCTTGCAAGTTCTGATTCCACATTTCAAATACTTCTCTTATGGGCACCAATTTATCATCACTTCTCTTTTTTTCTTCTTGCACTAGCATCATCAAAATAATACTTGTAAAATCTATTGAAATCTTCCCTGGTTCATAATTTTGCTGAATATTGGGTGGCCATCTTCTTGACTCCATAACTGTGTGACATTTTCTTGTTTAGATTTATAAACACTTGAAAGAATAATGAGTCCAACCTGACCTTTAATATTTGTCCATTTACGAATTACTTCAACAAGATTCTGGTGCATAAAGATAGTAAAACATGTTTCAATGTTATCACAAGACCTTTCAGCAAAACGCGATGGTCCACATTCTTGGTGCACAATATTGCAAGATGAAGTTCTTATTGCTGTTTGAGTAAGAGGATGAGAATGCCAAATTTCTTGTCTGTCTCTAGAAACATATTGCTCATTCATAATTGGGTGGCTTGCAGATAATTGTTTTTGAGTTTCTTCATCGTCTGATGACACAGAACCTAAACTGTCCAGCACACAATCACTTTCACCATCATCTTCAGAGCAACAGAAGGAATCACTATTATCTTCTTCCCCTTCTTCATCTAATTCCAATAACCTTTTCAAAATTTGGTCTTCACTCAAGTTTTCATGTCTAAGCATACTGGAAAGCACAACTGAACTATATGATACTTGATAGCCGACTAAAGGCAGATGTTGCTCTCTCATATTTATACTCTCCGGAAAGGTGATGCAATATATTGTAAGAATTGCGTCATCACATAGAAATATTGCATCACCCTATAACCTAGCAGATTAGGAATATTTTCATAATTTTTCCTATTTTATCTAAAGTCCAGCAAATAAATTGAATACAATTTTTTTTTTCTTTTAATATCTGATAAATATCTTGGAAAATGATATTTGATATTGCTTTTATTCTGTTTAGAATGACAAGAGTATTGTCTGAATTTAATTCGAGGGTCCAATGGACCCATTAGTTAAGCAACATTTAGCTACTTTGTAACTATTCACCTGGATCTTTCCAATAAATTGTACACTCATATAGCTATCTATCTATATATATATATATATATATATATATATATATATATATATATCTCATCATCATCATCATCATCATCGTTTAACGTCCGCTTTCCATGCTAGCATGGGTTGGACGACTTGACTGAGGACTGGTGAAACCGGATGGCAACACCAGGCTCCAATCTAAATTTGGCAGAGTTTCTACAGCTGGATGCCCTTCCTACACACACACATACATGTATATATGTGAGTAGATATGTTTGTATATATATGAAAAATACTGCAATATTAAATTCAGAGAGTTCAATGAGTTACCCCTACCCACTATGAATGCCTTACATTTAGGTTTGTTATAGGTGACCTAGTTTATGTCTTCGTAGAACACCACCAAACAGTTAATGACTGTTGATTGTTAATCTGAATTCCATTGCTCATTTGGTCAAAGAGTGATTGTTAGTGAAAAGATATATATGTGAATGTGTGTGTGTGTGTGGGGGGGGAGGTTTCAACTTGTTATTGTTGTTATTTGGTCCTAGATCATCATCACTAATCTTAAACATTTGATCTATGAGCATCATCATCACCATTTAATATGTTTTCCATGAAGGCAGTGAGCTGGCAGAAATGTTAGCACACCAGGCAAAATGCTTAGTGGTATTTTGTCTGTCTTTAAATTCTGAGTTCAAATTCCCCTAAGGTTTACTTTGCCTTTCATCCTCTTGGGATCGATAAATTAAGTATCAGTTGCATACTGGGCTTGATCTAATTGACTGGCCCACTCCCCAAAAATTTCGGGCCTTGTGCCTAGAGTACAAAAGATTCTTATTTTATAAGGTGGTGAGCTGGCAGAAATGTTAGCACACCAGGTGAAATGCTTAGTGGTATTTTGTCTGTCTTTATGTTCTGAGTTCAAATTCTGCCGAGGTTGACTTTGCCTTTCATCCTTTTGGGGTCGATAAATTAACTACCAGCTGCATACTGCAGTCGATCTAATTGACTGGCCCCCTCCCCCAAAATTTTGGGTCTTATGTCCAGAGTAGAAAAGAATATCTGTTTTCCATGTTGGCATGGGTTGGACAGTTTGACAGGAGCTGGTCAACTGGAGGGCTGCACCAGGCTCCGGTCATTTGTTTTTGGTTTCTACAGCTTGATGTCCTTCCTTATGCCAACCATTTTACAGAGTGTACTGGGTGCTTTTCACCTGGTGCCAGCATTGGCACAGTTCGCATGTTACTGGCATTTGTTTCTGTTTATGTGGTATCAGCATGAGTGCTATTTACATGAAACTGGCACAGGTGCAATTTGGAATCAAGCTTTGCTGGGGCACAACCTTGAAGGGTTTAGTCAAACAAGTTAACCCCAAAACTTATTTTTTTTTAAAGTCTGATACTTATTCTATAAGTCACTTTTGCCAAACTGTTAAGTTATGGGGACATAAACAAACCAACACTTGTTGCCAAACAGTGTGTAGAACAAACACAAAGACAAATACACGTGCACACGCACACACACACGCACATATATACGACAAGCTTCTTTCAGTTTCTGTGTACCGAATCCCCTAATAAAGCTTTGGTCAGCTTGAGGCTATAGTAGAAGATGCTTGCCCAAGGTGTCACACAGTGGGACTGAACCCAGAACCATGTGGCTGGGAAGCAAACTTCTTACCACACAGATATATAAATCAAGCTGGTAGAATTGTTGCCACGCTGGGCAAAATGCTTAGTGGCATTTCATATCTTTACATTCTGAGTTCAAATTCCATCAAGGTCGACTTTACCTTTCATCCTTTTGGGGTTAATAAAGTAATTATTAGTTAAACACTGAAAATTTTGGGCCTTGTGCTTATAGGAGAAAATTATCATTAGCAATATATACACACACACAGTTGTACATATATATTCAGTTTCCACAGAGTTTTGATGTATGCAATTTTTCTCACAGAGCATAATTCAATTGAAGATTATGGTAGAAAGTATTTGTTGAAGTTGCTGTACAGAGGAATTGGAGCTGAAAGCATCAGGTAGCATGACACAGGGTTAAAGAAGAGCAAGGAAGGATACATTAGATAATGAAGGCTTAGATAAACTATGCCTGAAAAATAAAAATAATATCACATCTGGAACACCTTTGATTATAGGTTTCTTCAATCAAGACTGATCTAGGATTAAGCAACAACTACAACATCAACACCAGCCAAACCAAATCAAATGCTTTATATTCGAGATTGATGAGTATGGTGGTTATTTGGATTACAACATAAAACAAGAATAAGCAAGTCACTGAGATAACAACAGTCTATGGCAACATTTGGAAAACTATCAAGGCATAAAATATTCATACCTAATTATGGTGAGGCGGGGAAACTAAATAAATAAAAAGAAATTTTTAGACATATCCAAGCTAATGAACCCCCCACCCCAAAAAAAAAACCAATGATAGTCTCCAAAAGTCAATACTCACAATAGCTTAATCTAACCAATCAAGCTGCATTTCATTAAAGCCATTTTAAATGGATGCTTATGGTGCAGTATAGATTTAATGCTTTAATGTATAAACAGATGCAGAAAGCCATCTGAAATGCGACAAAATAGGAGGGGAGGAAACAGATATATTTTATCACCAAAAACTGACAACGACAAGGCAAATACTGTAATGCAAATCTCTTGAGTAACATCACATGAAACACACGAGGCATATGTATACACAAGCACACACACACACACATATACATTTACACCACCTGTCCTCGTCTGTTGTTATTTTTTTTCGTACATTCTCCCATATATATATATATATATCTATCTATATATACATATATATATATATATATATACACACATACACACATCAATCCATCTATTTATCTATCCAGACAGACATACATCCACATTCTTTTCTACTCTTAGCACAAGGCCCGAAATTTTTTGGGAGGTGGGGACCAGCCGATTAGATCAACCCCAGTATGCAACTGGTACTTAATTTATTGACCCCAAAAGGATGAAAAGCAAAGTCCACCTTGGCCGAATTTGAACTCAGAACGTAAAGACAGACAAAATACTGCTAAGCATTTCGCCCAGCGTGCTAACATTTCTGCCAGCTCCCTGCCTCACATACACATTATTATCATAAAGGTGATGAGCTGGCAGAATTGTTAGCATGCCAAGCAAAATGCTAAGCAGCATTTCGTCCATCTTTACATTCTAAGTTCAAATTTTGCTGAGGTTGACTTTGCCTTTCATCCATTTGGGGTTGGGAAGGAATGTAATCAACTTACTCCCTCCGCCAAAATCATTGGCCTAGTGCCAAAATTTGAAATCATTATTATTATTATCAGTGTTCCTCTTTTGATGAAACTTATAACATCTGACGATAGCTTATCTGGCCAAAACTTTAAAGTCCCTGTCAACAACTTTCTTGTTTCAAAATGTAAATTTGTACTCTACATAGGTTTAGAGTAATCCATTAACTTAATGTAAACTTGCTTTTAATTATAACCGGATATAAAATGCAAATAATATATATCTGTGTAGAATTAAGGATAAAATCACTTTAATGATTTTATCAAGTGGCCAGTGTGAAATAAAAACCTTGCAGGTAACATTTTACACTAAATTTATAATTATATAGATAGTTATATTAAAGAGTGTGGATTTACCACACCTACACGCTAGAAATAGATACCAAATGACTAAAAACCACCTCACTGCTCCATTAGTACAGGTTACAACCTGTAGTAATGTAGTGAGGTGGTTATAGGATATGGTATACGCTGGGACTGCAATAGTTTAATCCCAGAAGTGAAGAGAGAGTAATTCTCCAGCCACCACAGAGGAAAAGGTTGAATTATTCATTTTGTGAAAAACATGAATCCTTTAGTTACCACATTGCTTATGCATTTTAATAGATGTCAAAAACAGTCGGGTCTAGGACAACTTATTTCATTAAGATAAGGAGCCAGCAGAAAAGGTACCATTCTGGATTAAGCACCAAGTAACATTTCTTATGGCTCTTTACATTCTGCATTCAAATACCACCAAGGTTGACTTCACCTTTCCTCCTTTTGGGGGTCAATAAAATAAGTACCAATTGAGCTCTGAAGTCAATACAATCAACTTCTTCCCTTCAAAATTTCTAGCTCTGTGCAACCCTGCCACCACAAAAAAAAAGTTAAGGTTTATTACATAACATTAACAAACAGTGGCAACATACAAATAATAAAGGTTTTAAATATAAACCCTTTAAAATGAGATTTTATATCATGGAACCAATAGAATTTAGTTTTAATTAGTTTAAAAACAAAGTTATTGATCTAGTATGAGCTACAGCTTAGAAATAATTACTAGATGCAAATATAAATGGAAAACTGTCCTATATCACCCACAAGCAAAATTTTACTCACTTATGAATTTCAAACCAACCAATGCTAACTTCTCTAATGTGACCCCCAACAAAGATATCCGGTTTAATATCAAAGACAATAATTTGATATGTGGCATAAGCAAATTTCAGTTAGCTATAATGCTTGTTCTGCGACCTTAGTGAGCCACAATACAATTTCATGGTGTAATAAAAACTTTATTACAGACAATTAACATTTTTCTTTCCCCGCAGTCACCACTTCAGGCCATTAAATGGCAAAGAAAAGTCAATGGGAATTTAAGTTTTAGGTTGGTTACATTATGAATTAAATGCAATAATTCTGAACGCTAGCATTTTTATTAGATATTATAAATCAATATTTCAAAACGCATACAAGTAACCTTTGGCAACAGCTAATCTAATCTAGCTTACATTTAAATTATTTGGTGAATGTCTATTTCCTTTCATTTGTATAATGCATGTGCAGAAGTGAACTGATGTAATTTTCTCTTTGAAGTAGTAGACAAATATACATATAATACTTACATATTTAATTTTAGACCAAACATAATTCATACAACAGATTACTTTACATCAGTAAGAAGCAAGTGAAATCCTTACTTTCAAAATGCTCTATATAGGAAAGTGAAACATGCTTACAAAGAAAATAATAGAAAAAAGATGCCGTCTCCCCTCTTTTTCTAACATATCTACTCACTTGCTTATCAAACAGTCTTTACATCTCTTCCTTGATCTCTACCTTTCTAAATATCTTTATTGCCTCTCATAAGTATGATATTCCTACAGAATGTGTGTCATCATTTTTAAGCAATATAAACATACACATAAGTTGGGTAGAATGTTTCATGGTTTTTCTTCCTACTATCTGTGGTTAGTCTGAGTTCAAATCTCGCTTAGGTCAATTTTGCCTTTCATTCTTTCAAGGTAAAAAAAAAAGAAAGAAAAAAAGTACCAATTCCAGGAAGTGGATTGGTGGAACTGTATGAACATTAGTTTGAATGCCTTGCAGTATTTGTTCCAGTTTTTTTGTGTTCTGAGTTGAAATCCAATCATGGTCAACTTCAGCATTTAAATAATATTTTTACTATATTTGGCCAAAATATTGTTTTACTGCTCAGATCTGGTCTCTCACACTTAACCAGCAACGTTATTCTAAAAATAAGCACTCAAGTCATCGAAATTTCAAAGCTACAAGGTAATGCATTACTTATTCAAATCAATGTGAAGAAATAAGCATTAGATTTGACAGAATAATCTGAATGCTTAGGGGGTTAATCCAGCACCCAGTTTAAAACCACCACCTAACACCTTGAGTGCCTTCTGTTTACTAAACAGTTGTAAGCAGTTGAGCTAGGTCTTCAAGGCCTTAAAAGGGTCATAAGTCCTGCCTTCTGGCATGGAAGAAAAACACATTTTAAAGAGTTAAAGAGCATATAATAATTGCTGTTGCATGAATTTTAATTGTAGAAAAAGTCAGTTTAAAAACAGTTTTTCATGGGGGATCATTTTTGAGCTTATGAAAGACATGACTAATGATATTCAAGCTTGCTGGCTCATAACCAAGTGATCCATAGAGTGATATTATGCTCTGTAAAGAAATGGATGCTATTTTTGATGCTTATATATCACAGTTCAGTTGTCTAAAAACATAGCAACATTATACATGTATATATACCTAGAGGTGGTCTGCTCACCTAGCCAGCAGGGTGACATCATTTAAAAGATAAAACAATGCAAAGTGATTGCAAACAGTAATGTAATAATACTCAATAGTCTGGTTGATCATGTGATATCCCTGAAGAGTAGGTACAAATATTATGCAATAGAAATCTATAGAGTTAAAGGGGCCAAACTATACCAAAACCTAAGCAGCATGGTGGGCTCAGATGATAACAATAGCAGGATTTTTTGCTTAGTATATAGGATTTGAAAACAAAATTGACAGTATTAATTGTAAATACGATGGGGTACTGGAAAGTTTCTGGCTTTAAGAGTATCACTAAAGGTTTGGTTGGAGACCCAACTTTCTGAGTTCTTTTACAGAGCTTAGAAAAACTAAAGAACCATTGCAATAAGTAAGTGAATATGAGAGGAGAAATATGTTGGATAAAAATCATAATTAACTCATTTTCTTATATTTTCTTTAACCCAAAGCCAGGAACTTTTCAGCACATCATATTTCTATAAGTATAAATATTGAGGAATTATTTTTGTTCTGTACTTTTAACAAACACACACACAAACCAAGGTTAACATTAATCAGTGCCACTTTAAATGGCTACCAATATTTTTATTGACACTTTCAAAAGCTGAAAAATAATGAAATGGCTTTCACATTTACAAGGGGTTTCTGTCTTTTTGTTTACTTTTTCTGCATGTAGAGGGGTTCTGATTGATGATGACAAATGTAGATGAGTTGTAATGATTTAAAGCCATAATTCACAGACACTTCAATGAATTTAATTAGATTTACAAGAAAATTATTGCAGTTAACTTATTGACCACAACATCTTGTTTTAATTTTAGTTATATCCACATTTAAACAAAAGTAAAATTTAAAAAAAAACTTCAGATCAACAAAAAAAAAAAAAAAAAAAATAACCAAAAAGAAAAAAAAAGTAAAAATAGTTTGTAGGTGAGCTGAATGAATAGAATTGGCAAAAAACAGGACTCCTGCCTTCAGAAAATATAAGTCTATAAGATTTGCAGTTTGTTCAGACATTATTCATGATAATCCTTGTTTCTTTCATACTCTTCTTTACTTTTCAATAATTTGAGGGGTTTTTTCAAGTTTTTTTTGTTTTTGTCATTTTTGTAAAGTCTGAAGATGCAATAGCATTTTGTATCAATAAATATTTAATCATCTGAGATCAATTGGGATTCAAAATATGGTAGATATAATCACACATCCAAGATGAACAGACTAACTGCAAGTCTTCTCAGAGGGATCAAAGTGTACCACAAAACTGAAGAGGTTTTCTATTTATTTATTAGCTTATTTTTTTTTGTCCTTGTGATACACCTCAAAACAACTCCAATAATGCATAATGGAAAGATTGAGGGTTTCCATTTTGTTTTAGCTTAAAAACAAGTTCTTATTGAGTAAATAATGATGAACAGAGGATTATATCTGGAGAAGCAACATCAGAGTTTTATAAGTGAGCAAACTGAGTAATTGCTGTCTTTCTCTTCATCCTCTTGTTAAAAAAAAAACATTTACAATTATGATATGAAAAGAAATATGGAAACGAACAAAAAAAAAAAGAAAAAGCAACAAAATATAACAAATAATGTATAAAAAAAAGATAAATAAATAAAAATGTTTTTTTTTTTTTCATGTGTATAGGAGAGTAGGGAATGTCAACTGAACTGGCCGTTTACAAATTGTCTGAAACATTTTCAATGTGTGTTAACTTTATCTAGAGATAATGGATCAGTAAGTTACACTGGAACAGTACTTTTTTGACTGAAATGTTTTTCAATGTCAACAAGGCTGGCCATCTTCAAAGCATATGAAGAGAGCATTCTTCTCAATAGTGGGAACCTAGACCATGAAGACAGATTTTCATTCAAGATCACCTTGATAGAAAATACATCAGATTTTTTTTATGAATGTTCAAAGCCTCTCATGGTAGAAGCATCGGATCTTTTTTAAAACGGGGGCCACATTTTTCATTAACGAAACACTTTGAAACTTGGAACACTGGTAGAATGTGTCATATAAAACATATTTTTCTCTTAGTCTTCTTAAGAAAAAAAAGAAATCTATAAATTATTCCATGTTAAAGTTGTTGTATTTCTGTAATTTTAACCAATCACTGACGTCCATTCAGCTGATATACATTAAGTGCCGACTACATAAACAAACGATTCTGAAACAATTAACCCTAACCCTAAGGTTAGGGTTAAAGCAAATTTAAAATGAAAAAAGCAAATAAAACGAAGAATCGTTTGTTTATGTAGTCGGCACTTAATGTATATCGGCTGAATGGACGTCAGTGATTGGTTGAAATTATCGAAATAAGACAATTTTTTACATGAAATAAATTTGAATACAAAAATATTTTTCTGTTCTATAACACAAAATAGATAAGTATACGAAGTTTGAAAGTCTTTCGGTACCAAAAACACTACGTAAAACATTAATGAAAAATGTGGCCCCCGTTTTAAAAAAGACCCGAAGCACCAAACCAAAGAGGAGATCTATGGACACATTTCACCACATTTCTATTATTGGTGTATTGCTGTCCACTGCTCTCATGCTGAACAACAGGCTGTTATATCTTAGAGATGAGAATGAAGACCACTCAGCTGCATTGATGTCAATGGCAAAGACAACATGAAATTGAGGACCTACAGGAGATTCCTGGCTTGGCATTGTGAATTGCATCCAGTTAAAGCTGTACAAAGAAACAGTGCATCACTGTTCAGTTTTAAAACCTTATGTTTCTATTGAGGGTGAAGAAGGGGAAAAACCTACTAAAAAATAATGGAGTTACAGACAGTTGAAATATGATAGTTATTAGTCTATACACCAGTATAAATAAAACAAGACAAAAGTCATTGACCATACACAAACACACACAAATTTATCCTTAAGCAATGGTTCACAGATAATCTGTAAAAATCTAGATACCTAGATTGATCAGGTACAGCAGTCACTCTATAATACAACCAATGATAAATATGAAATCATCACAATGTATAACTAATGATACATCAAATCCAGATTTTATAAATGGGTATGATCAAATGGTTAGGAAGTTTGCTTTGCAACCGAGTGGTTTTGTGTTTGACCCCACCGAATGGTATCACAGGCAAGGTACTTCTACATCAGTCTCAGGTTCAATGTCCTGTGAATGTAATTTGGTAGGTGAAAATTGTACAGAAGCTCAGTAGAGGAACTGTTCCATTCTGCTTTGATGCTAGACTTAAATCCACACTCATTACCATCACCACATGGATACATTTAGTGGAGACCACTTTGTTACATGCATTTGGGCCAGGTCTCCAGTTTGAGGATTATTTCCTCCTACCAGTCTTATAGATTCTTTAACAGAGGTCATGGGCAATGCCCTTCCTCCTCTGACTAAGCCATTAAACAACAAACAAAAAAGATATACATACAGACAAAAAAAAAAAAAAATCTCCGAAACTTAATTCTACTATGGCATCAACAACAATCATCAAATACATTGAAGGTTATTTAAACATTTAGCTGAAACAGCTGAACAAATCTAATATATATAAGACATGTATACACACATACCAATTTAATTTTTAATTTTTTTTTTTTGTACAAAAATATATAGAGCAAGCTCATAATTTGAAAAACATTTTTCCAATATTTTATATAATGAAATAAATAGTTAACTTGAAGCCTTCCAGTGAAACATGCCAGCTTCAGTAAACTACATTAAGACATGTCAAACAGTTTATGGTTTTGTTTTGTTTTTCTTTTAGCTTATTTTGTTAATCATTTATACAGAAAATAAATGAAAATAGTTTTTGCACTAATAACGGCCTATAATAATAATAATAATAATTTCAAAATTTGGTACATGGCCACAAATTTGTAGGGAAGGGGTACAGTTAATTGAATAATAATTATGTTCCCCCGTACTAATTTTTTTTTAGACCCCCCAGCAGAATGAACAGCAAAGTAAATCCAAGCAGGATTGAGCTTACAACATAAAGGAACAGAAGTGAACACCACCAGGCACTTAGACTGGTATTTGTGTTTCAGTCACCAATCTCCTTACTAATAACAATATGAAAAAGAATAGTTATATATTTTAACTAACATTTTTATTTATATATTTACTAGATTTAATATCAGGAATAATATTACAGTTTTGCATGTTTGGGTTTTAGGAATAGAAAAAAAAAATTGAGGAGATGCAATATGATACAAGAAAAAAAATCATTTTCAATTAAAGATGATTTGTTAGGATAAAAAGTAACTAATTTCATAAGGAAAATGAAAACTTAAAGGAGATTTGGCTGCTGTTTCTAGCAGTTTGAGTAACACCAAGGAATCCTTTGTTGGTTCATTTTGTTACTGTTAAAAATATTTTTCATTCACCCATAGAAAAAAAAAATCTTTGCACATAGGGAGGAAGATAATAGAGGGCAATGATGAAAATTGAGCTGTGAACATATAGAGAAAAGTAATCACAAAGTTACCAAAGAGTACCACATTACTCAATGTACTGATATAATAATAATATATAGTTACTGATGTCATAAGGATAGGTTTTATGAAATGTTGAGAAAGGAACAAACTTTGGAAAATAGAGGACATTTATTTAAAAAATCATGTAGAACATATTGCTTCATTATATTCAAACATGGAAACACACATGCTGTGGATATTTTTTTTTTTTTTATGTATTAGCACAACACTTGAGATTATGATAAATGGGGGGGGAAATGATGTTTTGGTGATTGTCAAAGACATTTAGCAGCAAAAATCAAATAAAATGTCTTCAACGAAGAACTGAAAGCTTAATTGCAGATTCGGCTCATCAAAAGGCTTAAAGCAGTTGAAAGATTATTTTGTTTACTTTTATATTTGTTATTTTAAAATATATATTTCCACTAAGACTTCTATCAACAAATATACCTGCTGCCCCAAAATAATTTAAAGTTTCCCTAAGTTATCAAAGGAATAAACAACAAAAACTAGCATTAAACCTAAAATTTGGCAGTGTTATGAGAAGAAGCTAATTGTGTTTATAATAAGAACAGGACAGATTGATCAAAGCTGACTTCATTTGATGGACTGACATGCTTCAAGAATAAAGGGGAGTGAAATAAAAAAAAAAGGCCCAAAAATAGTTTTCTATCCAATGATTTCTTTTACCTCAAGTGAAAGAAATTGGCTCAACCTTGATATATTGTTGATATTAATTCTGGAGAAATGAAAAACTTAACCTGTCTGAATGCGGAAAAGACATTCCTGATACCAAAAGGTGATGTAATTCATCACATTGTATTGTATAAATAAGCTGCAATAAAGCAATTTTACTAGTTGCCAAGAATGCAAAGTAAATTCCATTGGACAAGAATTACATTATTATAAAAAACTATGAAAATAGTATTATGATTAATTAAGTTTCAAAGGCATACATTTGTAAATTAAATACTAAAAGACAGTAATATTAAAGAAATTAATTCAAAGATTAAAAAAACAATAATTTAAGATGCTTTGGTGATCTTAGAGTTTAACACATCAATTTCATTTTTGTCAAACATATGTAGAAAAGTTAATACAAAGAGACATGAAATAAGATCAGCCCAGATATTGAAATACACAGACATGCACATTACATGTGTGTGTGCGTATATAGCAATGGATAAGCTAATGACGATACTGGGCTAGCCAATCATTCAAGAATCCACTCGGAAGATCAGCCACTGCAAAATCATAGACCAACTCCCAGCCATAGAGCGACAACAAAACAAAGAAAATAAATTAAGGCGGCACTCCAGTATGGCTGCAGACCTACAACAAACCACTAAAAGAATATTCTAAGTAATACAACTTCAAAATATATAAAGAATATAGATATTACCCAACAAAATATTCTACTAACATATTTGAAAGGTACATGTAGCATTAACTTTTTCCCCACATTTAAATCAGAATCCTCTCTGAATACTTCATTTTGTTTGACAACATTAAAAGTGATGTGTTAAACTCAAAGATTGCCAACATTTTTATTAACTTTTTATGAATGTCTCAAGTATGTAATGGCTTTGCTAGATTTCCAAAGATAAAACAAGATTCAGCCAATTAATTGTCTAAATTAAGACCAATGTCAGTAATGATGCTAATGAAAATATCAACTGGATAAACAAAACACTAAGTGGAAGGATCTAAAAAGTTGTTTTGGGAAATAATGAATGTAACAGTTTATCAGTACAATAATTAAGTTTCTCTTTGGTAACTAGCAATTAACAATGATTTAGGTAATTAATTACAAGTATACATGTGCTTTCCATGTCTAAAATACTTTAATATAATAAAACTTCAGTCATGCTTGCAATCTTCATTATTTTGCATCTGCTTTTTCATTTTGGCATGGATCGGATGCTGCTTTTACCAAGGCAATGTGTACAGCTAGATGCCCCTCCTGTTGCCAACCTTTTGAGTGGCAGGAAGGGCATCCAGCTAGAAAACATCTCAGAGAAATCGTCCAATTCAATGCCAGCATAAATCATATTCCAGTCAGTCTGTTATATAAAGCACATTAATTTAATAGACATTGTGTACTATTTAGTATATTCTCTGGAAGAGATAAGGTAAGACATGAATCCTTGGTTTTATTAAGGATTTTTAAAGTACAATGGTTGAAAAATATCAACTTAATAGTCACTAACTTACAAAATATGGTAAGTTTTAAATTTTAGACATCAAGGAAACTTATGCACACCAAAAAAAAAAAAAAGACAGAAAAGTTAAAACAAAAAAAAAAACTTTATAGATTTGCTTACAGTTTATGCAGAGTTGGTTTGAGGAGTTTATAGCAACACAAAATATAATAAATGAAAAAAGTGTTAATATTAATCAGGAACAGAAATGATTATTTCAAAATGAAATTGAAACAGTGAAGTGAGGTATATTGAATTAAAGAAAAAAAAGAAAGGATTTCTATCAACTGGGAACAATTAAAATTTTCTTAGAATCTCAATTCAGTGCTGTACAGAAAAAAGAAAAAAAAAAAATTAATGAGGAATAAATTATATACAGCTTTTCTTTTTCTTTTTTGTCAACTTATTTTAGTTAAGTTTTACTTCTATGCATTTAAATCGGATACCAGTGAGTAAAACTTAAATTTGTTTCCTTGAAAACTGATATGGTTGAACTTCTTTGCTGTCTTTAATAACTGAATACTCTAAAAGGTTAGGTATATACACATTAAGCATTCAGAAATGAAACCAACAGGATGGGCACAATTATTTTAAAATTTAAATTAACTTAACAGAGACTATTATAATGGTTTTGTTGAGATGGGAAGTGAAAGTTTAAAACAGTTGCTAAAGCAACGTTTTTTTGTTTTTTTTTAAATAAAAATTTTACTTCAAATGTTTTATGAAATCTGCTCATTTTTTTTCTCCTTCTGAGTCACTACATGCATACAATGACATGCAGAGGTTATGTGATTAGAGAAAAAGCATGGAAACTGACACAAAATTGTTGAAAATTTATAAGAGTGAGTCAGCAATAAAAACTTCAAAATCTAACACCTACAAATTACTAATTAGCAGTTACCCTTCATTTACAATTTGCTGATTAATGTAGGTTAATTAGAGAATGTAAAACACCTAATGCTGATAGGTGCTGAGTGAGCTGATAATTACTAGGATCGTTATGGATTTTAACTTCCACTAGCTATAAACTATATCTGCCTGCCAGTTATTTGTATTTGTATATATATATATATATATATATATATATATACGAATATATAGTTTTAGGGAAAAGAACCAAGGTTCATGAACTCATCGATGAAAATTCACTGTCACATATAATTATATATATATATATATATATATATATAT
>NC_068981.1:136446291-136447636 GCF_001194135.2 Octopus bimaculoides | reverse complement strand
AAATAGACAGCAAATAATGATTACATTAATGTTTTCCATCAAAATATGTTTCTTTAAGTTCATGTAAAAAAAAAAATTTTTCAATCAAGGAAATATAATTTAAAGAAAAAAAAAAGGGGGAAAATCACCATTAAAATCATTCATAATTCACTTCTAAAATGTCCAATGAGATGGAAAAAAATAAATAACATTAGCACAAATGACATGGAGTATATATGTGTATATACACATTGCACCAATGATTAAAATAAGAGGCAGACAGGAAAAAACACAGCACGTTCTTATTGAATACATCAACTAACAGCAGAACGCCAGTCAAAATTTCTATTTACTTTCATTTGTAATTTTTGTTTCTTTTATTTTTAGGTATGTATAAGTTTTTAAAAATTTCTTTTTCTTTCAATGGAATGGGGATTGAATGAAAGTGTGAACGAGTGTGTTATGCGAACGAGTGAGTGAGCAGGGAAGAGTGTGGTAGGGTATGTAGGTGAACGAAATGAGCAAGTGTTTGGGAGTTGTCTCCCTTAGATGGTAACCTTCTCAGTCATGACGAGAGTTGGCGGAGACGGTTTGATGATTTGAACAGCGTGCAACACCGCTTCCTTAATGTCACTAAACACAGCAACGTTCTCCCGCTCGGCAATATCACGGAGGTAGGACCGGCCCCGATTGTAGTCTTGTAATGCTTGCTCATCAATCTGAATAGAAACATAGGAAAGAAAAAACAGAGTGAGATGGAAAGTAATATTTATTTTTGTATACTTTAGGGAGAGGTGGAGCGAGAGAGAGGAAAGGAAGGACAGGCGGACGGAGGGAGACCAACCAAAATACTTTTTATTTATTTAATACAGAAAGGGATATTAAGAAAATTATACGCCCACCATTACTACTACTACTACTACTATTACTACTACTACTGATAGTGTTGTTAACGTTCTCGTTGTATAGAAAGATAATTATTCAAAGTAAAAACCAAACAGGGGAAATAGATAAGATGTACAAATGTCCCCCCCCCCCACATTCTACATTTACAAGTATAAATTTAGTTTCAAAGTTTCCACAAACACACCAAAGAATTAGTAAACAAGTGTTATTTATCAAACCACAGAATATTAACTCAAACTTCTTTGTCACAAGAAGAAATAAAAAGTACAGATATTGGTATATAAATGTAGAGACATGTTGCTACTGAGGTTGATGGACACTGAGTACCATATATCATGTGACCAAGGGCCGGATTAAGACGCATAGAGGCCCTAATCACTTAAGATTTTGGTGCCTCCATATTGATGTAATTCATTATATATATATATGTGTGTGTGTGTATATATATATATATATATAT
>NC_068981.1:136440968-136446146 GCF_001194135.2 Octopus bimaculoides | reverse complement strand
ATTTTTTTTTTTTCAAGATGAAACAAAACAGTGTAAGATGGAAAGTAATGTTTATTTTTGTATACTTTAGGGAGAGGTGGAGCGAGAGAGGGAGGGAAGGACAGGGGATGGAGGGAGACCATCCAAAATAAATACTTATTGCAAATGAATATCCTTAACCCATTTTAACCCACTGTCCTCGTTTGCAGACAGTTGTATTTGGTTTTGTTTACTGCAATAAAGGCTAACTGGACGCAAAATAGTGCTTGCTATATTTATTTACCCATATTTTTAGTTTATTTACTGCAATAAAGGTAAACTGGACGTTTCTGTATGTTTGTTATCCCTCTTTATATAACTATCTACAAAATTTCGACAGGGTTAATCTGGGTTAAAAGAAGTTAAATTTAGGAAATGGTATACGTTTGGATTACTTACCTTCTCTCCTTGGAAAAGGGTGCTTGTTTCTTCTGGAATCATCTGAAGACACAATACAACACGATATCCCTGACCAATGTAATAAGCAGCCTAATAAAAAAAAAAAGAGTGAGAAGAGACAAAACAATAAGGTATTTACTTTTTTTGAAAGAGAGCAAAAGGATTGTGAATGTAAGTTTTATTAACATTCATTTCAAGTTTTGGCACAAGGCCAGCAAGTTTAGGGGAGGGAGTAAGTTGATTACATTAACCCAGCACACAACTGGTACTTATTTTAATCGACCTTGAAAGGACGAAAGGCAAGGTTGACCTCAGTGGCATTTGAGCTCAGAACATAAAATTGAATGAAATGTCACAAAGCATTTTTCCTGGTATGCTAATGACTGCCAGCTCGTTGCCTTACTACTCTTACTTGTTTCAGTCATTTGACTGCGGCCATGCTGGAGCACTGCCTTTATTCGAGAAAATCGACCCCAGGACTTATTCTTTGGAAGCCTAGTACTTATTCTATCAGTCTCTTTTTGCCGAACTGCTAAGTTACGGGGACGTAAACACACCAGCATCAGTTGTCAAGCGATGGTGGGGGGACGTAAAGACAGACACACAAACACACACACATATATATATATATATATATACATATATACGATGGGCTTCTTTCAGTTTCCGTCTACCAAATCCACTCACAAGGCTTTGGTCGGCCCGAGGCTATAGCAGAAGACAATTGCCTAAGGTGCCACGCAATGGGACTGAACCTGGAACCATGTGGTTTGTAAGCAAGCTACTTACCACACAGTCACTCCTGCGCCTACTAATAATAATTTCTTATTTTGGAACAAAGCAATATTTCGGGCCTTGTACCTAGAGTAGAAAAGAATATTTTAAAAACGTTAGCACGCCGGGCAAAATACTTAGCGGTATTTCATCTTTCAAATTCCGCCAGGGTTAACTTTGCCTTTCATCCTTTCGGGGTCGATAAATTAAGTACCAGTTGCGTACTGCGGTTGATCTAATTGACTGGCCCCCTCTCCAAAAATTTTGGGCCTTGTGCCTAGAGTAGAAAAGAATATTTCTTTAGGAAAGCAGTATGTCATTACTGTCAATTGCCATTCTCCTGTTCTTAGGTTGGTACTTAGAATGAAAGGGGGAATGGTAGGTATAGAATGGGATGGTTATAGCTGAAACTCCTTTGATCATAGACCTGCTCAATCAGGTTTAACCTGGTGGGGTAGGGAAGGGGATTTAAACAACAGGAAATAACATCTTGAATAATAAACAGCTGCTTGGCTGGTCAAGGAGGAAAATTAGAAACTTTTGTGGTGATAGATATTCTCTGCCTGAAAAACCAATTCTCATTTATTGACAAACATGTAACAAAAAACAGAATTGGTTTTGCACTGAATGTAATAAAATACGAAGCAAAATAATCACGGTCTCTCTCTCTCCATGAATGACAATAATCTGTTTGGTATTTTTCTCTCTATCTCTGTTTTGATAGAGAGAGACTATCACATCATAACCCAAGTGAGGAGAGAGTAAGAGAATAATAGTAGTAGTGGTGGTGATGTGAGTGGATAGCAATACTATCATGAAAGAAGTAGATCACTATTGTCCGAGATTACCATCAACATCATTATCATCATTTAACGTCTGTTGTCCATACTGGCATGGGCTGGATGGTTTAACTGGGCTGACACGCTGGAAGGTTGCACCAGGCTCCAGTCTGATTTGGCACAGCTTTCTACAGCTGGATGCCCTTCCTAATGCCAACCACTCCTAGAGTGTAATGGGTGCCTTTATGTGTCACCGCATGGGTGCCAATTTTCATGATACCGCTATCTGCCATGGCTGAGACTTTGCTCGGCTTGATGGGTCTTCTACTCAAGCAGGACATAATGCTAAAGGCCTTGGTCATTGCCTCTGTGAGGCCCAACACTCAAAAGGAACTCTGCAACTTTGCTCTGTGAAGCCCAACACTTGAAAGGAACTCAGCCACTTTGCCTCCTTCAAGCCCAACACTCGATAGGAACTTGGCAACTTTGCCTCTGAGTGAAAAAGAAAGTAGCTAATAGTATGAAATAATAATAAAAAACTATGCTATTGCAGTGTGAGAATGAATGTGTGTGAACTACAGGACAAAATTAGACCAGTTAATGGCCAAGGAAATACAACAGAAGAAATATTGTGGGTTTTTTGTTATTTTATTTAGCGGTTGGTGAACCATTGTGTTGTTGGCTGTGTCCAAATAAGTCAATCACTAGTTCAATACTTGTGAGTGAATGTAACAAAGAAGTAACTAACTTGGTGCAGAAAAATATCACAAGGAAATTTGCTTACTTGAAAGCAAACATTTTTATGTTTTCTCTCCAGTGTTTATATCCTTCACTGATATACATCAATGAAAGATATCTATACATATATCTACCTCCATGCCAGTGCCACATAAAAAAGCACCCAGTACACTCCTGGAAGTGGTTGGCATTGGGAAGGGCATCCAACTGTAGAAAACTATGCCAAAAGACACTGGAGCCAAGGAAGCTCTCTGGCTGGCCAACTCCTGTCAAACTATCCAACTCATGCCAGCGTGAGAAACAGATGTTAAATGATGATGACCTGCCTACTTGATATATTTGTTTTTGTCGGTTTTCCATACAAGCATGAGTTAGATGAATAAAGCCCTTCCTGTGAATAATCCTCACTTGCCTTTTTCAAGTAAGAAAGAACGCTTTCTTATTTAACATGTCTTTGAAGACACAAGACCAGCTGACTATTTGTTAACAGGAAATGACAACATCACCATTCTTAGTTCAGAAATTTTCAGAGAAGCACATATACAGAAATGCACACACGCATACACACACACACACGTGTACACAAAGGCTTTCAGCAGTTTCTGTTCTCACAAAGCATTTGTCAGCCTGAGAATATAGAAAGTACCCAAAACCATGTGGTTGCAAATTAAACTTCTTAACCACATAACCATGTGTGTGTATGTCCACTCCGCACCCTCATGGATAAAATGGAAAGCGAAACAGATGAGTAAACAAAATTTACCTGAATCATGTAAGTTAGAGCACAGACATCTGAGGTAATAACATAGAGCAATAGTTGACACTCGTCATGCAGAGCATTGTTTAACGAACTGGTTTCCCAACTCCATACTCCATTCTGAGAAAATGTAGAGGAGCAGTTATGTTCCCTGTGAAAAAGAGAAAATAAATATTTAGGCTGTTGCATACTGTTTAGCACTGAGCATAAATGAACCAATACCGATTTATATACAGAGACATTAACATAGCAATTAAAACAAAAAAATGTGCTGACAATGCATTTCTTCAACCAGCATATAACATCTCAATGCTAGTACAGTTATGTCTTCAACACATGAAATATAATGCTCTGTGCACCGAGTTCAAGTCCTGTCAACTTCAACTTTGTTTTTTATTTTTTTGGTGTCAATAAGATAAAAAAAATAAAGTACCAGTTGAGGGTGGTGGGCTGGCAGAACTGTAAGAATGTGGGATCAAAAACCTTGTGGTATTTGTTTCAGCCCTTTGTGTTGTGTTCAAAGCCCACTTGAGTGATACACTTAATCCATCACCTAGTTTAAAACCCCACTATGTGGCTTCTAGACTGCCTTTAGCAGATTCCACTTGGTTACAAGAATTTGGACCAGGTTCTCACTCAAACAACTCATCCCAACCGCCTTAAGAGTTATGAGCATCGCCTTCTCTCCTGACTAAAATAACAAAGTGGTGGTGGGGGGAACCTAAATCACAGACTTCACAGAACACATTTCCCTCCAGTGTCCACAACAGTAACCCCTATGCAGCCTGCTAGAAATAGCAGCCGACACCTCTTTTCAAATAAATCACAGACTACATTGTGGTTTTGCATATAGTAGTAGTTCCTAACTGGGGTCCAAATAAGATTGTTAAAATTTTTCTGCAATAAATTGGTTACACTTCTGCAATACACAAAATATTTTTTTTTATACAATTCAGTGGCCCCCAACTGGCTCCTGTGCTGGTGGCACGTAAAGAGCACCATCCGAGCGTGGTCAATGCCAATGCTACCTGACTGGCTCCTGTACCAGTGGTATGTAAAAAACACCCACTACACTCTAGGAGTGGTTGGCGTTAGGAAGGGCATCCAGCTGTAGAAACCTTGCCAAATCAGATTGGAGCCTGGTGCAGCCTCATGGCTTGCCAGTCTTCAGTTAAACTGTCCAACAGGTGCCACCTGACTGGCACCCATGCTGGTGGCATGTGAAAAGTACCATTCGAGCATGGAAAGCAGATGTTAAACGGTGATACTGATGGTAAGCGCAAGGACAACATCACATACATATTGTTCTAGAAACAAATGTGAAGAGTCTGGTAGTAACAATTTACAAAAGAGACAGAACTGGACCACCAGCATGGTGTATCAACTGCCAAATTCAACAGTAAATATCTTTAAAAGTTATCATGCAAGTGTGAGAAACTGTGATAAATGAAACAGTTTAAATAATCCAATCTATTGTTTATTGCAAGTTTGATTGGTTTGGCTGAGAAATGGTGAGATAATAATGGTGGTGGTGGTGGTGGTATTGGTGATATATTGAAGACATCAGATTGGTGGTGGTGTTGGTGCTGGTTTAATGATGGTGGTGGGGATGGAGTGACAGTGTTGATAATGATGAAATTAAGAACGTGCTTTCAAGAAGTTCTTTTTGTCAAAGATGTAAGAAAAAATACAAATACGCAAATAAAAACAAAA
>NC_068981.1:136435976-136440958 GCF_001194135.2 Octopus bimaculoides | reverse complement strand
TCAAAGATGTAAGAAAAAATACAAATACGCAAATAAAAACAAAATCAATTTAATTAAATCTTGTCGAAATCAATTATTGTCATTGAGAAGAACTTTAAAACAAAAGGGTGTGTGTGTGTGTGTGTATGTATGTGGTGGTTGTTTTTCTGTCTTTAATTTACATGGATATGTGATGCGAAAAAGATGTTAAATATTTAATTAAAAATATGCTGACTAAGCTCCACAGCACTAATTAATTACATTAGTAATTACATGGTATCTCAAGTACAAACTAAATATATAATGGAGATTCACATCCATTTCTTTTAGAGAACCTTGATGTTTTCTTATGGTTTAGCCAAAAGGAGGAGGGGGAGGGGCAGTTCAAAATTTTTACTGGTTTTCTTAGAAGGGTGAGATTGGTATAGAGGATGTTTAATCATCAGTGCATGTGTCCTTGTGTAGATGTTATTTCTACTGCAACTATGACAGCATCTACTTACAGTCAACTGGACTGAGGAGAGGAGAATTATGAGATTTCTCCAAAGTTTATTGCTATTGTTAGACATGGTAATGATACAAAAACAAAAGCAGTCAGAGACAGCAAATATTCATTTATTTCATCATCATACATTGTTTTCTATCAACTATACCCTCACCACAAACCAATAAAGGGCCCCCTCTACAGTTACTTGATTTGCTAAAGATAGCAGCCAAATCTCATTTTCACACATATCACATTGGCATCGCAAAAATATTAAAAAATACTGAATAAACTGACCCTTAAAAAAAAGATATTGGAAAAATTGGCCCTAAGTGCACTGAGACTTGGAAAAGGTCAATTTAGGTTACACATCTCTAACACCAAATCTTAAATAATAATTAGCTACTGACAGAGTATGGAATAAGGGTTCTTAACCTGTTTTCACCTATGGATCACCTTGATTATTTTATTCTGGTGAACTCCCATAGCCATTCATTGTTTAAAAACTATTTTACGTATTTGTTTTGCAAGATTCCTGATGTGAAATCATGTGTTGAAACATTATATTTTGAAGAAAGGTAAAGAAAAAAAAAAAGAAATGACCATCCCAAAATATATTTTAAAAACTAGTTTTATAGAAACTTCTTTCAAAATGCCTATTTTGTTTTCCACACATTAACCTGTGTAGGTTGAACTATGTAAAACATTTGAGAAAGAAATCTAGCTGTTTCTTGCAATACAGACAAATACATACATTTAAAGCAAAATTTTTTCAGGGGCCCTTAAAATACTATTGTGGATCTCTAACCACTTTGTGTGGACCCCAAAAATCTTGTATCTACCCTGGCTGAGAACCACTGGTATAGAATAACCAAACTCAACACTAAACCATCACAATATTTTTGTGAAGCAAAATTTTGTAAATAATTAATTAAACTAATTATTTCCATGAATCTATATAAAGTTTGAAGTTTTTTTTCCTTTTATCCTGTTATTTTATCATAAACTTTTGTATTTTTCTGCTGCTGATGATCTTGTACAGCCAACATTTATGACAGTCATCTGTTTTACTGTAGTAAGATTTCATAAAAATACCACATAATAGGGAATATAGTTAAATATAGTAAATAAATACCTCTAGAAGGCTCAAGATGCACAAGACTAATACATAACCTTGATTTGACAGCTTTACATATCCATTTAGAGAAGTTTAATTAGTCAGATGAAATGGAGGAGAGAAATCTCTGGGCAGAAAGCCTGTCAATTGCAGCTATTACACCCAAAAGCTCTGATGCCAATTATCAACAGTTAGGTGAACAGAAACATGTAAACTAAAGTGTGCTATCCAAATATACAATGAAACATCTGTAGTGAACATTAACTTTTTTTTTTTACAATATCTCTGAGTACACTGCCTTTGTTTCAATTCTGAGAGTAGCAAAAAATTTAGAAAAATAACGGATCTTTCTGAATTGACGGACACCACTTTTTATTTATGTTTTATGTTGTGTTTTTGGTACCGAAACACTTTCAAACTTCGTATACTTGTATATTTTGTGTTATAGGACAGATAAATTTGTATTCAAAGTTATTTCATGTAAAAAATTGTCGTATTTCGGTAATTTCAACTAATCACTGACGCCTATTGAGGTGAAAACAATTACTGCCATGGAATGTAAACAACGTGTTTTGTTAAGAAAACAATTAGTTCCCGTCAATTCAGAAAGATCCTTATGTGGTTCCCGTCAATTCAGAAAGATCCTTATGTGGTTCCCGTCAATTCAGCTGGTACTTGGAACATGAATTAACATGAAATTTTGATGGAAGGTTTTAATTTAGACCACTTTAAAACAGGATGTTTGTATCATAGAACCAGTCGTAGTTTCAAGCAAGTTGGTAACAAAAGGGTTACTTTAATAGCATATAATTATTGTGTTAACTAAATCATAATGCTTCTGTCTGAATAAGCAAGTTGATATGAAATAATAGGTTAAAGAGAAGATGCTAATTAACAACAATACTTAAAAATGACATATTTCATCATTTAATACCCACTTTTCCAAGCTTGTTTCATTCAGACAGACAGCAGGATGCCCTTCCTGTTGCCAACTCTTGCCTGTTTCCATATAAAGTAACATTTCTCTATGACCAAACTTTTTTTTATAGAAGATTAGGAACAAAGGACACTGCCTGAATGATGGTGATATTCATTTACAAGTCTAGGAGACAGTAGGATACACAAACACAGAAGGGCTTCTTTTATTTCCATCAACCAAATCCACAAGGCTTTGGTCAGTCCAAGGCTATAGTACAAGACACTTGCTCAAGGTGTCACACAATGGGACTGAGCCCAAGTCCACGTTGTTGGGAAGCAAACTTCTTATGCACACAACCACACCTGCGCCTCTTAATATTTCATATTTTGAAAACAATTATGCCTGAAAATATGTTAATATTTGAAACGTTTCAATTAACACATGTTCACAAGAACACACTTACCTGAGAATTGGTAAAACAATGTCTTCTCTCCAGTTTTGACTTTTGTAACTACCACCGAGGTAAAAATCGTACTTTTTCTCTACCTGTTTTGACTTTAAAGCTGAATTTCTTCCTAGAATGGCGAGAAAGAAAAAGAGCAATGAACACAAATTCAGATGAGTGGCAACACATTGAGAAAGTAAGTTTGGTTGAGTAAGACATCATGGAGCAGAAAGATAGCAGAGGAGTCAAAGAAATATCAGCAATACAATATAGAGGAAATTTTCACATTTAATTAGCGCTGTGTGTGTGTGTGTGTTTTACAATTCCCATTTGTTAGTTAACCCTTTTGTTACCGTAATTTTAAATATAACACAGCATTTGGTAAAACAACTTAGTTATTACGCTGATGTTAAGAACATAAATTGCAACTAAGGTTTTGTGGAAGATTTTAATTCAAAACTTATGAAAACAAGTCATTTGTACTACAGAGCCAGCGGCAGTTTCAGATGGGTTGGTTACAAAAGGGTTAAATGCTTTTTTCAAATGTTGAGAGAGAGAGAGAGAGAGAGAGAGAGAGAAAGAGAGAGAGAGAGAGAAAGAGAGCGAGAGAGAGAGAGAGAGAGAGAGAGAGAGAGATAGAGAGAGAGAGAGAGAGAATATGTGTCTAGAAGTTGACAGATGTAGCCAGCAAATAATAAAAGCCACAACATCAATTGAACATGTTAGAACAGCTTACCAAACATCCATCCTAACCAGTTAGGCACAGTTTTGGTAATAGAGAGCAAAATAAACAATGTGTTGGTCAACAGCTGTCGAAGTGAAGGGTAACATAGTGCCTGCAAGGACAAACATTTCATGAAAATTAATAGCTTTTTTACTTCTTCATTTCACCACCATATTTAATAAAGTACAAGATATACACCCAGCTGGCAAAATTACTGGCCTTGAACTCTGCAATGGATTCAGGGGAATTTTATGATCTCAAGGATCAAAGAAAAATTATATCTTCTTCACTATAACATTCAACAATCTATAGACAAGAGAGCTTCTGCATGGTCACTTGACATAGTAGAAAGCACAATCAGATTTCCCTCACATCACACCCTATCATCTTAAAAAAATAAAGACCCACAAAAGGTCCTGTACACTGACACATAAGCACCCATCAAAATATTAAACTTTTTTTTTTTGGCATATAAGGAAGCTTCCTGCGTGATCACTCAAACAGCTAAAAGTAACAGTCAAATTTCCCTCAAATACAAGTTTTGTCTTAGATAAAGACAGGATGTATTAGTTAATGTAGACTTTGATATACTTCTAGCCAGAAGGAATGGTTAGAATGGTTATAAGTGAAATACCTTGGACCATAGTTGTGTTTAATCAAAGTTTACATGGGACTAAACAACGAGCTAGAAGTTGCCAAATTGTGTGAATTTGAGTGAGAATGATGATGTTAAAGTTGATTTGCTGTCAATGGTTGATCTAGTTCAAAAGAGTAAGGACAAAAAAAAAATTTTAACTAAAAGATAAAAGGGAAGCAAATGACCTGACCTTAAAAAATTGTGGAAGAATTGTTTAGCTAAATGTTTTGCTTGGAATCAAGATTTTTGAGGCAAATATCAGTAACCATAAGATGCAAAGGTTCCTTACCTAACTAAAGTACTGTACTTTGAAATATGAAGCACCATTTTTAAACTGATAAAAAGGCCAAATAGAAAGTCATCAGCAACTACAAATATTTGGACATTGCATACCTCAGGCATGGCTATGTGGTTAAGAATCTTGCTTTGCAACCATGTGACTTTAGGTTCAGTCCCACTGTGTTTCACTTTGGACAAATACCTGCTATAGCCCTGGGTTGCTCAATGCCTTGTGAGTGAGACAGAAACTGTGTGGAGGACTGCCATATATATGTGTGTATACATACATACTGGTTGACAACCAGTGTTGGTTTGTTTACATCCCCATAACTTAGCAACTCAGCAAAAGATACCAACAGAATAAGTGTTATCAAAAACAAAAAAAAAAAAATACTGGG
>NC_068981.1:136433635-136435966 GCF_001194135.2 Octopus bimaculoides | reverse complement strand
AAAAAAAAAAAAAAAAAAAATACTGGGGTGATCTGTTTGATTAAAAACTTTTTGAGGCAGTGCCCCAACATGGCCACAGTCCACAAATAGAAACAAGCAAAAAGTACTATTTTATCAATCCCAAATATTTACATCATCTGTTGTATTTCAACTCAGAACTTAAAACTAAATGCTTCAAGCCACAGTCTACTGTTTTACAATAAATATAGAAATTCTAATTGATATAATTAACAATTTTTAATCCAAATAAAATGAGCAACAGCAAATACATTGAAAAAATTTTGTGCTACAAGAAAACAAAAACCAAATCAATGTGAAGAAATTAAAATATTCAATGCAAAAGTTTTGGCGCCAGTGGAACATGAAATATCAACAAAAAACTGAAGAAATTAGTCCTGCAGTGGAAAAGGAAATTTAAATATCTCCTGGAAGTACTGAATCAATTTCCAGCGTTTTACACAGGAGAACACAAACAAAATGATAATAGTGGTACCTTTAACCATAACAAGAACAAGATACGCACAAAGAAAAGAAAAAAAATTAGACCTATAAATACAGTGTAATACAAACTAATACAACAGAAAATTTAGAAAAAAAATTGAAGAGGCAGTACAGTAGTAACAGCAACAATAATTTTTCTTTCAAGTGAAAATAGGTTGAAAATGATGGAAGTTAAATAGAGCAATATTTAAAATTTTGTTAATTAATCTGCTTATTGAAGTTATATTTTAAAAACATTGATACTTTTCCCCCTCCCACTCTTTCTTTTAAAACATGGATTATCTTCAGAATAAATTAAATACAGCTAGAGAAAATTAATTTCAATCAACAGACAATTCTGAAAAGACATCAAAAAGAGAAAAAAAAAAACCCTTTTTCTTTTTCTTAATTAGGGAAGAATTTACATACCAATTGACTTTTTGCTTCCATAACAAGACAACAAAATGTAGAAAACGACATTGCTTCAGATCCATTGACAAGAGGTTGCATCCAACCGGTGTCTAAAAGTTGTCCTGTTGTGTAGTGGAAAGCATCGCACGCCTGAAATAATCATAACAGTATATAAGCCAAAGGAAGGAGAGAGTGTGTTCAATAGCTTATTCCACAATAAAAAAACATCACAAGCCAACACCACAAGATGGATATATGCTGCTGCTGCCACAGAAAGTTGCTAAATATGAAATTCAAATTTTGGCACAAGGCCAGCAATTTCAAGGCCTCGTGCTCAACTGGTACTTATTTTATTAATCCCAGTGGGATGAAAGGCAAAGCTGACCCCAGCAACATCTGAACTCAGATATCAGTATTTTCTGTAATCTTGTTGCTAATGCATTGAAATTAATGGATTTTTCTTAAAAAGTTTATAACCAAACATTTAAAAAAACTTTCGATACACTTAAAACAATCAAGCCAATAAAGAAGCCTTTAAATGGTCACTTGGAGTGCTAGAAATTGCAGCTATGTCTCAAACTGAGTGATATCTTAAAAGGAAGGACAACAAATTCATTATGTAATGCCTACATTCCATGTTGGCAAAGGTTGGATGATTTGACAGGATCTAATGTGTCCAAGGATTGCTCCAAATGCTCTGGCATGGTTTGTACAATTATATGCTCTTCATGACTGGCACTCCATTTATGACAAAGGTGGAGGAGGAGATTGAGAGGGTTGGTTTGAAAAAGGAGGACGTGTGTGTGTGTGTGTATGTGTGTCTGCACCCTCACCACCACTGCCTGACAACTGGTGGTGGTGTGTATGTTCCCATAACCTAGTCCAATAAAAGAGACTGATAGAATAAGTACCATGTTTTGAAAAAATAAGTTCTGGGATTGATTCGTTCAAAACTAAAATGCTGCCAAGCATTTTGCCCGGCATGCTAAGGTTTCTGCCAGCTCACCACCTTGTTGCCAATAAATATCTCAATCAGAAAACAGATAAGAGTCAACATGGTTGCTTGAACTGCCACAAATAGCAACCAAATATTTCTTATATCACAATCTAATGCCATTAAAAAGCCAAGGATACAGAGTGGCAGTAGAGAGAGAGAGAGAGAGAGAGAGAGAGAGAGAAAGAGAGAGAAAGAGAGAGAGAGAGAGAGAATTACTATGGCTAAAATGTCTGATTATAAGTTAGCTTTGATCAAGCCTGACTGAAATAAGCAACATCAGAAAATATTCTTTTCTCCTCTAGGTAGAAGGCCTGAAATTTTGGGGGAGGGAGCCAGTTGATTAGATCGACCCTAGTACACAACTGGTACTTCATTTATAGATCCCGAAAGTATGAAAGGAAAAGACAACCTCGGCAGAATTTGAACTTAGACCGTAAAGACAG
>NC_068981.1:136430249-136433325 GCF_001194135.2 Octopus bimaculoides | reverse complement strand
AGAGGAGAAAAAAAAAAAAAAAGAATTACTATGGCTGAAATGCTTTTGATCATAAGTCAGCTTTGATCAGGCCTGGCTTTGAAATAAGCAACATCAGAAAATATTATGAAAAAAAAAAAGAAAAAAAAAATTACAAACAGGAAAAATAAATGACTTCATATAAGAGGCACAATGACATTAAAAACTGCTATGAATACAGATCTAAATCCTACTTAAATCAGTTTACCTGTCTAACAACAGAGTCTACTTTTATTATACAGGTAAGAAGTTACTGAGAGAAAGTATGCAAGGGATTAAATTTACTCAAGACATTCATGTAAAACTGAAATTTAAAAAAAAAGTAAAAATTAAAAAAAGCTTTATACAATCTTAACGTAGGATCAGAACAGGTGAAGTGAGCATTTAAGAAATGGGTTCTTTCTGTAATAAGATTAAAGTCAAACATTTTCAATAATACTCCATACATATATATATATATATATATATGCAAGCTGTATCAGGACAGTTATTGCCCCCGAGGACAATTACCTCCCATAGGGCAATCCCCACTGATGACAACTATCCCCTGGGATAATTACCCCTTCTCCAATATATTAAGAAGTTTTAAATCATCTATTGTCCTCAGGGCGAATTGTTCTTGGGGAGGTTATTGTCCAAGAGGGGTAAATGCCCTAAACTCATGCAAGCAACAGTTGTAAGGAATGAGGTGGGGTGGAGGTCATCATCATCGTTTAACGTCCGCTTTCCATGCTAACATGGGTTGGACGATTTGACTGAGGACTGGTGAACCAGATGGCTACACCAGGCTCCAATCTGATTTGGCAGAGTTTCTACAGCTGGATGCCCTTCCTAACGCCAACCACTCAGAGAGTGTAGTGGGTGCTTTTATGTGTCACCGGCACGAAGGCCAGTCAGGCGGTACTGGCAACGGCCACGCTCAAAATGGTGTATTTTATGTGCCACCTGCACAAGAGCCAGTCCAGGGGCACTGGCAACGATCTCGCTCAAAGAGGGTGTAAAAAAAGATACAGGCATGGCTGTGTGGTAAGAAGTTTGCTTCCTAACCATGTGGTTCTGGGTTTAGTCCCACTGCATGACACAGTGGGCAAGAGTCTTCTACTATAGCTTTGGGCCAACCAAAACCTTGTCAGTGATTGTGGTAAACAGAAACTGAAAGAAGCCTGGTGTGTGTGTGTGTCTGCACCCTCACCACCACTGCTTGACAACTGGTGTTGGGGCTTGTATGTTACCATAACCTAGTCCAATAAAAGAGACCAATAGAATAAGTACCATGTTTTGAAAAAATAAGTTCTGGGATTGATTCATTCAAAACTAAAATTTCTTCAAGGCGGTGCCCCAGCTTGGCAGCCATCTAATGACTGAAACAAGTGAAAGATAAAAGGAAATTTGTCCTGTTTGTTGAAATTAGTTTCCATTTTTTTTTTCTTTTATTCTACACTGCCATTGCCAAATACTTTATTTCACTGAATCTAGTTTGTGTTGAGAGCTGATGTGTTTGACTGTCATTATCTATCTTTTACTTGTTCCACTCATTGAACTGTGGCCTAGCTGGGGCACTTCTTTGTAGGGTTTAGTCAAATCAACCCCAGGATTTTTTCTTTTTAAAGTCAGTATTTATTCTATCAGTCTCTTCTACGGAACTGCTAAGTTATGGAGATGTAAACAAACCAAACAAGCTACCAAGCTGTGGAGGCATAAAACAACACAAATACAAGACTTCCTCACAGACTAACTACCAGATTCATGCACAAAGCATTGGTCGGTACAGGGCTATAATAGAAGACACTTGCCCAAGGTGCCGCACAGTGGGACTGAACCCAAAACCATGTGGTCACAAAGCAAGCTTCTTAACCACATATCCATGTCTACACATATATCATTCCACTAAAAACTGTTATATCAGTTTATATTACACACCAACTAGATTCTTATAAGAATACTATAATAGGTTCAGCTTGATAATTGATTTCTCTAAATCGCTTCAGTGATCTGATTGTTAATGACGAGGAAGTGTTTAATATAGATACAGGAATGTTAAAAAAGCAACAAAATTTAATTGCTTTCTTGATTAAACAGTATTCATAACTGTAGAAGGTATTAGAGAATGGTGGTAATAATAGTTGTGAATATGTAGAGCAACACTTTGATATTTAATATTACATCTATCAAAAATAATATATTAGATAAGTGCAAAGACATTTTTGATATTGCAATGTAAGCACAGGGATGGCTGTGTGGTTAAGAAACTAGCTTTGCAACCACGTGGATTTGGAGTTCGGTCCCACAGCATGGTACCTTGAATAAGCATTGGCTTGGGAAGAGAAGGTGAAAGTGCTCCACCTCCATAAAATGTTTTGGTGGTGGTGGTGGTGGGGGGGGGGCAATGAAAATGCTTTAAACATCCCCCTGCAAAACTTCATTGCTAAACTGAGTGAGCACAGAAACATTTTGGGGCCAATTTGAAACATTACTTTTCCACCACTGGATTTATCTGATTTCATTCATGTACAAATATAATAATTATTATAACATCCATGTTTGTTTTGCTATTAAGATTGACAGAAAAAAAAAAAATTGTAAAGTGTTTTGAACCTTGATTTGCAGCTCCTAAGTAAATTCTGTTCCTGCACATATGTGGGCAAGTGTCTTCAACTATAGCCCTGGACAGTCAGTGCCTTGCAAGTGAATTTGGCAGATGGAAATTGCATAGAAACTTGTCTCATATGTGTCTCACCACCACCTCACAATTGATGTTAGTCTTTTAGGTCCAACATAACTTAGCAGTTTGGCAAGAGATCGATGGAATAAGTACTAGACTTAAGTACTGGGAGTCGATTTGTTTGACTAAACCCTTCAAGATGGTAACCCAGCATGGCCACAGTCCAATGACTGAAATAAGTAAAACGGTAACTAATTAAGAAAAAGCCTTATAAAATGAAATTCATAGCTCAAGCAACCTAGATTTTCTGAGGCAAAAATTTTCAAGAGGAATATTTGCTAGATGCTTCTAAAACCAAGTTTGGAAGTAGTAAAATCTTTTATTTTCCTATATATA
>NC_068981.1:136424874-136428976 GCF_001194135.2 Octopus bimaculoides | reverse complement strand
GAGCACCTTCTTTCTTTTCTTCCCTTTCTTCGAGGAGGTGGAAACCTCCTCGACTTTCTCCGTCTCTCCCTCCACTGGGAGAGCGGGAGGAACAACATTTATTAACTGTTCCAGGACCTTACTCTGGTCCTGGGGGCAGTCCTTCTTAATATGACCAGGCTCCAGACACAGGTGACATTTCGGGGGACGTCCCTCGACAATGACTGGATATCTCTGCCTGTCCATCCATAGAAAATCTGGGAGAACCAGATCTCTGGCTGTTTGGGTCCACAGAGTCAAAACTGCTTTTGACCCAACTCAATCAGCTGTAGGTAAAATTTTCACTACCACACAGCCACTCCTGCGCCTATATATAAATCTTTTTAAGAAAATCAGATTACAGCAACAAGATGTTTGCATGCAAAAATATCCATCACCATAACTTTAGCAGTGAGTTGGAACATAAGAAATCTTATTATGTAAGCTGAATATATAAATTTTAAGTAGACTGGAATATAGAAAGAAAAGTTTAAGAGAAATATATAATCCTCAAAATTTATTTAGCTTCAGAAATTTAATCAAAATTTGAACATTTTAAAATTCAGTTCCATCATAATATTTCAATAATAATGTTAATGTCAATATTTAACTGGAAAGCAACTATTTCAAGTGAAGAGGAACGTATCTGCAATCAAATATAAGATGATTAAGTTACCACACTAATTCAATTTACTAACACTTCATTTTTTTCATTTTATTTGTTATTTCTAAATTTCAAATTGATTATTTTGAAAACCTTTCCTTTTAACTAGAAATAAAATAAATAAATAAAAGATACATAATTATGTGTTTTTCAATGAATCATAGAAATATGAAGTTTAAACAAGAATTAGAAAAGTTAATCAGATTTTTACAATTTAATAATTTCAAGCACAGGTATGCCTGTGTGGTTAAGATGCTTACTTCCCAACCATGTGGTCTTGGGTTCAGTCCCACAGCACAGCACCTTGGGTAAGTTTACTATAGCTCCTGGTTGACCAAAACCTTGAGTGGATTTGATAAATGGTAACTAAAAGAAGCTCGTATATGTCAGCCCACACTGTAAAATGGTTGGCATTTGGAAGGGCATCCAGCTGTAAAAACCATGGCAAAACTGACCTCGCCTGTGCTGGTGCCATGTAAAAAGTGCTCAGTCCACTCTGTGGGGGGTGGTGTCAGGAGGGGATCCAGCTGTAAAAAACCATGCCAAAAGACACTGAAGTCTGGTGTAGTCTTCTGTTTAACCTAGCTCCTGTCAAACTGTCTAACTCATCCCAGCAGGGAAGGCAGAGATTAAATGATGTGTGTGTGTGCGCGTGTGTGTGTCCTCTAGGTATCATATAATGGTAAAAAAAATGAGCATCACTGTCATACAGGCAACATTGTTCATTTCACACTTTGTGAAAAACATGTTTGGCCATGAGGAAATATTACCTGGCTTGGAAACAGGTGAGGATTGGTGACAGGAAGGGCATCCAGCTGTAAAAAAAATTCCCTCAGCACATTTTGTCAGCCCCATTCAAGCATGAAGAAGTAAATGTTAAATGATAAAGTACAAGGCTGCAAATCCAAGTTGTAGCATTATTGACCACATAGTTAAGAGGTCAAATCTTAGGTCATGTGTCAGACAAGTTATTCTATTGACTAAATTCAACTCCAAGTTTAAAGATAAGTGGTTAATGTAAGAACATGCCAAAGTGAAACAATGGCTATTGGAAATTAAAAAAAAAAAAAAAAATTATCGATATCAGTATTTTCTGTAATCTTGTTGCTAATGCATTGAAATTAATGGATTTTTCTTATCAATAAATTAAAAAGTTTATAACCAAACATTTAAAAAAAACTTTCGATACACTTAAAACAATCAAGCCAGTAAAGAAGCCTCTAAAGGGTCACTTGGAGTGCTAGAAATTGCAGCTATGTCTCAAACTGAGTGTTATCTTAAAAGGAAGGACAATGAATGCATTATTTAATGCCTACGTTCCATGTTGGCATGGGTTGGATGATTTGACAGGATCTAATGTGTCCAAGGATTGCTCCAATGCTCTGGCATGGTTTGTACAATTATATGCTCTTCATGACCGACACTCCATTTATGACAAAGGTGGAGGAGGAGATTGAGAGGGTTGGTTTGAAAAAGGAGGATGCCCAAAACTGGGCAAGATGGTGAGATGGTGTGAAGGCAGTTGCTATGGTAGATCTGGCCACGCCTGTTAACAGGGAAAACTCCCAGATTTAAAACACTGGATGATGATGCTCAAGCTAATCCAATCAACAGAACAGTCCTCTCATGAAATTAATGTGCAAGTGGCTGAGCACTCCACTGACATGCATACTCTTAATGTAGTTCTCAAAGAGTTTAGCAGGACAGAGAATGTGACAAGGATGGCCCTTTCAATTACAGGTGGAACTCATTTTTGCCAGCTGAGTTGACAGGAGTAATGCAAAATAAAGTAACTTGCTCAAGCACACAATGCACTGTCAGGAATTGAACTCATGAACTTACAATCATGAGCTGAATACTCTAACCATTAAGCCATGTGCCTTCACTAACACCATCTGCTTTACAGCATAGAGTGTTTTTTTTTTTTTTTTACTTGTTTCAGTCATTTGACTGTGGCCATGCTGGAGAAGCGCCATTAGTCAAAGAAATCGGCCACAGGATTTATTCTTTGCAGACCTAGCATTTATTCTATCAGTCTCTTTTGCTGATCTGCTAAGTTACAGGGACATAAAAACACCAACATTAGTTGTCAAGTGAGGGCAAGGAGACAGACATACAAATACACACACACACACATATATATATATATATACATATACACACACACACACACGCACAACGGGTTTCTTTCAGTTTCCATCAACTAAATCCATTCACAAGGCTTTGGTCAGTCCAAGGCTATAGTAAAAGACACTTGCCTAAGGTGCCACACAGTGGGACTGAACCCGGAGTCATGTGGTTGGGAAGCAAGCTTCTTACCACACAGCCAGGTTTCTCGCAGCACTATAGAATCTTAGCAGCTTAATTCTCCCAGACGCCCTGTAAAGGGTCAAGGATGTTATTCTCCTCTCTTGAATAACCCATAAGCTAAGATTACAAATGTAAACAGAAACAACCAAAAAACCAAGTAAAATAAGAACAATAATATAGAAAAAAAAAAAGAAATTTAGAATTGTTACCTGTTTATAACTAAGTTTGTCAGCTCCTTCACTGTATTGAACAAACACTTCCCACAAATATCTGAAGAAGAAGAAGGATAACAATAATAAATTATTCAGAACAAACCATTTTTACTGAATGAATCTGTAACAATTGTCTGAGACAAGTTACTAAGATTTTAATGCTTCAGACTGGTATTTATATATTAAGAGATAATATAAAAACAAAAAAAAAAATTACATTTGTACTACATTTCCATCAAATGTTTTATTTCTGGATGTGTACTTAGTACAAGACTGGATTCAAATCAAAAGCCTTCATTTTTTAATACAATAGTAACATTCTTATCCACCAGGTCTAGGTTTTTGGGCTGATGATCATGAAGATTGCGAGTTCAATTCCTTCGCTAGTCAAAGCGTCATGTCTTTGAACAATGTATTTTATTTCATACGGCCTGAAATAACAGACTAAGTATTGGGGTCAATTTGAAACTCTTCAAGATGGTACTCCAGTATAACTGCAGCTCAATGACTGAAACCTAACATCAGATACCTCCCTACTATTTTAGGAAAGGATGAGTAGATTGGACAATATACTTCTATATGCTGGGAAAGAATGCTGATAACAGGAATATAAAAACTTAAAAGGTTGCAGCTATCCTTTCTACAACTGATTTCAGTATTAAGAAATTATTTAAACTGATCATTAAAGAAGCAAGTTTTGGGCAATTGCTTGAAATGCTATAGATAATAAATATTTATGAAGCACTCCTTAAACTTCTTTGAATATACTTGACAAGTTTGTAAGCTTGTAAAGCTAAGACCCAGTCTATGAGGAAATGAGAGAGAGAGAGAGAGAGAGAGAGAGAGAGAGAGAGAGAGAAAAAGAGAGAAAGAGAGAGAGAGAGAGAGAGATAGAGAG
>NC_068981.1:136420945-136424864 GCF_001194135.2 Octopus bimaculoides | reverse complement strand
AGAGAGAGAGATAGAGAGAGAAAGAGAGAGAAAGAGAGAGAAAGAGAGAGAGAGAGAGAGAGAGAGAAAGAGAGTATGACAGTAGTCATCTTTATTTCCTGTTGAGAAAGTCTTTTAAAGTGCTCCAATGACCCCTCTTGTATATTATTATAACTTCAAATCAAAAGAGTAAAGAAAGAACACAAAGATATAGGAAGAACTGAAGCAGTAGTTTAAGCTCCATAAAATTAATGGTGGCAATGTCTATAGTAAATTTACAATATAGATTAATAGCAGAGTTTATGGCGATTCTTCACAACTAGCAATATTACCAAAATACCTGAAAAACCATTTTATCATCTCAACTGATTAGTTCAGAACATTGAATATTGTGCTACTATTGCCTGGAATTATTATTGAAACAAGAAAACTTCATTGTGATGTTTATTGCCAACTGTAAACCATCATATTGAACATTGTAGATATAACAGTGGGGGGTGCCCAGGCAACCAGACATTTCAAATTGATACAAGAACTAGCTTTTTTTGGCATTATAAGCAAAATCATGAGTAGCCTGAGTGAACAATAATTATCCTAATAAAGGGGAATGTAGGGTGGGGCCAAGGGAAAGTGTTTGGGCCCGTGTTTTCAAATATTTGGGTTAAGGTGGCAAGCAGGCAGAATCATTAGCATGTCAGACAAAATGCTTAGCAGCATTTCATCTGTATGTTCTGAGTTCAAATGTCACTGAAGTCAACTGCCTTTTATCCTTTTGGGGTCATAATAAATACTAGTAGAACACTGGAGTTGGTGTAATTGACTTACCCACACCCCCAAAATTGCTGGGTTTGAGCCAAAATTTGAAACCAATATTTGAGTTTATGGTCTACCCTCTAAATATTTCATAAATTTGTTTTCATGTGAAAAACTACAATCACATTTACATTTATTTTATCTCGATAAAGGTTCTTCGCTTATGATATAAGCAAGTGTCCTTTAACATCAAATTATCTTAGAATTTTCAATAGTCCTAAACATTTTTGAATTACCTTCATCACGAAACCCATGTTCTGTTCATCAGTTGAAAAGTAACAGTGGCAAACTTAAGAATTACTGTTTCAATACATTTTATGGCTTTCTGGAATTTGACATTTTGCATCAGTGCAAACATTAACAGATAGAGTTACAATGCAATAAAGGTTGTATCTGTGTTTTAAAAAGCATCCTCACCACTCACATTTTACTTTATATTTTATGCTGCTATAAGTGATTAAAATGAATGTTTTTTTGGCAATTGTATTTTGTGGAGAGATATTTTCTCCAAAGCCAAACAATATTTTTGGAAGTGGGTGGTATTTTCAAAAGCTATACACATCAAAGCAAGGAAACTTTCAGACCTTCTTTATGAGCAGAATAAAGTAACTTAAAACAATAACTAAAAATATAGAAATTTATAGATATGGAGATATTTCATAAATAATAAATGTAGGTGATTGTTTAAGGTGCTGACTGAGCTATCATTGTCCTTAGATGCAAAAATATCTCATCTCACTGACTGGCTGAAAAGAATATATACTAAAAAAAATATAACACTCACTATCTTAAACATATACACATCATTATCATTGTTTTTATGTCAGTTTCTTCCCCCACTGGCATTGGTTTAGATGAGTGTCTAACAGAAAGATGCTCTTCCTGTCACTAATCCTTAAACTGCAAGGGGCATTTTTCAAGTCACTGGTTCCCACATGTCTGTCAAGTTACAAGACTTTCAATTTCTAACTTTTATAAATGCTAAACATTAATGAAATATATATAGTTAACATTTTAAATTCCTAACTTCAATAAATTTTTTATCAAATGAAATGAATTGTCAAGTTTTATAACCATTTTTTGAGGTGTAATTTACCAGAAGAAAATAAAGTTAAGATCACAATCATCATCGTTTAACGTCCACTTTCCATGCTAGCATGGGTTGGAGGATTTGACTGAGGACTGGTGAACCAGATGGCTACACCAGGCTCCAATCTGATTTGGCAAAAGGAAAGAAGCTTACTGTAGAGAATGCCCTAGCCGTAGATGTCCATGTTTTACTGGCCTTGCACCATCGTTTGAGGATAATTGTTGTACTTTAATATGCTGTAAGAAAGAAAGAAAAGAAATAATTCAAAGTATTGCAGCTTTAATGAAATTTCAAAATTAGCTGTCGAGAACTGTGACTAACAAATGAAAGAAAGCAGAGAGGCAGATGAACATCTACACAATTAGAGATATTAACGACAATCTTAAACAGGCAAGCATCATAATTGCACTTTCCTAGCACATTAGAACTAAATCTTCATTAATATTTGTTTTGATTTACAAAATCAATAACAGCAAATATATTCTTTTTAACAGAATAGAATATAGTAGAGGTAATGGATGTCCAAAGGATTTCAGTAATACTGAGTGAGCACTTAGCATTGTACCAACGACATCATTATGCAAAGCACATGTCTATAGCCTAGATAACATTTAGAATATTTCTAACTTAATTTACGTAATGGTGTTGAAGGAATATTTGCTGCTACTATGCATAGATACTGAATAACACTCAGATAGTATCTTCCAGATCGAGGACAGATAATTTGCATTACATGATATATGGATAAGAAATTTAGTGCTACACAGCAACGAGGCAGACTTTACTATTTGAGAGAAAAAATGGGGAAAAAAAAGAGCTAATCTACACAGCTGCTCTATCTGCTAGAAATGTAACCAAATCTCCATCAAATTTGATTCTACATTCTTGAAAATAAAAGTTTATACAAAGGTGGTGGAAGGAGATGGTCACACCTGGAATGTCTTTGATCAGGGCTGAATTAGGAGTTAAACAACAAAGAACTCACTTCATTTGTATGAAGCAGCAACATGAATCATTGTTTAGCATCCACTTTTCTAATGTTTACAAGGGCCAGATGGAATTTGCTGAGGCAGATTTTCTACAGCCAGATGCCCTTCCTGTTACCAACCCCCATCTGTTTCAAAGTAAGGTAATAATTCATCATAACCAGACATGTTTTCCCATAGAAGAATAGAAATTAACACCCGCTTGTATGACAGTGAGGCTCATTTACAACCATCAAGTAATGTCAAGACTGAACTCAAGACCATATGACTGGGAAGTAAGCTTCTTAATGACAGCCCATACACACACACAAAAAAAAAAAATTAAACTAAAAAGGTGTCGCTTACTCAAGAAGCATATGAAGCAGAATGAGAATGAACAGTATGCTGTGAACTGAGCCATTTATAAGTAAAACCTAAATACATGATAAATTGCATGTTAGAATGGGAATCAACTTTTTCGACACACAAAAACACCATAAGAGTGCTAATATAGGGGTAGGAGAGAGGAAATGAAGGGATAAAAAAGTAAAAAAAAAGGAAAAAATTATTGTAAATAAATAAATAATCCCATTTACAATTATATAAACAACAGGTAGGGGCTTTATTTTGTTGATACAATAAAGTACTTAACAGTGACAAATGTGTTGCTATGGCAGCCAACAACCTCAGTAGAGAGAACAGCAACTTTTCCAAGAATCCTACAACAATGTGTATCATTAATAGAAGAGAAACCATTGTTGTTACTGATATGGTGATAAAAAAAATTAAAAACAAAGAAAAAAGAAAAGTTATCCCATACATTTAAATTTGAGTCATGTATGATGGAAATTCAACAACATCAGCTGAATTCACTTTTCTATCAAAATGGAAACTCAGTGTAGCAATGCATGCAAAGAATAGGGCAGTGGAGTCACACCTGACTTCAGTTACATGCAGACACACACACAAACACACACACACACACACACAGACAGACAGACACACACAGGCAGACAGACAGACACACACACACACAGGCAGACAGACAGACAGACACACACACACACAGACA
>NC_068981.1:136416490-136420595 GCF_001194135.2 Octopus bimaculoides | reverse complement strand
ACACACACACAAGCAGACAGACACACACACACACACACACAAGCAGACAGACACACACACACACACACACACACAGACAGACACACACACACACAGACAGACACACACACACACAGGTGCACACACATACAGGCTCACACAGACAGATAGACACAGATACACACAGGCTTATATGAGAACATTCCATTTGGAAAAAAAGTGTAAGAACCATTATAGAAAGTCAATATTGATTGTATGTGCAAAGAATATTGGTCAAGTAATAGATATAGCTAGCTAATATTCTAAATGGCCTTATGTAACTGTTCGATATATATACAAAAGTATGAATTTATATACAACAGATGGTTTCAATGTGGGTACTTACTTTCTCTGCAGCGAATTTACATACTGACAGTTCTGCATGATATCTTAATATGCAGCATTGTACAATCATTGTACAAGCTCAGTTTTATTCTTCCTTTTTCTATGGTTGTTACTATCAAATATTTCTTCATTCATTGCTCAAGCTATGAGTGAGAACAACTTTCACTCGATGCACAAATATGTAGCCGAGGCAAAAGGAACAAACAATACTGCATTAATTTGATGCATTGAGGACTTTGTGTTTAGGTGTAAGGACAGTTTTATTCTATAAGACCTTGCCTACAAGTTAATGGAAAGTGTGCAAGAGAATAAACATCAACCAAACTCAAGACCTTGTTGAAAAGCTTGTAATAAACAACCCAAACTGAAAAGACAGATTTTATATTATTGCTTGACCCACGAAAAAAAAAAAAAAAAAAGAAAAAGCAGCTAAGTCTCTCTCTCAATTCACATTCCAACATCTTACTTCATATCTGCCATCTTAGGTATCAGCATGAAGTTTTCATTCCAGCTTTGAGGTTATAAACTGCTGAGGTCAACTTTGTCTTATCTTTTTTGAGGTCAGTGAAATACCATTCTTGTACTAGAGCCTGTCTGTCCATTTCTCTTATTAACCATTCTTTTCAAGAAAACTGCGATCAGGCTTTTTGAAAGCTGGGCTCCCCCAGGTTAAAAAAATACCCAAGACATACAATGTCAAAACGAAAACACTGAAACTATCAGCAGCTGAAGGACTAACAGATCTTAAAGTAAATAAGTAGATATAAAGAAACATCCAAAACCAAATAGTCATGGATTCTTTATGCCTTAACAATTTTGCATACAGGTTACTCTGTCAAATAATATTTATTCATATTGTTTAGAATTAATCATCAATCATAGCATTGATATTTCTATGATGTCATTGTCTTTTTTTTCTTTTTATTATCATAATGACATTGTAGGGCAGGTGTGTGGGAAACTGGATCTGACCAGTTTCAATATAAAACCTGTAGAATATTTTGGACCAGATTTGGCCAGTTTAAATGCTGAAGGCTTAACTTTCTGTTAGTGCAGTAGGATATTAAAATTGCCATAAGTGCAGTGGGGTGTGATTTACTCCAGGTATTTTATTTTATTTTTTAGTTTTACAATTATTTATCAAGAAATTTTGTACAATTTGTTTCTTAAAAACATTTTAATTTTACAGAAAGAAAATTTCATATACAGGGCAATTGAAAAGAAATGAAAAGTTTGCATTTTCATCATCACCCTCACCATAGCAGTGAACATAAACCATGAATAAATGATCCAAGCAGATGGGTTTCAAACACTGATAGTTATTCTTTGCCCTTTGTTCCTCTGATCTGGGGCACAATGTGCATCTTTGGAGGAATTACCTCCAAAACACTGCAGTGAAAGTTCTCAGCAAAGTCATAATTATGTATTATAAAAACAAGAACACAAACGTATATTATGTTGTGTATGCCACAACTGAACCTAAGGACACACACATAAGATAATAAAGGAAATATATGCTTTAGAAAAATTACCTACAGGAAAGATGCAGAAGGGTTCACAACACTGAGATGCAATAACTGTACATATACTCCCTCTCTTTGTCAGCAGCAGACAGAGCAACCTGATGTATCAACCCGGTGGCCATAGGCAAGAAATTACATGGTAGGATAATCATTTCATGTAAGATATTTGTAAAGAAACATCACTTAGGGGTAAGCCAGACCCCAGTGAAACACAGAGGGTTAAAGAGAGGCTGGTCATGGATTGAACATTTTTTTTTTCATCAGGATTAACAAAATCCTACCTCTGACTAATTGATGATGGAATTGGACATTAACTACAATGACCTTACCAGCCAATGAGAGCCTGCAAAACTCCATAGGCCTACACTTCTCTTCACTAAGCTACCAGAAAAAAAATAAATACTGGGTTAATCTTTCAAGACTCAGAAAAATTAGGTTTCATGTCTAACTATAAAGAAAAAGAACAATAATTAAAAAGTAATAGATGATACTGAAACTGATATGGACTAAATACAAAATCTCTTTCTCCTCCTCCTCCTCCTCCATTATGTAACTCGCACAGAACTTTGCAATGTTTGCAATAGCAAAAGCATCTAAGTAGATAAAAGTGTTGCCTGAACTAAAGTCATGATCTCTATTAGCAGTATTACATTTCTAAGATAAGTTGCAAATGTCATCTGCTTCCATAACATGAAAGCTGTGATGTGAGACTGTACCAAATGACCAAACAATATTGAGACAGACACACAAAGAGAGAGAGAGAGAGTGAGAGAGAGAAATGCACAGAGAGAGAAAGAGTGAGAAAGAGAAATGCACAGAGAGAGAGTGAGAGTGAGAGAGAGAGAGAGAGAAAGTGTGTGAGAGAGAAATGCACAGAGAGAAAGAGGGAGGGAGAGAGAGAGAGAGAAATGCACAAAGAGAGAGATAGAAAGAGAGGGAAATGCACAGAGAGAGAGAGAGAGAGAGAGAGAGAGAAATGCACAGAGAGAGAGAGAGAGAGAGAGAGAGAGAGAGAGAGAGAGAAATGCACAGAGAGAGAGAGAGAGAGAGAGAGAGAAAAATGCACAGAGAGAGAGAGAGAGAAATGTACAACGAGAGCGATGCAGATGCACAACGAGTGAGATGCAGACGCACAACGAGCGAGAGAGAGAGAAAAACAAATAATGACAATCACAGTTCTCACTAATCAATGCCATTCTAATAGAATTCACTACGATTCATTACATTATGGTGTGATCAATTTTATAGCCTTTTATGTCCAAAGTATATCAGCTATTGAACTCACCTCATGGTAAACATTGCAATAATTACTATTGTTTAAAAATAAATCTTAAAAGATTTATTCCAAAATGCAAAACTCTTGGGATTTATCTTCATTGCCATAAACATGGTTAGGGAAACCATAATATTAGTTATTGCGAAATCCTTAAGCATTGTTGTTGCCAAAGTTACTTATTCTTTTAAACATAAGCTCTGTCATTTTATCTCATGCAATCTTAGTACAAATTTAAGCAGACATAAAATCCACATACTAAATTCTTAGGGCAGGCCTTCACAGAATTCTTTTATCTTGCTTATATCTAATATCCATATATTTCGATCACTACGTCTCCATGTTAATGGGGGAGGGAAAAGAAAAACAGAAAGAAAAGCAAAAAGCCTGAAGATAAATCTCCCTCTAACAGAGAATCTAAAATTGACACATTCAAAGCAAGACTGAATTGATTGACCACAGACTAAGACCGATATACATCAGATATTTAACAGAAAATTTCCAGTTGGCTGTCATGCTATGAAAATCATGAGGAAGTCATGCAAACTAAATAGCCTTCAAGAAAGTTGATTTGCAACAGTGGAATTGACAATATTTAAAACCAATATCGCTTTAGTGACATTTATAAAATACCTTTAACATTAAACAATCAATAAAATATTCCACAAATCTCCGAAATGGATGACAGTTATAACTGGCATCAACAGAATGATGCATCCGACTACCTATTGCTTTAACATTGCTGGACAATGAAGAGAGAGAAAGAGAGAGGGAGGGAGAAAGAGAGAGAGAAGGAAGGAAGAGAGAGAGGGAAGGAAGAGAGAGAGGGAAGGAAGAGAGAGAGGGAAGGATGAGAGAGAGGGAAGGATGAGAGAGAGGGAGAGGAGAAAGAGAGAGAGAGAGGAGAAAGAGAGAGAGAGGAGAAAGAGAGAGAGAACGAGGGAGA
>NC_068981.1:136413517-136416225 GCF_001194135.2 Octopus bimaculoides | reverse complement strand
GAGAGGGAGGGAGAAAGAGAGAGAGGGAGGGAGAAAGAGAGAGAGGGAGGGAGAAAGAGAGAGAGGGAGGGAGAAAGAGAGAGAGGGAGGGAGAAAGAGAGAGAGTGGCATTCAATGTTGTGGCGCTATATTGATCACAAGATCACTTTTAAAAAATTCTAATTCATTAAGACAGGTGGCCTGGGTTCAATTCCTGGCATGGGAATGTCAACATCATGTAGGTACAGGCATAGTCGTGTAATAAAGAAGCTCACTATGCAACCACATGGTTTTGGTTTCAGTCCCACAATGTGGAACTTTGGGCAAGTGTCTTCTATAATGGCCCTAGGTCAATCAATGTCTTGAGATTAAATTTGTTAGCTGGAAGCATCTCAACCACATAGCCATGCCTGCACTTAATACATAAACACAAACTGCTGTCTACCAGTTCTGCCTAAGGTTACAGAAGAAACTTGTGCAAGGTGCTGTACAATGAGATGGAACTCAAAACCACATGGTCACAAATCAAACCAATTTCTACACAGCCATTACCTGCAACACACTGTTTAAAAGAAACCAAGTCGATACAATATTTGAGCCGAATTAACCTAAAACACTAAATTTTACAGAAAATGTTTATTCATTTGTTTTACATCTGTTTTTCCTTGCTAGCATGGGTTAAACAAATATATTATTCAGGCATTGATTTACATCTAAATATCCTCAGCATTTAAATAAAAAATCTCTCATTTCACACATCTTTCGTTTAACGTCCGCTTTCCATGCTAGCATGGGTTGGGCGATTTGACTGAGGACTGGCAAGCCAGATGGCTGCACCGGGCTCCAATCTGATCTGGCAGAGTTTCTACAGCTGGATGCCCTTCCTAATGCCAACCACTCCGAAAGTGTAGTGGGTGCTTTTACGTGCCACCAGCACGAGGGTCAGTCACATGGTACTGACAATGGCCACTCTCAAAAATGTGTTTTTTACATGTCACTTGCACAGGAGCCAGTCCAGTGGCACTGGCAACGATCTCGCTTGAATGATTTTCTAATGTGCCACCAGCCCAAGTGTTAGAAGGCATATATATGTATATATTTGTACACACACACACACACACACATACACACACACATACATACACACACACACACACAAACATATACACACACACATACATACACACACACATATATATATACATACATACACACACACATACGACGTATTGTGTATATATTCACACACATTGTATACACGTAACAGATTCGTTTCTTTCAAGTTCCATCTACCAAGACTTCAGTTGGCAGAGGGCTATGGTAGAAGCCACTTGCCCAAGGTGATGCATGGGGAGACTGAGCCTGAAACCATGGGTTGAGAAGCAAGTTTAACCACAGAGCAAGGTAAATATTTCATATATAATAATACACCAAGACTCGAAAGAAGAAATAGGTAAATGTAAAGAATAGCTTAATCTTAAGACAATAGTTCCAACAATTTCAACATTTAATGAATGCCAATGTTAAAGAACTTAACAGTAATTAAATAATTTGAGGTTACAGGAAATGTCACATTTGAAGGAAAGCTTTTAAGTCATATAACAAATTGGAATCAAATACATCATCATCATCGTTTAACTAAATACAAAAATATTTAATTTGAACTTTATTTAAATTCTTGTTATTAAAATAAAATCAATTCAGTCTTTAATCTACAATTAATTACACGGATACTATTTCTGGAAAATCTAGAAAAGCAAACACAATCTTTGCATAATTGTAATTAACTTTTTTTAAATTAAATATAGTTAAGATTTAATGACATAAAGCCACACTTATTAGATTGCTAAATATTTAAAATTTCTATTTATATATGAGAGAGAGAGAGAGAGAGAGAGAGACCAAATCAAAACAAATAGTTCGTAAAGGTTATACATGGATAAAGATTTTAAGGTAAGATTCAATGAAAAGAAGAAAATCCTGTTTTACATAACAAAAATAAAATCTTTCTAAGAATTCAGAAAATTATTGCAATTTTAGCATATTTGTTTATGAACACAGTGGAGTCATGTGAAAATGAAGATTCCATGTATTGTTAGAGAAGAATTTCTTTAACCTCACATTCTCTATTAATATAATCAACATGAATTGACTCTGGTGTAATAAATATATTTTGTGTGGCTGTGAAATTAAAACAGAATGACAATTACTATACTTTATTTCTATGTTGTACTTTAATATGCTCACAAAAAAAAAAGGTAGAAATCAACTATTATACCTCCCTCCCCCATTCCATAAAGCAGCTGTATCTATGCAAGATAGATTTTAAAAACTAAGACGAAGCCTCAACATGGCTGCTTGACCTACAAGATAAAGCAGCCAATCTTCCTCAAATCACATCCTCTTGTCTTAAGGAAGGATATCAATTAGACCTACATACCTCCTGAAAAGCATGATCACAACAGGAATATCATTCTTCATAGTTTTATGACCATTTTCCCAGGCTGGCATTGGTTAGACAGACTTATTCTAGCACAATGTCTTATCACAGTATTATTCAGACTATTGGATGTTATACATTACTGGCCTATGTTGCAGGCCTAGCCAGCAGGGTGGCATTATTCTAAGTTGGGGCGACATCATTCATATATATATATCATGCCGGTGGCGCATAAAAGAACCCACTACACTCTCGAAGTGGTTGGCATTAGGAAGGGCATCCAGCTGTA
>NC_068981.1:136410673-136413507 GCF_001194135.2 Octopus bimaculoides | reverse complement strand
TGTATGTATGTATGTATGTACAACATTATATATACAAAACTAAACTGACAATCTTTGTTGTTGTGTGATGTCGTTTTGGGAGAGTGAGCTTCATGGTTCTTACAGTTGGATAGCAACCACTTAACAATATGGATGTGGGTGCATATTATTGTGCCACTGGCACTAGCGGAGTCTCCACTATATGTCAAATATAGGAAGGGGCAGTGTGGTCAGATTTCAAGGCATCAAGTTCCTTCATAGATGACACAGCATCATGAGGACTTATGATTTGCTAAATGGTAAACCCTCTCAACTTCTGTCAACACAGAAAAACAACATATTAAATGATGAAACAACATGTGCTGCAAAAACTTGAGAAAAGAATTGGCAGTTTAAAGGATGTACAAGTTTCGGGGTGAAAGCTAACAAGGGCTTAAATATGATGAGAAAAGGATATGTTAGAAGGGAAGGCAGTACCTAGGGTGCATTACAGGCCTCAAACTTGTGGGAAGGAGGAAGGTTTCCTTAAACTGAAAACTTGGCCTAAATGCTGCCAACAGATGAGATTTCTGTTAAAGGGACAAATGGTACCAGGTGGAGGAGTTAATACACACAAATGCACAAATATATATATATATAGATCACTTACAAATACACAATAAAGCCATATAAACTGATAAGCTAATGAAAGTTCCTCTTTGTTGTCACTTGATCTGCCCAAAACAACCACCAAAACCACACCCAACTGTTTTGAGAAAAGGACAGGATAACAAGGCTAGAATGCTCTTAACCCATTAGTGCCTCAATTTTTTTTTTATTTATTACCAAAAATCCTTTTTTATGCAACTTTATCCAATACTAAATATATGAACAAATTTTTATTACAATATTTGAAAGACACTCCAGTCTTGATGACTAACTAAAGATATCTCATAAAAATATAGGTGTTGCAGAAATATGATGGATTATCCTTCTGGTCCTAAAAAAAGGACCATGGGCACTAATGGGTTAATTGTAGGTTCACTAGATCAGGGCCAACTTGGAGCTAGTCACTATCAACAATATTTAACTTGATATTGTTTGATAGTAGAGGAAAATGAATTTATAGATGTGGAATCAGATATAAGGATTGGCAAATACAGTAAGATTCTTAAAAGCAACTTACATATCTATCCAACCCACCCCATCAAAGCAAAATAAGAAAATAAAAAAAAAAAACTGGCATATGAGTCATATATATAATATTGATCTTTAACTAACCTGTTTTAGCATTCGATTTAAACATTTTAAGGATGTATTGAGATCTCTGAAGACTGGATAACCACTGCGTTCGGATATATCTGTGATGAGGTCATAACTTGTTTTTAGTTCTTCAAGTTCACTGAAAGAATAAGAAAGAACAAGAATACAAAACATGTTCACAAAAAGGTTTACAATTCAAAGATACATTATACATCACAAGATCATGGTTTCACTTCTTAGACCGAGTGGTGCGTTGTGTTCTTGAGCAAAACACTTCATCTCATGTTGCTCAGCAACCACTTCAACACCCGACATGTGGTACACCTGTTCAGACAACATCGATTTGATGGAAGGAGTGAGCTAATGTGTGTCACAATCATTTGATCACTATAAACTAATCATTTGTGCAGGTTATTCAGAAAATGCCGAATGATCATATGTGGTCTTCGACAAAAGAGTCCATCATATATCTTTTATCTTGTTTCAGTCGTTGGACTGTGGCCATGTTGGGGCACTGCCCTGAAGGGTCAAACAAATCAACTCCAGTACTTTTTCTTTTTGAAGTCTGGTACTTATCCTATTGGTCTCTTTTGCCAAGCTGTTAAGTCACAGGGATGTAAATAAACCAACACCAGTTCTCAAGTGATAGAGGAGGGACAAACATAAACATACATCTGACATGCTTCCTCAGTTTCTGTCAAGCAAATTCTTTCATATGGCATTGGTCAACCCAGAGAGTTATAGTAGAAGATACGTACTCAAGATGCTGTGCAGTGGGACTGAACCCCAAATCACATGGTTACAAAGAAAGCTTCTTAACCACAGAGCCATACCTTTGGAAGAAGCATTAGATCAGTGGAACAAATGCTTTACTATGTTTCTTCTAGTTCTTCGCATTCTGAGTTCAAATTCCACTGGAATCGGCTTTACCTTCCATCCCTTTGAGGTTGATAAAATACCAGTTTAGAACTGAAGTTGATGATACTAACTAAGTTCCCTCTCCTCATGGCCTAATGTCTAAATTAGAAACATATTTCATCCCAGGACTGAGACCAAAAGCAAAGTCTATAAACCTGGCAGCAAGACTTCATTTCAACTGAAGTATCACTGAAACAGACTAGGCAGATTATTCATATAGCCATTTCTATCATGTATTTAGTGATGTAGGACCCCCCCCCCCATTAAAATTTGTTTGATACTTTCATATTGAACATAATGTTGCCACTAACATTTCAGAAGTTATTAATGAATGCTGAAAAGCTACCTCAAATAACAGTCGTATATACGTGTGTGTGTGTGTCTCTCGTTGTCTTTACATTACATGTGAGTTGTAGATAAGTATCATTGTCATAAACAGTGCCATTCTTTTAAAATATTCTGCAGACATATGTCTGGCCATGGGGGACCATTACAATACTACAAAAACAGGTGGTTGGTGACAGGAGGGGCATCCAGTTGTAGATAATATATCTCAAACTGTCTGACCAATGCAAGCATAGAAAAAGTGAACATTAAAATGATTACACACACACACACAACACCAGAGAGAGAGAGAGAGAGAGAGAAAGAGAGAGAGAGAGAGAGAGAGAGAGAGAGAGAGAGAGAGAGAGAGA
>NC_068981.1:136384982-136410663 GCF_001194135.2 Octopus bimaculoides | reverse complement strand
ACGAGAGAGAACGAGAGAGAACGAGAGAGAAAGAGAGAGAAAGAGAGAGAAAGAGAGAGAGAGTGTGTTTGTATGTTTAAAACAACATTGTGGAAAGAAACTCGATGTGGCACAAATATCAAAGTGGTAGCATATCTTGAAACTAAGCTTAAATTTTACTGAACTTGGTGTGTTACTGAAGGCTGATAGCATACAGCTATGTAGACAATGTGTCATAATTCACAGAAAAAAAAAAAAAAAAAAGAATTTGTATATTTATTTAGGTTTTACCACTTGAATTACTAGTATACTAATAACATGGCTATAAGCTGCTGAGTCTTTGAAGCAGAAGTTAAGGAAACAGACAGAAAAAAAATCACAAGCACACACACACACACATACATTTTGGCATAATTTCCTCTAAGTTTTATGTATTGTCAGTATGTAACATCTTGTGTTTTCATTCATTGATTTTAAAACTTTAAGGATGGATATATATATATATGCATGTCTGTGCATCTCTGTATATATATATATATATATATATTTTTATATTTGCCGCTTCATGTAATTACTTGGTAAAAATATATTTATTCAAAGTAGGATAAGAATAAAAGAAGCTAGAGATAAATATCAATGAGATTAAATCTATAATTCTTCTTCAAGCAAATGTCATTTGTCATCAACTCTTCAGAGCCATATTTTTAATGCCATGGAACTAAATCTGCTCTGGCAAATCTCAGATATTCACAGTCTCTGCCTATCAGGTATAATAGACGAGATAAAATAAAAAGGAAGGGAATTAAATGAGATATAGACACACACAAACATGTGCGCATGAACACACATGCTCTCTCTCTCTCTCACACACACACACGCACGCGCGCGCACACGCACGCACACACACACACACACACACAGCAATGTACATAAGTGCACAGTTGTATCAATATATTTACATACAAGCACATATGCACACTAACACTCATGAACACACATTGAACAGAGTTTACAACACATACTTCCATGAATACAAATACTAAGTACAACTAAGCTGTGTGTGTGTGTGTGTGTGTGTGTGAGAGAGAAAGAGAGAGCTGATGATAAAATTAGTACAGTGAAAGAATCATTTAGATCAAAAGCTGCAGCTTACTAGAATTCACCAAAATCAATAGTGTGTGTGCATGCATGCACAAACTTATAATTTTATCTTTGCAGAGGTGCACATATGTATATGCAGACATCAAGTGAAACATGGAGAGAGAGAGAGAGAGAGAGAGAGAGAGAAACAGTTTAACTGATAACATATCTAGTGTGAATAAGTATTAGGACAAATTTCAATTTGAAACATGAAATCAGAAAAATAGTAATAGAATTTCAAAATGTGAAGTGTTGGCATTCATACCAGGCCAAGAAACATCACAAATCCTAAAAGACAAAAGTGTTTTTACCTTTTTGGGATCTTGCTCTCATTATCATGGATTACAAGCAATACCTGTCTTTGGCTTCCTGGAAGAGAAAATAACATTGTCAGAAAACATTCATGGAATCAATGAGAGAGTTTCTATGTGGTCATTCAACCTGTTAGAAATAGCAGCTAAATCTCACTCATATCGCAAACAACTGTCTTTAAAAATATATAGTTCTAGGAAAGTAAGAAAAAAAAGAACAAAAATAAAGTATGGTCAGAATGCTTCAATGACATGGTGTTAAACAATAACAAGACTCAGTAGGGCTAGAAATAGTGGTCAAATCACACTATCTTAAAAAGAAAAAAAAATGAAAGATACATTGGATAATGTTGTACTAGATACATTATGGAAAATAAAATAAAAAGCTAGCGTTATCGCAGTTGAGAAACCTATACTAAGTCTATTCAATCAGGTGACATATCAGTAAAAGGAATTGGTTTTATATTTGGTTCACTGCAGTAAGTAATTCTTCATTGAACATTGCAGCATCAACGGTCAAAGTTTACTGTGAAGTAAATACAGTGATGCATTTAGCCTTAAAGGAATAAGTACTTGGAATGAAGAGGTTAATGGAGTATAGTTAAAAAAATGACAAAAATTTTAAAGAGATGAAAAACAAAGACTTGTTATTTATTAAGATTTATTACCTAGATTATCATAGTTTTTTGTAGTGTAGCCCAAGGCTAGCTCTGAATAGACTTATCTGATGATGATGACAGCAGTTGATCTCGCTGAACTAAGGAAACTACAATTCCATTGTTTATTTTTCAAATTGCTGATACTATCTATTGGTTGCAATTCCTGACAAGATAGACCTATCTTGATTAACCCTTACTGCACTGATTAAATTTTTGTGTACTAACATGCAGATACTTTATTAAGTTGTTAAAATTGGCTGAAATTGATATCCCCAAGTTATGTAAACAATAACTAAGTGTGCATACTAGGTCATATGAAATGTGAATTCCAGTAATTGTCCTACTAAAGAAAAAACAAATAAGGAAAAAAAAACCCAAATTAACTCTGACCCAGTGTTTTAAGTACATACGTAGAACAGTGTACTTGGTTCCTGTATAGTAAGGGTTAGTGTTATTAATATGAAATGGTAATTAAGACCTTAAGAGCAAGAGAAACTCAGGACAAGGAGAACAAAAAGGTTTAGTGGTAAAAAAGAGGATTTGGAAAATATTTCTATTGGGTCAAGTCATGAATAATTTCCATGTTTTTGGAAGTAAATTGTAACGCCATTTCAAATTTCAGATGTTTAAAATTGAAATGGAAGCAATTGTTTTTAAAAGAGCATTATCTGTCCTTCATATTTAAGTAGTGAAATTATAGGATGTGATATTCATCAGAAGTACTAACTTCTAACTAAATACAAAATACAAGCCTACTGATGTTTGCTTAATATATACTTTTGTCCCTTGTTTTACACAGTAAATTGGTTCCATCACTCATGGTAAAATCAAAACCATGTAAAACAATAGAGATATTTTTTTATAATGGTATAATAATAAAAAGAAACTAATCATTTATTGAAACGAGCATAAGTGGTTATTGTGCATGGTGTATATCTGTTTTGACCTAAACCATGCTAAAGTGAAACCATGCATATCATATACTATGTACATTGAGTAAGAACTGTTTGTATATATATCTCCATGTTGGCTTTATGTAACAATAAAAACTTATCTCCTTATAATCTGTACGTCAACATTTTTACTTAACATTAAACTATAGTGAAACAGATCTTAAAACCACTCTAAAACGGAGCAAGAATTTTAATATTTCAGATAATGATTATACTATTTATATATTACATACATTTGCAAAACAATAGCATTTACTGAAGATTTACTGAAGATTTGTTTAAAAACTGGGATCCAACAAACTAATTACAAGTTCACTGCATTTCTGATTATTTGCAGTACTTTTCTAACACAGCTTTTAACAAGTACATTTGGGAGAGAAGAAATCAAAGTTTGATATTCAAAAATTATCTATTAAGAAATTACTAGAAGGAATTTTGGAGATGTAGATCCAATTAATGAAGCAAAGAAAGGATTAGCAATTACAGTGTAGCTCTTTTAGCTCTGCTTGGGGCTTTATCAAACTCTTAAGTTATAGGTGAAATGATACAAAACATCAAATTATATGGCAGCATCATAGCTACAAGTGAATTGCCCAGGAAAAGTAAAAGTGTGTGTACACATACAGATATGTATATACAGTATCTTTTTCTGCCTCCTGAAGTTTTATGATGATAGGACACAATTTTATATAGGACACAATTTTATATAGGACAATGCGATGATAGTGGAGACAAAACAAAAGCCAGTAAAACACTGAGTGCTTAATCTGGATTCATTAATGGATGGAACTTGGATTTACCGTTTCAGCTAATGTAGAATGCAGTATTAGTATTAGTTACAATAACAGCCACAAAATGGTTACGTTAATGGTAACATATATAGCATAGTATAGATGTGCATAATGAAATGTAGACAATGGAATGAGGGACAGAGAAAGAGAGAGAGAGAGTGTGTGTGTGTGTGTGTGTGTGTGTATACATGTAAATTATGTAAATGCACAATGTAAAACATACATACCAACTGAATAAGCTATTTCAATCAAAGATGAACTTGCACGGGTTCGGTTATCAATGACAAACAACAACACTTCCGAAGCCTACAGAGAAAGAAAAGAAAAATGGGAAAACATTAGCAGAGATGCAGAAAAAGACACCTATTCATCAATTTCTGAATAAGATCTCATAATGTAAAAGGAAAGGAAAAAAAAATCTCCAAAATATCTTATTATCGTATGTATGCATTGAAACCAAGAGGTGGAGAAGTCGTGTACAGGCGCTTCATATTAAACTGACAGAATCAGCAATAAAAGTGGAAGCAGCTAAATATATATATTACAACTATGTTAAATGTTGCATTCCGTTTTCCTATTAACAAAGTTAAGCCTAATCTAGATTTAGAGGAATTTTATGTAAAATAATTGTTTTAACTAGTAATTTTTCTATCTAATTTCAGTTTTTGATAAGTAATGTGTTTCAATGCCCACTTTGTTGTAAATATAGTCTGCTGGCATAAAAAGTGTATCTGATTTTAATGTTATAGTCATGATGTTTGCCACTTTCAGTTTTCTGAATTTGTACATTACATTGGTCATCTGACATTTGTTCAAGCTTTTGTAGTTTGATAACACTTAAATATCATTATCACAGCATCATTAATACCAAGTTTGTGATTGCATGTATTCAGATTTATGTTCTTCATTTTTTCACGAAAAGTTTGTCAATTTTATAGACTGAATCTTTTTGCTCCATCTAATAGACTGTGTAGCTGTTTGACTTTACTAGATTCATATGGGGTTTTTAAAAAAGACTTTATAGATTGGTTTTTAGTTTATTTATATCTATTGTGTTATTCTACTCATTTCTTTTTACATTGCTTCATTTGTAGAGAATTTATAGGCTCTTTAACATAGGGATTTCACAATACACATTTACTGTGTATCGGGATTAATTAGTGTTTATAGAGAATACTGATATATTTCCAGTGAAAAGTTCATCTGATGGTCTGATTAGCTCAAGCTGAGGTATATCAGTTAAATAAAAGCCATAGCCAGCAAGATATATCTAAAACCAAGGTTGTTGAGTCAAATTTTCATTTAAACTAAGGTTGATATAGTTATTTTTCAAGTCTTCCTTCAGACAATATTTTGAAATGTGTATATCAAAGTGATGTCATTGTCATGCCAATTGTAAAGTGAGTGAGCAGCATGCATGCATGTGTGTGTGTGTTGAAATGAGTTTTCTGCATTGGCCATGTTGAATACAATCAGATGTAGATCTGAGTGGAACTCAATTGTAATTCTAATCCTTTGTTGCAAGAAAACAGAATATTTGCCAACAGTGGTCAGCTTTCAATTGTAAGTATATGCAGATTGCATTTTTCATATAACCATTGGTAGGAATGATTTCTTTGGGTAGTAAATAGCTGTTCAATTCAGTTTCTTCTAAAATCTCCAAAAGAATTCATCTTCCTACTTAATATAGTTTGGCAATCCTATGAGCTGTGATTTTATCGGAGAAAAATTAAAGGTTATGTTGTTTAACAAACTCTTGTTAACACACAAAACTGAGAAACAAACAAAGCAAATAAGATGCATCTTATTTTGAAATGCAAATCTTCCAGATACTTAAAACTGATCCATGAAAGTCATCATAAAGTGACAGGTCACATGAAGGTTCATCAAAAATATATATACATTTGATATATAAGCAGGCCAGATAATCAACCCTTATGTTACCACAGTTCTGATGAAATACACTATTTTTGTTTCAATTTTGAAAATCCTGAAGAATTTAATGAAATTACTTTGTCATTATTAGGTCAGTATTTGAAACACAAAATGAAATTTTGATGCAAAATTTTAATTTAGATCACTTAAAAACAATAAGTTTGTATAATAGATTCAGAAAAGTCTCAAGCAGGTTGGAATAAAAAAAAAAAAAAAAAGGTTCCCAGCAAAGAAGTTATGGCTAATATGACTATGTTACTGCTTATCTAATATGGCTCAGTTATCTTTTATATCTTACTTGTTTCAGACATTAGACTGCAGCCACACTGGGACACTACCCTAATAAGCTCGGTACTTATCCTATCAGTCTCTTTTGCCAAACTACTAAGTATAGAGATGTAGACACACTGACACTTATCAAGCAGTGGGTGGGGGACAAACAATCACACACAAATACATACAACAGGCTTATTTAAGTTTTTCCCTCAACCAAATCCACTAACAAGACTTTGGTTAGCTCAAGGGTAGAGTAAAAGAAACTTGCTCAAGGGGCTATGCAATGGGACTGAACCCTGAACCATGTGGTTGAGAAGCAAACTTCTTACCACATAGCCATGCCTGCACCTACTGTTACATCATTTAAATGTGAGTTACAGCTAATAAGCTAAAATTTTCTCTCAGTACTGCCAGTGTTCAAATATGATGCATCTTAGTGATCTGTGCCTGGAAAACACATCTAAAAGAATGCCATAAGTGCAATGCGTTGTTCTTATTGAATTATTGGAAATTTCCCATAGAGATTAGTACTGACATATGGAAGGATAAAGACAGAGGCTGTGACTGAATTTTGAAAATCCTAATGGAAAACAAATGCAGAAATTTAAACAATATTTGCATAACAAATGGCAATTATTGGATATTTACAATTCACATGTAGTTTGACCCATTGCTAGTTATTTTATAGTAATCTAATTGAAGAATTTAATCTATATAACCAAAATGTTGTTTGCATTAAAATATCTTAATTCTATAAGTATCTTATTTACCATATTCTTTATGAAGTTATTCTCAAGAAGTTAAGAAAATCATGAACAGATAAACTTGCTTTTTCTTGTGTGCATGTGTGTACATGGGGCTTCAAGTTTCACCTAACAGCTTATTCAACCAATGATGAGAAATTTTCCTTCACCCCAGTCTAGGGCTAAAATGAGAATGATCTTTTAAACTGTTACAATATTATATACATACGAGGGGGTGCTGAAAAGTTCTTGGCTTTAAGGATATCGCAAAAGGCCTGGTTGGAGGCCCAAACTTCTGAGTTCTTTTACAGGGCTTAGAAAACTGAAAGAACACTGCAATATGTGTGTGAATCTGAGAGGGAAATATATTGAATAAAATCATAATTAACTGATCCTCCTGTATTTTCTTTTATCCAAAGCCAGGAACTTTCAAGCACCCACTTGTACATAAACATACAAATACAAAGGATATTTGATGGCAAAAAAAATGCATGGGCATATTAGATGTTTCCCAATTTCAACAGTGCACTAGGAAAATAATTTTGAATGCATTAAAACAAGTAATTAGACCTCCACCACAAAATTTGTATATAGGATGTAGGGTGATTGAGAATTTTTTGGGGGAAATGTGCATCATATGCCCTCATACATTCATACAGAGAGAGAAAGAGAGAGAGAGAAAGAGAGCAATCTTTATATCCAGCTGAACATGGAGGCTTTGTTGGAATACCAAATACTTGCCTCTCAGTGTTCTAACAAAACATCCACATTAAGTTGGATATCCAGATAGCTTTTTGGTATTAATACTGCTTCTGTTGCTATATAATATTAAAAAGAAAAATTGCACAACTGTCTGTATAAACTGTTAGGTGAAAATTGAAGTTCCTGTCAAAACTAATCTTACAATAAATTTGAATTTACTTTTAGCATTGAGTTCACCACTACCACCACCAGTAAATGTCTTATTCTGAAAATTCCAACCGTAAAATTAACATTTCATATATATATATATATATATATATATATATATATATAGATAGATAGATAGATACACACACACACACACACACACAGCCATTTATTCCCCTATTAGTTCCAAGACAAAGTAGATAAGACTATTTCAAAGAAACTATATTTAATAAGAATGATATATTCCATTCCATTAGATTGATTCCCAGAGTTGCACTGATAAAACAAAACAGCAACAAGAAACAAAAATACATTTTTCAAAGAAAATGCCTTCTCCATGTCACAGACACGTCAAAGAAAAGATTCCGTATCTAAATTCATTCAAATTACAATCCACTGTTTTCTCAATTTTATGTAATTTCCTATATTTGATACATATTCTGATCTAACATGATAATAAGCAGAATGCTTGATGTTTCTTTTATTTTAGGCTTCAATTAGATATTTTTTTCTCCCTTTTTTAAAAAATTTGATTTAAATTCTAAGATATCATTCATCATTTTAATTCAGTCATTGTAGGAAGAAATATATTGCTTTACTTTTACTTGCCAATGCACCGGATATAATATACACTATGTACAGAGAGGATTTGTTGGTTGACATTAAATTAAACAAGTTACTGTGTCTTAATGAGATTGTGTAGTAGCATGAAATATATAAACCATTTCTCTAAGATGGTTTCTCCAACATGTTTCTGGCAATATTAATGACTTTTTTTTTTTGTTACATGATGTTCTAAAACTGAAAACTACCAGTGGTGTAAGGTGTGGTTAGATACTTTTAAAAAGTTGTATATGGCTGGTCGCTATGGAGCTTCAAGATTACAGGCCGTTTCATTACCCATTAAACAGTGGGCAGCATCTCTGCACACACACACATGGATCCACATACTCAAAGAAAAGGAAGGAGCGTTTCATATTCATAACAGGTTTAAATGAACATTTTGCTTTCAACTAAATCTTAGTTCAAATTCATTTTTTATTAACCTTCTGTCATCTTTATTCTGAAGAAGAATTATCTAAAATATTAAATACTCCACTACCCATTGCAATTTCACTGTACCCTCTCCCTCTTGTGAACTGGAAACTGGGAAAAGATAAATAGGAGATTTTCAACACTACAAAGATGAGCTAAAGTCAACTCTAAGGCACACCAGCTTTGACACCCTGGCTTTTGAGATGACTGTAACCAACCGACAAAACATAACATAATATAATATTGTTTGAAAGAGAAAAGAGGAGGAGCAGGGGAGACAATGACAACAAAAGGCCAGACTGCAGCAACCACAACCGACTTCAACATTCACATGTAGCCAATTCAACCACATGTTCTATGTGAGGATTGGCTTCATTAGCCACATTTCCCCACTGGCATTAAAGGTCCAAATATTCATGCAGGAAGAAAAATTGATCCTCAGATCCAAGAGACAAGCAGATGACAAGATTATATAAAATCATTGTTTTGAGCATCATATTTTTAAACGAAATTCATTGAAGTAGATTTTTCTATGGCCAGATGATGCTCTTTTGGTCAGTCTGAGACTATAGTAGAAGACGCTTGCCCAAGGATTATATATACTCTTTCTGTTTGCATGACTACTACACTATAGGTTTACAATTATAGATTTAGTACAGGGGTGTACAAAACCCCTGCCTGCAGACACAATTGTGCCCGCGAGCCCATTTTATTGCATCTGCAGGCTGCTATACTTGTATATATAAAATACAGTAAATTTTTCAATTTCAAAATTTATACAATATTTGCATGCCTATTTGCAACATAGGTTGTGTTTCCACTATGACTTAAAATGGTTCGACTCGAACAGAGAATCGTCTGGTAATTGCCATTTGAATAAAAATTTTGTTATTACTATAAAACACATATTGCTAGGTTTGTACCACCCCCTTGAGACTCTAGCTGAAAAGTATAGAATACCTCATAAGTAATACAAACATCCTAAATTCAATGGCAGCATTAATGAAGAAATTACATAATCTAATGTCTTAAACTTACCTTTATTAATATATATCGAATTATACATAGATATATACAACATTTATACCGATATAAGAGTTAGAATTTGTGATCCGCCAGCAGACCTTTCTCTTAGGAAAATTTTGCCCACCACACTAAAAAAAATTTCCCCACCCCTGATTTAGTAGTTTCATGATAGAAATAAAGATAGCATACAATTTTTACTGCTTCACTTTGTTTCTATTCCTCTTTTGCTTAGTCTCTTTGCAATTCTTTATCACTGCACTAGTTTATTTTAGAAGTAATCCATAAAAATCCGTCTCTTATGTTTTGGAGAAGCCACTAGCTTGTCAAATTTACTTTCACCAGCAGAGTTAAAGGATGACAATTCATTCATAAATACTTGCTTTACACATTGTTTTCTAAAGGATTTTTTTCTTGAAACTCAAAGGTAGATTTATCTATTCTAAGAGATGTTGAGGATTAATTATGTCAATGTTTCAAAATATTTTGGATGAAAGAAGATTAATGAAGCAAGAAAAACATTTCACATTTTCATAGATTTAAAAAGAGCCTTCAGAAAGATTTTCCTACATACCATTTTGGCCTCATGTTCTTTTCCTATTTGATGGAAGTCCCATTTTTCCACTTGCTGGTAAAAAGAGAAAAAGAAACCTATTAGCTGAATTTTATCAGTATTATCTCAGTTTAGATCAAGATTATCAAGAATATACCTAAACAAATTATCTGATAAAGGAAAATGAAATAAGTTGAAATAAATGAAACTCCTATATTTGACCTACAAGATATAGCAGCCAGATTTCCTTTAAAGCATGCAACCACTTAAAGAAAAGAAAAAGGTGGAGGTATAATGGATAATGTATTCCTGGGTTTACAAAAATGTCTGGTTGGTCATGTATAGAATATCTGACCATAAAGTAACCTCATCAGGTGATTCAGGACTGAAAAACAACACCCCTTTTTATATATATATTTGTGTATAAAGTTAGAAGTTGCTAAGAATTAATATCGTAATACAGGTTTAAAATATTCTACTTTTGGCCTCATTTTTGCTATTTTTTAAAGAAAATAACAGGTCAAAAAAGAATTAAGGATGCAGAGATGGAAGAAACAATTCAGTTCAGTAGATACACATCAACTCTATCTTATCAATGCCAGTCTAGAAAACTACTGTAAAAACCCATGTAATTTGCACACCTGTGTAATTTATGCAGATGACTTTCAGAATAAAAATTGTTAAAGAAAGCTTTTACTCAGGTAAAACTCACACCCAAAAGTTTTCAGAATTACCGATATGGCCAGAGGGAAAAGGTTTTCAATTTAGTTGTATCTAGCATAATTTCAATTATTAGATTTTATTAAATTTTCATTGAATAAAAATAATTTCTGCTTAACAGGTATCACACTGAAAGCTATAAAATTATGAAGTGTTTGTGTTTATAATAAACTTTATTTTACATTTCTTGCCCACAAGAGATTATGTCTGATCTTTAGCATACTTCTATAAGTCTTCTCAAATCACAATCACAGGAAAAGTTGTTGATAATTCTTAACAAAAACAAAGCTGATAAATACGAACAAGTGTTGCAAACTAAGTTTAATTACCAATAAACATCAGCTTGGATGACACTTTACTCAACCGACAGAGGAAGGTGACCGATCAAACTGATTATGTAAACAGAATTCTGATTATTTGAAAGTGTCTTGTCTCAAGATCTGATTTTCTTCATATTCTTGTCAGAAACTTTGATATGGAGTATTGAAATTTTAATCTCTTTCTCACTTATAAAATGTCAAGCAAACTTTAAAATTTGTCATTACCGTTTTAGCCAGGAGACCAAACTGATAGTTTGGTAACCTGCTAAAATAAACAAAAATCGAAAGGTGAAAATAAACAGCTTTTGCAAGTTTAACTCAGTGTTTATTGAACAAGAGAGATGCGAAATTTAAGAAGCAACTTGTTAGAATATACACATCTGTGAGGAGACATAAGAATAGCAAAAATCTACTATGCCAAAAGTGGTAATACATACATTACAAGTGTTCTATGAAGAGAACATAAGATTGCTGCATAATTCAACATCAATGTGAAATGACATTAAACATCGTATAAGGTAAATTAAAGTTTCTGTAGGAACGCTAATTCATATTCACTTAGTGAGTTTACATGCACAAGGATGAATCATGATATTGTCGTTAGGTGCAGTAAGGGCTAGTAGCAGTGATGAATTTCATTGTCCTAATGTGGAGAAAGTAAGCAATAGCTTCCTGGAGGCAAACGCAAGCTAGACTTCTTAAGCAGAGAAAAACTGATCTATTTAAAGAAATTGTCAAGCTTCATTACGACAGATAGAAACTCCAAGCAATGTAAAATATGGCCCAGACCATGATTACTAGCATGAATGTCAAACTTCAAAAAGCAATTAACCATTTAATGGTTTTAGTAAATTTATACAGAAAAAGTAAGCATTATACTGTCCAGCATAAATAAAAGTCAACCTCATTTTTTCTGTAAAAACCTATTCTGACATTAAATGAGTCAACTTCCCATATGAATGTTTACATTTGTATGTCATTTTTCAACAAAAAATAATCTAAAAAAATTCTGGAAACGATCCACTCATGTAATTTACACACCCCCTAAAATTTATTTTTGTTTTAGCAAAAAAAAGTGATCAAAAATTACATGGGCTTTTACAGTACTTAAAAATCAGTTTGGTGGGGAAAAGGATAATGAATTGAAAATTTGTACAATATTTAAAAGTGAAGAAAAAAAGATACAATTTTGATATAGAACCAGTATCTGTTCATCCAAGTCATTAAAAAGGGTTGGCAGTAACTTAGAAATTGTACAACTCTTAAATTAATAACAATAAGATTAACAAACAAGATTACTAAATAAACAGAATAATTTACAAAGGGCAAGGAATTCACCTATCTTTGGCCAGAATATATTTGAAGCAGAAAAATAAAGTAACCAGACACTTCCAGCTAAGAGTGACCCAAATGCTAAAACTTCACATGAGAAATATCATTTGTAGAGAAAGAAATAAAAGGAGTTTGTGGTTTTATGCCATTCCAAAGAGTACAGCTCTAATACAGCTATTAGAGCAACACTCACAGAACAGAAATATCAAAACAGTGCAAGGAGTTTTAGAGAATTTATCAGAGTTGTTGTAAATTTTCAAATATCAACAAATCTGCTTAGAATTTGTAGTATAAAAAAGAAAATATATTCTAAATTGTAAAATACAATTTCTATGGAAACATTTTTCGAACTAGCTATTCATACAATGCTGCTAAGACAGTCTAATTGACATAGCAATGTTAAAAATCATTTGATGTCTGTTTTATCATGCTGTCATAGGTTCAATGGTTTGACAATATCCAGTGAGCTCCAATGACAGCTTTGACAGGATTTCAATGGCTGGATGCCCTTCCTAATGCTAAACACTTTACAGTGTATACTTGGTTCTTTTTCAAGCCATCAGCACTAGTGATGTTGCTGAGTAGCTTGCAAGACAGAAAGTAAAATATCTATCTAAAATTAAATCCATATATGTTAGAATATCAAAGAAGTATACCTTGCTAATATTATGGAACAAGGTATTATTCATAATGGCTAATGTCCATCCTCATCCATCAGAAAAGGTAGTTGCACATTAAGGGAAAATATGCAATATATGCAAGAGAAGATGCTGCACTAATTGTTGACATAGGAAAATATAAGCAACCTACTGGGTAGCAAAAACTAACAAAAACAATACACACACACTCAAAAAGGAAAACCAATAAAGATAAAAATATACAAGGAAATAATCTTAAATTTCAGAATATCGTGCACTGTTAATGAGAACACTAGATCAATACAAATAGTATGTATTGAATATCCATCCAAAGCTCTGCCAACATGGAAAACAGATATTCAAATGATCATGACTTAAACTTTGTCTGGTTGCTCAAACTTAAGTAATATTTGTCAATAAAATAAATACGTATTTTGCAGAAAGACTTATGTAAAAATTATTTGGAATAAAACATGATTATCTTAGAATATTTAGAATTATAAAAAAAGTTATTTTTATCTCTTTTACTTTCAGAATGACATTCTAGGAAGTAATCAAAGTGTATCAACATTTCACCAGTAATAATGATTCAGTGAAGAGAAAATGTCAATAAAGAAAGAGTGAACTTTAAATGAATGACAACATTTCCAGAGAGATGAACAAAATAAAAACAAAATAAAATACAAATATTTGGAGAAATGTGAAGCAGAAGACAATGAGATTAGGAAAAGCAGAAGAAGGTAATGACAGGAGAAGTAGAAAAAAATATTTGTTAGAAGTTCAGCTGGTTCACGTAAGTCAAGTGTTTAGAGGAAAACAATGTATTAACTTCATATGATATTCAATTTAGTTTTCTTTGTTTTATAAATTTTAACGAACAAAAAATTGCACTTCCTGTCAAAGCTTAAATGATAGGCCTCTTGGAGTGGAAAATTCACAAGATTATTAAATTTAAAGGTATCCAGACAAACAGCTCACTCCAGCATCAAAATCAACTCCACAAATTCTGTAAACAGATCTATTAAAATGTTTGTTTTCTAAGACCTCGAGATTATGTAATTATAAAGTAAGTTTCATTTTAAAATTGAAAAGAAAGCTAAGGTTTTGTGCTCTTTTTTTTTTAATGATACACCAACTCCAAAAGAAAATTAGAATGATTAAAATACTAATGACTGCTAATTAAAAAAAGAAAAACTGATATTAAACATGTAGTTTAAATGTAATTTATCTTTTACTTGTTTCAGTCATCAGACTGTGGCCATGCTGAGACACTGAGAGTTTAGTTGAACAAATCGACTCCAGTACTTAAGTCTGGTACTTATTCTAACATTCTCTTTTGCCAAACTGCTTCGTTATGGGATGTAAACAAACCAACACAGGTTGTCAAGCAGTAGTAGGGGATAACCACACACACACACACACACACAAACAGGGTCCCACACAGAGTCTACTAAATTCACTCACAAGGCATCGTTTGACCCAGTAGCAGATACAAACCCAAGATGCTGCACAGTGGGACTGAACCCAAAACCCTGCAGATGCAAAGCAAGCTTAACCACACAGCCATGTCAGTACCTATATATAATTGTAATAAATATCTCAGCTTGCTCTAAACTAATTATCATGGAACACAGAATAAATGTTTTTAGGGAAATTTAATCACTATTAATATTTTGATTTTGTTCAGATTCAAGCTTGTTCCTTCCTGAGAAGAGTATAAGAAAAACTGACTGAAGACTGTTGAAAACAATGAGACAGGAAAAGACATTGTTGCTGACCAAGTTAATTCAAAGAGGAAAGCTACCACAATAGTAAAGAAACAAAAATGTATTCAACATTGGCTTTAACAAGACCTAATCAAGAAATGAATAGTTTTTCTTTTTTCCACCTCTTTGCTTATATTTCAATAACAATGCTTCGGTATTTCCACTATCTGTTTTATCACCATCTGTCCATTTTCTCATTTACTATTTAGATATTGAATGGAATGATATTTAATCAAATAGAAATTTCCAGAGTTCACTATACACAGACAACAACTTTTACTTTGATGAAGATTTTGTTTTTTTTCTTTGTGTGGTTGTTGGATTATCATATTAAATCTAACATTTACAACAAAATGTTATTGGGTGGGGTGGGGGAGAAAGTAATGCAGAGAATGGAGAAACAGAAGCACCAACTATGAAATTAACAATGTGCTAGAAATATATTAACAGTTGCCTCTAAGCAAAAGTCAAATGTTAATGATCTTCATGAAGTATTATTATTATCATTATCATCGTTATAATAATAATTATTATTATTACAAAGGCAGCAAGCTGGTAGAATTATTAATGAGTCGGAGAAAATGCTTAGCAACAGTTCTGACATTTTACATATATGGGTTCAAATTCTGTTGAACTTGACTTTGCATTCTATTCTTCTGAGGTTGATAAATTAAGTACCAGTTGAAAACTGGGGGATTGATGTAATCGACTTACCTACTCTTTTAAAGCAGCTGGCCTTGTGCCAAAATTTTAAATCATTGAAAGTGGCAAGTGGGCAGAATCATCAGCATGCACGGAAAAATGCTTTGTCAAATTTCTGACTGATTACATTCTGAGTTCAAACTCTGCTCAGGTCAACTTTGCCTTTCATCCTTTTGGGGTCAATAAAATAACAGTAGAGCACTATGGTAGATATGATCAACTAGCCCTCTCCCCCAAAATTCCAAGCCTTATGCCTACAGAAAAAAGAACTACTATAAAACACCAAGACCTGAGTCTAAAACAACCTCTTGAAATAGTTATAAGAGACAATTGATGGTTTAAAAAATTTAGTAATTATAATTTGTTCTCGGAAGAGGAATATTTTACAAAATTGAAACCAACTTAAAAAATGAAATAGAATTTCTTACTCAAAGACTTTTTTCGTCTGTAATAAGTCAGCCAATAAATTATGGATTATGTGTCTAACATATACACCATATTTTAACATGTATAAGGAACCCTTTTTTGTCAAAAATTAGGTTTAAAAAATATAGGAGTTTCTTATACATGGATAGTATTAGAATCCCTTACAAAACCCTTTTCCAAATTTTAAGCCCCAAAAATTAGGGGGTTCCTTGTACACATTAAAAATTTTAGTCATAAATATTGTTGCTTTGACTTACAGTATTTTAACACCTTCAATTTAGCTTACAACTGGATGGACCAATTTTCTTTTTTTGTGCAATACTATTTATTTAAATGCCAACAACTAATAAAACATTCTTTACTACTTTCAATGCAAAACTACTCTCAGATATCATTAAAAATCTGAAAAGCTGTTATTGAAAGTTTAAGTGGAAGCCAAAAAAATAATTACAGGATATACTATTCCAGTGAGAATAATGGGTGACAAGTTCCCAATTCTAATCCTTCCCTTGCGGTTCAGTTGATTTTTATATTATTTAAGTAACATCAGATGAGTAAGCTGCTTTTGTTGACCACAACACTTCTGCATTCAGTTATTTTAGCTAAAAACAGGTTTTCAAAATAAGGGTTTCTGTGATTCATAAAATTACAGTTTTTCTTTTACAGGTTTTGGGTATTTCTTTCTTAACCCAGCAATATCCAGCCAAAATATTCTGTTTTATGTTCAAACTAGACCAATTTGGCCTTTCACACCTACCGTACAATGCCATTCTAAAAAAAATAAAGTCACATTGAATTCTCAAAGCCACATGATATTCTTTTATTTGTTTCAGTCATTTGACTGTGGCCATGCTGGAGCACCACCTTCAGTCAAACAAATCGACTCCAGGATTGATTTTTTGTAAGCCGAGTATTTATTCTATTAGTCTCTTTTGCTGAACTGCTAAATTACAGGGACATAAACACACCAACATTGTTTATCAAGTGCTGGTGGGGGGACAAACACAGACACACAAATATCTACATATGATAGGCTTCTTTCAGTTTCTGTCTGCCAAATCCACTTACCAGGCTTTGGTTGGCCTGAGGCTTAGAAGACATTTGCCCAAGGTGTCATGCAGTGGGACTGAACCCAGAACCATGTGGTTGAGAAGCAAGCTTCTTACCACACAGCCATGCCTACACCTATGATAATGCACAATTAATTCAAATCATTGTGAATGAATTAGCATTACATTTTACGGAGTAATCTAAATGCAAAAGGGTTAACTGTTGGTTAGATGCAATAATTATTTTATTGTTCAAGAACCCCTTTCCTTATAGAAGAACTAGTTAACAGTTATAAACAGTAAATAAACAGACCATTAATTCTATTCAGCCTTTTGATGCAATAAAGTTCATACCAAAAAACAAAACCAAGTCATCAGATGTACTTTGAAGTGGCCAAATGATAATCTCATTCATCTGGTTGGTTACTTGTAGTTGTATTAACTGCAGATTACCTACTAACATCAATGGACAGAGCAAAATGAGGAATAGTGAAACAAAACAGTCTAATGTTACCTACCGGGTTGAAATAGCTGATACCTTGTTTTTCTAAATATGGGACAGCACAATCAGAACGCCAAGTTGTTGGATTACAGGAACCACCAAGGAATACTGGAAATTTTAAAGAAATGAAATTTAATAGAAAATATTTTGTTGAAAGAATGTAACAGATTTGTCAAGATATAAAATATGAAGATACATTTTAAACATTAAAGGTCAACATATTTTCTTGCAAACTTAAAATCTTGACTGGGGTAATTTTGGTAAGTCTAGAAATTTAAACTTTGCTGTTGGAGCAGGAATATTTTTAAAAACTGAAGCAGAAACTCAAATGGAAGTAGAATTAATTTTTCAAGCCAAATTTATCTCTTGTCTTTAACAATATTTTAGTCAACATAAATATGTCAAAGACAATTATATTTCAAGATAATGGAATAAAAATGCTGGGTTCTTTGCTTGGAGAAAAAATCTCAAAGCAGAACTAGGAAAAGAAAAATTGAAGAGAATAAGGTGAAAGGTAAAGGCTGAGAACAAGAGATAAAGGGTGAATATAAAGTTGGATTTAATGGGAGAAACAAATCATTCTAGAATTAATGAGAAGGTCACTGACATCAAAGTATATTGATATTTCTTTTTAATTCAGACTTCGTTTCTTACATTTTAGCATCAGTCAAGGAATATATGATGTGGTTGATACCTCCTAATATTTCTATTAGTTTGAGTAAGATATTTAAGTTATTAAACCATATATGCCCATAAAAAATGAAGTCTTAAAATTTTACTATATTTAGATTAAAAGTTATGGTAAGCTTTCACAATCTGGAAGAGAAGGACAGTATGCAACTGTTAGTCACGAGTGTCTACCTAGTGAACATTTCATATGCTCAGTCAGATGCTTCCCAGTGAGTTCATGTCCAAATAAGTAGGAGCAGGTTTTGCGTTGTGAAAACGCAACCAGGGGTATATATGGGTTAAGACAGTATGAAGATCCTATTAAGCACAGGCTTGAATCTAAAACACCAAAACAAAACTATTTCATACACGTAAGCTTTTCATTATTGATACAAGTACATGACCATGAATAACTATTGATGAAATCAGAACAAAGAGAAATATAAAATGGGAACAAATGGTTTGTAACTGAAGTCATGCTACAAAATTGAGGAAAATCTACTGCTACTGCTATGAATAGCTTAGAAAGCAAAGTAAATAAAATGCTCGAGAGTTCTTTGCTTATGAAGGAACCGAAAAATAAATGAACAAATAAAGAGATAAAAAAGACATCTATAAAATGAGTAAATTTAAAAGAGCCTTACTTGAAAATAAGTAGCTAATAACAGAAATGTAAGATAATTACCTTCTAGAAACAGTTGAAGAATAAAAAAAAAAAAAAAATGTGAGAAATTAACTAGGATTTAATGGCTTGTAACAAAAATAAAAAATACTAATTGAAGGTGCAAACAAAAATAAGCATACTTTTACATTAAGACCATTTTAATCAGCCATGATGTTAGATTAGCATGAAAGAAAATTCAGAGAAGTTTAGGTGTGAATCCTGTGTTCATTTCTGGCTATTTTATTTCAGTTGTTTCTAATAAAAGCATTCTATTAGCTGATGTTCTAATCCCAAAAGAACACAAGTGAGCTACATAGCTACCTAAACATATATATGTGCATTAGATGCATACACGCACACTCAATGAGATTACATTCCCAAAGATGAAATTGCTTTTGTAGCTGTCTTCTATACAACTTTTTAGTTTAATTTTCAATGCAGATATAGTCTAAAATAAGATCTTTGTGAAAGAAGTAAATGTTTAAAATAGAAATCAGAAATATATACTAAATTTGTAACATTAGTAACATTAAGAATATTTCAAATAGTTCGCTTCAATAAAAGTGAAGAGAAAAAAACTAATGAGAAAGAATATGAAAATACTGGCAGGTGTTCCAAAAATAAAGGTATGAAGTAAGCAGACAACTAATTTGGAATGAATACAGGACAAAAATAAGATTGTACAATTTTGTTTATAACAAGCTGAGGGAGAGAGAATCAGATGAATATGGTCAGATGATCAAGAAACTTCAGCAAACACTATGCTTTTACTGTGATTATGGGTTATATAATACAATCCATAACAGATAAGAATCAATGGCTGTAGGGTAATTCCTGCAAGTGAAAGAATTTCTAGCAAAACCAAATAGAAATCCGGTCTATTTGCCATGTAGGAACTCTTAAAGAGATCTCTTAGATTCATTCACTATAAAGTTTGATTAGGCAATTGACAATGCAAATCATTGTCTTCTTACAATAAACATGTTCTATAGGGGAGAATATTAGGTAAGCAGTAATGTTCACATCTTTTCCAAAGGAATTAGGAACATAAATGGAACAATAGCCTCAACTAAGAATCAAGAGTTTGTTACAGGTTGTTGATTCAGAATTTGTGTTAATGTGGCCACATTAACCACAAAATAAATATAGCAGTTTAAGATCAAGAGATAAACATTAACACTTAGAAAAATAAGACAACTAGCTGAAATATCTGGAATTATAAGTATAATTTCCTGTGAGAATGACCAGGAATGAGAAATACTTAAGATGAACTAATTTCTTTCAGGCTTTATTAAAGATGGCTATCAAATATAAAACTACATGAATTAGAGGATCCTTGGCAAGATGACATTTTCCAACTACCTAGATAACCATAGCTGCTGAAAGTATTATACAGATTTCTAAGCAAAATGTGACCAAAAAAACAGAAATTTTTTTAGAAATTTTTAAGAGAAAGAAAAAGCTAAAATATCTATGTACCAGTAGCCAAAAGTAAGTTTTTCATTTTTTTTTTTAAACAAGACTATATTATACTGAACCAACTATACAGTATTGATAATAATCCCAACCTAACAAGAAGTAGATGTTGGCAAACTAAATGCAGTAAACAAATAATACCTCTCCAACTAAATATGAAACATTGATTTAATGTTTGGGAATGCAGATTGAACTCGTGACCATGTGGTCGAGTAGCAAACTTCTTAACCACACAGCCATTGACAAATATTACATCAACTGAAGCCTTATGAGTGAATTTGGTTGATGGAAACTCAAAGAAGCCCATCATGTAAGTGTGCATGCATGTTTGTTTTTCTCCTTGCCTTGACATCATATGATGGTTGTAAATGAATGTTACTGCCATCCAAGTGATCTTTCATTCCCAGTTTTCCATTAAAAAAAAACATCTGGCAATGGGGAAATATTAACTTATGTGGAAATCAGATTTTCTATTGCCTAACTAGTTCTGTCCAACTCATGCAAGTATAAAAAACATAGGCACTATAACTGACGAACATTTGACAATGACTTCATAGACATATCTGACAAGATTTCTTTTAAAGAAGTTGTCCAGTTTTTTTGGGTTTTTTCTTTTTATGAAACTATTTAATCTCAGTATATTACTGGTATTTGAAAACAGTAATGGATAGGTAAAAAAAAAACAACTCCCATAGACAGAATTTAGAGTAAAAATGTTAATGCGTCTAACTAGATGCTGCAAATATTATATAGTAAACTTACTATCTCTGTATCTCTATTGATTTAAACACAAGTATATATATTTTCACTATGCCAAAGTAAGCTTTGGTTCTGATTTTAAAATTTTCTGATGTTTGAGTAAGACACTAGACAGCTATATTGTTTCTGTCAATTCCAATAGCCTTTCAAATTGCAATATGATATTGATTTCCTTTGTTTAAGAATAAAAACTTTTTTTTTTTATCTGACAGAAGAGTTTTGGCCAATGTAATTGACTCCAGCATATTATTAGCTCTTAATGCCCCCACCCCCAGCCATAAAATGTAATGCAAAGTTGACCTTGAAGGAACTGAAACTTAGGTCAGCAGAAACCCCATGTTAGATAATGATAGAACAATCAGTCCAGTTCTCATATTTCAGCAATATCTACTTTTCTCATATCTAGAATATTGGTTTCTTAGAAAATCGTAAGGTTTCCAGTTTGTAGGCAAGAGGAAATGAAAACACTAGTTATGCTATTCTTGAAAGAATTACCTATGTAAGTGGAATACAAAAGATACATCAAAGAATAGAAATCAGGTCAGAGGCAGCACAATGGAAACCCACTAGCTTAAAGTAATTGCCCCTATACCTGAAATACCAAGTGTAAAATAATTGAAGAAATCAGTCATTCAGCAACTTTTATTTAAAGTAATCGGAAAGCGGACGTTAAACTACGATGATGATGATGACACACACACACACAAACGTCAATAAAGCTGGTTATACACCAGGTAGAAATATAGTCAGCACAAAATATTGAACTTTCGTCAATAATAAATCATCAAAGAAGACTTTCCTCTTCATTCACATGCTAAATGCTGTATTCAAATATTTGAACTTACTACAAAAGTGTATCAATCAAATTTTGGTTGCTCAGTTTCAGTAACATAATGCATAGAATTTTTATCAGTTAAAATATTGCAAAAGGAGGGCATTAATGGAAAAATCAATAATTAGCTCTGACTTTCTACAGCTAATTTTCTTTACATTTTATGTATTTGCTTTACACTTTAGCTCTTCTCTGCTAACATGTTGACATTGTTCAAAGTTTAGGTCTTGACAAATTTACCAACCAACCATTCACCTTCACCCAAATTTTTGTTTATTGATTTGAATAAAATAAAGCAATTTATTTATTACTTTAACTGCAAACAAATTAATTTCTTTTTTCATGTTGACAAAGCTGAATTGTGCTTATCTAAAAGATACAGTAGATTAGGTCAAAATTATACACAGATCATGAATATTCTAACACAAATATGAAGCATATTTCTCACATGAGATGAAAAGCAAGTACATTAAAATAATAAAATACACTTAAAAAACATAAGCAGTTCAAAATTTATGTTTTTGATCCTAAGTTTCAATATTTGGAATCAAAAATAGTCATCACTCAACAAGTATTATTGGCGTTCATAGATTGAAGTGCATTTATATTTATATATATTTGACTTCAAAATAGCTATTTCCAAATTAGCATTCTTTTGATCTAATTAACTAACCAATATAGTATGACTACAATTTAAAAACCGAAAATTAAGATTGGATAGCCATGCAAAACGGCATCTGTCAATCAAGAGACTGCATTTCAGAACCTTCTGATTTTACCATTATGTAAACACTTTCTCTGAAGTTCTTAAAATGCTGGGAAATACCATCCTCTAAATTACAGTCGTGTTTTTTCCCCAGTAAGAATGTGTGCAGGCTGTAAGAGCATCTCAGTAAACATGGCAATGATGCATGCAAGGAAAACTATATAGTTGGACGTATACGGAATTGATCATATATACTTGGAGAAAGTGCTGACAATAGAAGTTGCTTACAGTGTAACTTGACCAAAGAAAACTTGTGAAAGAGTCATTGTTTATAATTGCATATTAAGTGGCAATCTCTTAAAATGGATGGAACATGTGGAAATAGGAGAGCCAGGAAAACATGGGATAAAGTACTGAAGAATGAATGACCTCAGGATGCTGAATCTTTCAGGTGAGATGAGAAAGGACTGAGATGCCTGGCACCTTGCAGTACTCAAGACAAGCATTCCACAGCAGGAATGTTAAGACCAATCCTTCTGGTGATGTAAAGCACTCATGGCAGGGCCACATTAAAGCACCCAACACACTGTAAAGTAATTGGCATTAGGAAGGACATCTAGTCATAGAAACCATGCCAAATCAGACTGAAGCTTGCTAGCCCTGGTCAAACTGCCCAGCCCATGCCAGCATGGACAGCTGATGTTAAATGATGATAACAGAAATAAGGCGGTGAGTTGGCAGAAATGTTAGCACGCCGGGTGAAATGCTTTGCGGTTTTTCGTCTGTCTTCATGTTCTGAGTTCAAATTCCGCCAAGTTCAACTTTGCCTTTCATCCTTTCGGGGTCGATAAATTAAGTACTAGTTACGCACTGGGGTTGATGTAATCAACTTAATCCTTTTGTCCTTGTTTGTCCCCTCTTTGTTTAGCCCCTTATGGGCAATAAAGAAATAAGAAATAAATGAGAAAACTAGACAAAACTATTTTTACCAGAACCACTTGTAATAGAGATTAATATTTTAATATCAAAATTTTAAAATCAAAACATTTTAAAAGGATTGAAATGTTAAACACCTTAAAGTCTTATTAAAAACTCACAACTATCAAGCATTTGATTTTTCAGTAATAGAATTCTGTTCATGTCTTTAGTTCTTGAATTAATATTTCTAAGATTTATAATGTTGATATTGAATAAACAAACAATTAGCTTAATTAGACTTTACACCCGTGTGCGTGTGCGTGTGTGTGTGTGTGTGTGTTTTAAAAACTTTTTCAATCATGTGGTTTCAGGTTCAGTCCCATTGCATGGCACCTTGGGCAGGTGTCTACTCTATCTATGAGCTGACTAATGTCTTGTGAACTTGGTAGACAGAAACTGTATGGAAGCTCATCGTGAGTGTTTGTTCCCCTCACAACCCTCACTTAACTGGTGTTGGTTGGTTTACATCCCATAACTTAGCAGTTTGGCAAAGGAGTTTGACAGAATAATAAGTACTGTGATTGACCTGTTCAACAAAACGCCTTCAAGGAAATGGCCACACTCCAGCATGGCTGCAGTTGAATGACAGAAATAAATAAAAGATAATAGAGTTTAGTACTTAGTGATAGATAAAAGGGAAGGAGTGGAATTTGATCGAGTTAACGATAGGAATAACACTATTCCAGAGAATGGGAAACAAAATGCAATAGAATATGTATCTTCACCCACTTATCAAACAGGCTCTTATTTTACAAAAACAAAAAAAAAATCAACCAGTTATCTTTGAGTAGAATGTCATTCTAACTTATTGAAGTTAGACAATGGTTATGAGACAATCATCAATTTATGCCTGGCCCATCCATGCTGGCATGGGTTCGATGGGATAGTGGTTTACAGCTAGATTCTCTTCTTGATGCCACTCATTATAGTCACCCGATAGGAGGGTAATAATAAGAGATAATTAAAATGTCTGATTCACAGAATCAAAAACCAGATTCTCAACAGCTAAATGAAATATTAAACAGATAACCAGCCAATACTATAACTATTCAATGGCTACAGCATTCTTATAACAAAGCATATTCTTAAACAGAATTCCAATAATAACAATGAAATGGCTGCAAAGACTTGGAGCACATAAACTTTAATATTAGATGTCAATAAGGCCTTGGCAATGGTAGTGTCCTTTGTAAACAATGGGAAATTATTAACAGTCTCTCTCCCTTCAAAAGCAAAGTGTTGGCTGTTATCGCATTGAAATGCTATCATTAAATTCAACCACTGTATTGAGTGTATTGATGTCTATGAAGACATGAAATATCTAATTAGAACACATATTGGATTTATTAATATAGATGTATAGTGTGTACATATGATATAATTGGCTTTGAAGTTAATTAAATCCTCTAAGAGAAACTGCATTACCTACAAGGCTTTTCTAGCAGTATCTAGAAATGTGATCACTTCCTACACACATATGCACACAGTTTTTATATATACACACATATGCACACAGTTTTTATATATACACACATATACATACAGTTTTTATATATACACACATATACATAGTTTTTATATATATACACACACATAGTTTTTATATATATACACACACAGTTTTTATATATATACACAGTTTTTATATATATACACAGTTTTTATATATACACACACATAGTTTTTATATATATACACAGTTTTTATATATACACACAGTTTTTATATATACACACACAGTTTTTATATATACACACAGTTTTTATATATACACACAGTTTTTATATATATATATATACACACATATACAGTCGTCATATATATATATATATATA
>NC_068981.1:136380668-136381338 GCF_001194135.2 Octopus bimaculoides | reverse complement strand
ATACACAATTTATATATATATATATATATATACACAAGTTATATATATATATATACACAATTTATATATATATATATACACACACACACACACACACACCTATGTAAAATATTTTTATATGAGCGTCTCATTGATGGGATACATATTTAATATTTGTAATAAATATCCTTGTTTCAGTCCTAGTTGCATTTAAAATGTGTCCTACCCTTTGTGTAAGTGTACGCATGTACACAAACTACATACACACAACACTTTTGCATTATTTGTAAAATGTAAATTTAACAATTTTTAGGAGGTGACATAATGAGCACTGATCTTGTTTTTATGCACTCCATTTCTCACAAAAAAAAAAAATAAAAGCTATATTAGGTGCAGAATGATTTCTTCCTTGAAGTCATCATTGGTTTCATTTAAAAAAAATATATATTCATCATTAACTATATAAAAAAAACCTTTCTTCAGAAGAATTAAAAATTCAATTTAAAAAAGATTCAGCTGTTAAAAATTACAGTATCTAAGCCCAACCCCTTTATAAGAAAAATATTCTAACTTTTTTGTTTTTAACTTTTGTAACATGTTTAGATATGCACACATTACTTATGCAAATAAATGGATGCATAGTATTCACATAAGTGCAGAGAGAAAATTTTTTAATTAGAATCCCGTCATA
>NC_068981.1:136366870-136380048 GCF_001194135.2 Octopus bimaculoides | reverse complement strand
GTGTGTGTGTGTGTGTGTGTGTGTGTGTGTGTGTGTGTGTGTGTGTGTGTGTGTGTGTGTGCTTGGGTGGTGGGGATAAACATATCCATGTTCTGTCACAGCTAAACTGAGTGTCGGTAGTAAAAGAATGGCCTTGTAGTTTACAGGTTCATCCACACACATCTGGGATTCATGAAGCGCCAGTTCAGAATAAAATTTGCACCATTCAGGTTTTATATTTAGTGATCTAACAAGCTAATTCAAAAGTAACGAGAGAGAGAGAGAGAGAGAAAGAGAGAGAGAAACTTAAACAGAGATTTTGTTACCAATTTTGAATACAGAGCAACACAAGCATCAGAAAGCTAAGGATCTAAGTAAATGTTAAATTTAATTCAGAAAATATCCAGATAAAGCTGTCATGCATGCATGCGTGTGTGTGAAAAGAGAATCCACATAATGGTTTCTAACTAAGGAACAAGGCCAGTAGTTTTGCAAGGAGGTGGATAATTGATACCATTGACTCAAACACTTAAATAGTACTTTATTTTAACACTAGAGCTATGAAAGGCTAAGTTGACCTCAGTGGGGTTCAAACTCAGAACATAAGGAGCCAGGAGGAATACCACAAGTTGTTTTCTCTGACACTCCAACAATTCTACCAGATTGTTGCCTTGGAGTGCTCAAATAATCCCAAAGTGTAATTCAAGAAGGGAAAATTATTCAGAAACCACATCTTATTTATGATACTGGGGATAAAATATCTATCAACAGAATAGTATAATAATATTGTTTGCGTACTATATAAGAGGCAAGAAGAAAGATAATGAGTTCAAATCCAACTGACTTAGCTCACCACTTTCATACAAACAAGGTAAATGGTTTTATATTCTTAAATGAATTAATTATTATTGACAGCTGTAGAAACCATGCCAAAACAGGTATTGCAGCTTAGTGCAGCCCTCTGGTTTGCCAGCTCCTGTCGAACCATCTAATCCATGTCTGCATGGAAAAATGGACATTTAATGATTATTATAATCAGCCATCTTTCAGATACAAAATGGTAATGAATTTAGTCTTTTCAAAGCATAGCTATAATGGCATTTTGCTCATCTTTTCCTCTATTCCTTCCCTTCGAAATATTTTATTCCCGACTGTTTGATAAACTACTTGCACTATCTTGTATGTTTCCATTACCTGGGTGAGGACCACTGATAGACACAACTAAAAAGTTTGAGGAGACTAGAAAAATGCAGAAAGGGGTAAATGAATTTTCATTTTTGTATTTGGTTTGCAAGATCCTCGATGTTGGCTCATGCTGAAACAGACTTTGTATCTCAGGAGGGTCATCATGCCAATGATAAACATGCACCGGTTCTATTTCACTTCTATAATTATTATTTTTTTAATAGTTAATTCATTAACATTTAATAAATTAATTAATTGTTCAGTCAATCAATCTGTTAGGTTAGTCAATAACTGAAATATTATTCAATTTTTAAATTGAATGTCAGGAATAAATGCTGATCTGTGCATTGTGCACTCTCCATTCCCTTGTGGTTAAATTTTAACTGAGGAGTTTCCATTCCAACAAAATTTTGTCAGAAATATATTAACTGATTGTAATTGGGAAAAAAATCAGTTTCACAGAAAAAGAAAATGTTAATTTTGTCACAAGTTACATATAAAACCTTTTGGGTCACTTTAAAAATGACTATTTTTATCTAATTTAGTACTCCTTAAAATACAAGTATTGAAGTATGAATTTAGGTTTACAAATAAACTCCACCAAGCATATCAATTTGAAGTGTGATGTTAACAGGTGCAGTGAAGCAACTCTAACAGGATGAAGTAAAAAGAAATATATAGGTTAAGTAAATACAATAAATGTTAGACTAAAAGCAAAAACTATTCATATAGATTTCAGCTGGGTGTGTAAAGAGAATTTTACAGAATTTTTAAGTGGCAACTTGGTATATGAAATAATTTTTAAGCAACGACCAATTAAGGTATTAACCACTCAAATTTATTAAGTGCAAATCAACAATTATGCAATGAAAAGGACTAAACTTATTTTTCTAAGCATAATATTTTTAACATTTCTAATCAAAGCTGCATTACAGATGTAGATTCTGACAGAACATTTTTTTTCTACAATAAGCCAAATAAGTATGCTACTAAGTATATATAACAATGGTATGATTAAAAATACCAAATATGTTTTTTCCTGTACATCATAATATTAGAAGAGCATACTTCAAAAGATATGGAAGCCATATTGTTTTTACCTACAGTTATATCTCATATCATTATTGAATAGTGTCTGAGAAAATACTTCAGCTTCTGCACTGTATTAATCTAACCAAAATCACTCCATGCTGTTTTAAACAATGACAGCGAGGAGGTAAGGAATGTACAAGATAAAATATATGCATATACAATGTAGAAAAATGGATCGCAGTTAAATGTGCTGTCGTCTTATGATTTTGATGTCATAACCTGAAAGGTGACCGATTCAGATGCATGCATGTGATATCAGCAAGTAACTACATGCAGGAGATGAGAACACAATCAGCTGGTTTTGAGATAAGCAAATTGAAAATTTCAGATTGTTGCTGCATCATGTACAGATTGAAAAAAAAAAAGTTAATTTGATAAAGAAACTAGTTACAATCAGAGGAAGCTGTTAGATTGATTGTATAAAGAATCATTGCTAAACTGGTGAACTAGTGAAAAGAATGTCTGAACAAGTGTCATTATCAATAAGAATCAACAAGAAAAATTGGATGTGACTTGAATGTGACAGTCATAATGCAAACAGCTATAGATTAAAACTAACACCTCTCGAATTGTGAAATGTGTAATAAGATTCCAACTTTTGTTGTTGTTGTTGTTGTTTTCCTTTCTTTGATTGTTTTATCCAAGCAGAACAGTAATAGAAAGATCAAAGTGAAGCAGATCTAAGTCTCCATTTTCATTTTTGCTCTTAAATTCTATCTGCCAGGAAAGGTACAGCTCATCCACCATGAAAATCAATTTAGAGATATGCTGAGTAAAAGAGGTGAATTATATATAATTAATTTTAAAGTAACTGTAATTTTCTCTTTTTTAAATAGATTTGATTAAAGTAAGAATCATTCCAAGTAATTTTCCCCACAGGATATAGAGTGATCCACATTAACAAACTGTAAGAAGCAGTAAGAGACTTCATTTTATTTTCTCCTTTTCCTCAATGTCTACCAAAAGTAGAGGTTTGAAATGGGGTTAGATTTGAAGAAATATTCAAAAAAATACAAAGATCAAGATGTAAATACAAGGAACTGATACATTAAATTAGCAATAATCCAATTAAATGCATACAACTAGAAACCTGATAAAAATTAATTGAAGCAAAAAGTGAAAAAAGCTGCAGGTCAACTTTCCAAAGCAGCTTCATTACCCTCACACATACACATTTCCATGAATCAGACAAGATACATTGAGACAGATTTCTTTAACCATATGCTCTTCCTATTACCAGTCTTCATCTGCTTCAAATGCAAGGTAATATTTTGCCCCCAATTATGCCATGTTTTAGCATAAGACTGCTTACAAACAACTGCTTGTATCAGTGAAGTTGAACTGAAACCACTTCATTGCAAAGCAAACTTCTTTGCCATGCAGCCATGCCTGAATCATTTAGAAGGTTGTTTGTTATGGCTGGTCAGAGAGTGACCATTGGTTTCACACTTATAAGGTACTTAGCTGTATAGGCAACTTGTCAAACTTACATGGCCAGAGGAACTTTACAACTGTAGAGAGATTATGTACCTATACAACTAAGTGCCTTATAGGTGTGAAACCACTTGTCACTGACCAGTCATAACAAACAACCTAAGTATTACTATGCTAATGCTTTAGAGTGTGTCATTTTTTCAGATATATGAAACACTAATCTATATACGACACACAGCCTAGTGGTTAAGGTGTTGCATTCACAATCATGGTTTTAATTCCTAGAATGGGGTGTTGTGTTCTTGAGCAAAACACTTCATCTCATGCAGGTCTGCAATCACTTCAAAATCTGATGTGGTACACCATGCACCTGTTCAGGCAATATGTATTTGATGGAGATAATGAGATAATGTACAGCCCATGCATTTGATTACTATAAACAAATCATTTCTGCAGATCATTCAGCAAAAGCTGAACACTTGTACATTATGTTTGATGGGAGAATTCTGCATGCATGCATGCGTGCGTGCGTGCGTGCGTGTGTGTGTGTGCGCGTGTGTGCATGCATCTCTCTCCCTTGAATTATAACGAAAGCAATTTAGCATTAAAGAATTATGCAATACCTTTTTTGCAGAGTACATATTTATTACACTTTTACAAAAAAAAGTGACAGCGACTACAAAGTTTTGGACTGCAGCCTGACAAAGTGACTTCGAAGTTTTAACTTGTTAGCCTGTCAATACTCTTGTAAAAGCAGTATTCCTGACCTTTGTTGCACCTCTCACATTGGTGAAAGTAATGCAGTTAATGTTTAGGTTTGGACAACTTCAAATGCCTATAGAAAAATTGTAGGCAAGGGGAAAATATTTCAGAGAGTTAATGAAATAGTAAGGATAAGAAGGAGGAAGATAAGATTGGTTGGTGTTAGGAAGGGCATCCAGCTGTAAAAGTCCTGCCAAAACATTCACAGATGTCTGGTGCAGGCTTCTGCCTGGCCAGCTCTTCTGAAACCGTCCCACCCATGCTAGCATAGCAGATGTTAAACAGTGATGATGAATTCATAGAAGTTGGGTATGTTGCATTAGTAATAGAAAACACAAATAACTTTAGAGCAAGTAACAGGACACGTAGCACAACACTAAAATGTTTAACTTTTAGTGTGTAATGTTTTCTTACCATTTTAATATCTTCAATTCAAGAAGAATAAAAAGGTTCTCAGAGTTAAACATACGAGTATGTGACCAGATGAAAAACTAAATTCAGTTGCATATCCTGTAAATAGCAAGAACCCAAGTGGTATCCTATGTTCAAACTATTCAGAGTTCGATTTCTAAGTACAAAGTATCTCATGATGTTGGGACATGTTTTGTTTGTAATTTTATTATCTTATCTTTTAATGTCCATTTCAGCTTGGGTTTCATGGTTTGACAGAGTTTGGTGAGCTGCAGAACTGTATCAGGCCCTAATGTCAGCTTTGTATGGTTTCTCCAGCAAGATGCCCTTCCTAATACCAATCACTTTACAGGGTGCATCTCATGGCTTTTTTTTTTATCACATCAGCACTAGTGAGGTCATCAAGTAACTTGCAAGACAAAGCAAAGAAAGGAAAAGGGGAAACATCTCAACCCTTGACCGAGTGAAAAGGTACTAGAGAAAGGAGCTGGTTGTATGGCAGGTGTTGAAGACTAAAGTACAATAGAGGGACAAGTACAAGTGTATTGCTACAGAGGAGATACATGGATACCACCACATTATGTGAGGGTGGGTGAGAGTAACTGAAAGGGAGACAAAGATGGTTATGCATTATACACTTTCCTTAAGTGTAACTGTTCCAGTCCTAGTTACTTACATTTAAAATGCATCTCATTCTGTGACACTGTAAAATAACAGCTTTCTTGCTTACAAATTCAGTTATTCAATTGACATGGGTCAGTCTGAACTCAAAAGCATGCACACTTTGATTTATAGATGCGTCATAGCTGCAATTCTAAAAATTACTCCTATTATTCATACAGTAAAAAAAAAAGAGAAAAAGGTTAAACCACAAGCGTTATCTAATTTGTTGAAATAAAATAAGATCCTAGAATAGAAATTTAGCATTTAATCCCAAAAGTAATAAAGCCTTTAAGAATAAATTTAGAATTTCTATATATGTATTGAATATTATTAATTTTTTCCCCAGTAAGTCATGTTGAATAAAGAAATTACTTTGGCAGGATTTAGGGTTTGGTGCCATGAAAAATGTAACAAAAATCCCTAACATCAGTTAATTTTATAAATAGTTTTGCCTCAGTTTCTGAATACCAAATTTATTCCTGATATCAAAATCTGAAAAATAAAAATGGAAGCCAATATACTCTTTAGTAAAAAGGTTTTTGATTAATGTCTTCAAGGAAACTGAAGTATATTAAAGCAAAATGACAGATTTACATTTCTCTCAAGAATCATTTACTTGGAGTGATTGATATCCAGTTAAACACTGGACATTGTAGCCAAGTTTTGGAACATGTCTGACCATTAGCTGTTTATAGATGTAACAGTACACAACTTGACGAAAACAATGTAGAAATCAAATGCCTCTAAAACATGATGCATTCAAAAGTTTAATACAAATGACTTCAGCTACGTCATTAAATTTTCATTTGGCATTGCTGATATCTGAACAAGAAGATAAGGTTTGGGTTTTCAGGTCTCTGGTCTTCCCTGTCCTGTTCTACAGTTGTAAGTCTTGGACATTGTCCAGGGTCTTTAGTAGCCACCCGAATTCCTCTGATATCAGGACACTTTACAAAATTATGGGTCACCATTGATCATAACTAACCAACGTCTATACTCAGAAACTGAGATGTGGCTTGTACAATTCAAGAATGTCAGCTTAGACTGTTTGGCTATGCTGCTCGGTTTTTCTAAATTGGATCCTGCACATAGTGTTCTCTTGTCTAAAGAACCAGTTGGGATGACAGGTTGTACTGATTGGCCATATACCTCATGGCCGTGGTGGATGAGGAGGTATCTCACAGTGAGACAAGCTGACTGGACACTGCTTGGAAGGTTGCCTAGGATGGCACAAGCAGATATTGACAAATGGTAGATGCAACATGCTGCAAGCCCCCATACTACACCTGACCCTTCCTATAATCTCTCAAAACTTCACACCATACTTTTGCAACCGGTCATTTCTCCAGAAATATTTACAATTATAGATAATGCCCTAAGATGTCACAGTGTGCAGCAATGGCACTGTGGAAAGATATGTTGTGAAGTTAAGATCAGCTCTGACCAATCAGCCCTTTGATCTAAAGCCATGAAACAACCTTTTAACCGCGTGCGTGCGTGCGTATATATATATATATATATATATATGACTACATTAGCAAATGTTACTTTCTTTTCAGATGGCACAGTGTGATTTGAGAGAGAAATATCTGCTATTTTTAGCACATCCAGTGACTGCATAGATGCTACCTCCTCAGCTCATGTGATGCAATGTAGTTATGCATTGTATGGCAATGCCTGATGTGGCATACAGTGTAGAAATATGAAGTGAGGCACGTTATGCAATATACTGCTTTGCAATATGATGTAATGCAGTCAAATATATGATGCAGTGTGATGCAGTCTAATGCAATGTAATGCACTGGGGTGTGCATGAATAGAGGTGATAATCAAAAACCTTTTACTAAAGAATTCACATGAAACCATTTTATGTAATTTGCAAAAGATACATTTTCTACTTTTATCTTGCTTTTACACTTTGGTAAATTATTGAAATCCATAAATATGGATCGCAGTGAAGGCTAATTTTGCAATCTCTACTCAGAAATAAATGATTGTCATTTACAGAAAAAATAACAAGAATGAAATATTAATGAAACTGTCAATTATAATATTCTTTTGTTACTGCACTCATTCAATAACATTAATGATTCAGAGGAAAATAGTCAAATTTGAAAAAAAACTAAAACACCACAAAAAAACAAACAGAATGCTTCTTTCAAGATAGATAATTTTCTTAAGCCATTATGATAGGACACAGCAAAAAGAAAAAAAGACAATATCAGTGGATAATTATAATAGAATAATACTAAAGATGTCACTATATTGCAATTATAAACCTATTTGATTTTGTTAGTTTCTCCAAATGTCAAATTTAAATGGTATTGGTAATAACATGATGAGGCAAGAAGAGATGAAAATTAATTAACATCACACGCAACATTTCAATCGAAGCCAAATTGACAAATTATGTGGCAGGGTATGGGGCATTACACTATAATAATTTCCTGAAAGAGTTTATTTTTATTAAGCTCCATCTGAAAGTATATCTACGACTTTCCATGCTATTTCAAGATGGAGAAGAGAAAAAGAGAGATAGCAGGGAATGTAAGAGAAGAAAAATAGGTGAAAACAAATTAGAATACACGAAAATATTGTTCGAAAGCCAGAAAATTGAGATGCTTTCAAATATTGTTATATTTGAATTGATAATTGCCTTGAGCAAGAGAAAATGTCAGGATATTTGAAACAACTAATATATATTTGAAGTTTATTTGCTAAACAAAATATTATGCATTTTCTAATCTGGTTTCAAGCCAAAACAAACAATTAAGAAAATTTTCATTAATTTGCATAACAAAGAACTTCATACTCGAAGTATTCTGAAGGTCCTATTTTTATTTACTTGTAATCTAAATTTCCACTCTTCCCCCAACAAATGTGGAAAGTAAAAATTTGATTTGTATTTTTTTTTTGTTTGTTTGTTTTGTGAGAGGAGGCACCTAACATCCAAGTTCTATTGATATATTCTGGAATACAAGAAATAGTCTCATGTAAATCAGACATAGGTGGAAACTTGAAAATTTCTAAATTAATAACCAGGCATTTTAGTTTTAACACCTAGTGTACCCTTATGGTCAGTTAATGCAAAGGAGTTAATTATTTCTTGATACATCTTGGTAGAATTATCAGTCCAAATTTTAAATCAATGAACAAGGAAGAAGATGCATAGATTATACATATTTCATTTTTTTTCCTTACTCATTACAAAGAGCTTAAGGTTCTGAGTTCAGTCCTACTGCTTGGTGCTTTAGGCAAGTATCTTTTACTATAGCTATGGGCTGACCAAAGCTTTGAGTGATATGGTAAATGGAAACTGAAGAAGCATGTGCCATCACTACTTGACAACCAGTGTTGGTGTGTTTATGTCTCCATAACTTAGTGGTTTAGGAAAAGAAACTGATAGAATAAGTACCACACTTGAAATAAGTACTGGGGTTGATTCAATCAACTAAAAATTCTTGGAGGCAGTGACCCAGCATATGACAAGATAGAAAAAACAATCTATATGACTATAGATTTTTAGGCACAGGAGTGGCTGTGTGGTAAGAAACTTGCTTCCCAACCACATGGTTCTGGGTTCAGACCCACAGCGTGGCACCTTGGGTAAGTGTCTTCCACTACAGCCTCAGGCTGACGAAAGCCTTATGAGTGGATTTGGTAAATGGAAACTGAAAGCTCATCATGTGTGTGTGTGTGTGTGTGTGTGTGCGTGTATGTGTGTATGCGTATGTACTTGTGCATGTGTGTGTGCATGTACTTGCATGTGTGTGCACGCATGTACTTGTACGCATACTTGCGAGTATGTGTGTTCCCATCATCACTTGACAACCAATGTTGGTGTTTATGTCCCCATAACTTAGAAGTTCAGTAAAAAGAGACTGAGAATAAGTACTAGGCTTACAAAGAATACGTCCTGGGGTTCATTTATTCGACTAAAGGTGATGCTGCAGCTTGGCCACAGTCAAATGACTAAAACAAGTAAAAGAATAGAAAAAAAAAATACTAATTTATTTTTAGACCATTTTTTCAATGTGTGTATCTTCAGCAATCATCTTGCCACTTCTTACAGTCCCTGATAATTTTTCTTAGGAGATTCACATCTTGAAATCAGCCTTTTACAAGTCCTTCCTAAACCTTCCTCTTCTGCAGAAGATCAATTGACACTTTTCCCCCCAACTGTCAAGCTTCATAGGTAGTATGTCCATACCAGTGGAGTCTTCTTTTGCACACAAAAACTGGTACCTCTGATGCATATCGACACAGCTTTGCCATGCAATGTGGTATACAGCCACAGTACATATACCCATTACACATTTTTTCAGCTATAGCACATCCTTCATAAAATTTACTGATTATTTCATTGTCATTATAGCTTGTGTAGTAGAGTGAAGAGGTTACAATAAAACTAAAACATGTCTAAAATCAACTTGTCAGAAAAATGAAAATAGACTGATACCATCTTTCTTTTTTTTTCAGTATGTAATTCCAATTTGCTTTTTACTGCTACATACATTGAATATGTTTATTTTATTTATTTTAAAATAAAAAGCCTTACCTTGATCTTTGTATTTTGTTTTCTCAGCTTTTTGACACTTTTGAATTTCTTTCACAGCTTTTAAACCATCCTGCCTGCAAGGAAATATTCATAAGACATTAATGGTACTTGAATCTATATGAGTGGGTTAAAAGTATGTAGATATGAGTGAAGTATTGTAAGTGTACAAGTGGAAAAGTCTCATGTGTATGCAGTAATCCTTCAACTATCCTGTGTTATGTTCCAAAAAACCCCCACGATAAGTGAAAATCCATGAAGTAGAAACAGTACTGTGCTGTACATTTTTATAATTTTTTTATATATTATTATAAATGCAAAACACCACAGAGGAACTGACACAAGCTTAAATAATAAACTGCGATAGGTGAACCGAGATATGGTGAGGGATTACTGTATACATATTTTCACTCACATTTGTATACACTCACAAATAAGCTGCACACATTTTGTTAAAGAAACATCTAAGTGGAAGGTGGTGGTGTCAAACTGGACAATGGATTATGTTTCACAATTATTCCCTTATCAAATCCCATCCCATTTTTTTAAACCAGTCAATAAAAATATAGTTGACTCATAATATTCCTAGGCAGCTTCTCAAATCAATGTTAACGTTTCCTTGTGTTACTATAATAACTCATTTAAAAACACTATTAGCACTACTCCAACAATTTTTCTGTTAAATTGAATAGCAATTAATCATCAGCTTATACACAAAGGCTTTATTCAAATTAATAAAACACTATGAAAGGTTTTATTCAAATTAATATAACAAATTAATATTGGGTTATGTTGCAAATAAATCAACTTGCAACTATAAAAAAGATTTATATAGCCAGTGTGGTCTAAATGTCCTTTTATAAGCAAGAGTTAGATACAGTTTCGTTAACTCTAAAAATCAAATTAGTCAACTGCTGGAAAACAACTTACATTTATAGAAACTTGATACTACTTTATTTTTTAATGATCTGAACTTGTTGAAAATGAAACCCCTATCAACAGATGTTGGTATCAACAAATAAAGAAAAGTCAGTGTAGGAATCCAACATACTAGAAGTAGCAAGCAAATATCCCCAAAGTTACACCCTGAATCACAAAAGAACTAACATTAGAAATGAAGTCTGTTGTGCTATATATGAAGAAAAAACTATAGAATGGTAGCAATTGGAATAACCATGGCTGCAAAAGTCTTCAATCAAGGTTGATCTGGAAATAACAAAGACCTTTATATGACTGCTCAACCTGCTAGAAATATAGGCCAAATCTCTCCTTATCTTAGGAAAGCAAGGATGCTTTAGATGATGCAATTGTGAAAAGTAATTTTTAAAAGTGGGATGTTTTTTTAATACAGCTGAGAGGAAACTATGTAAATGTGTAGTGCTAGACAGAATAATGTAACTTAAGAGACAACTAGCTGAAGGATTCGAATTTATTGTATTGATTATCATGGAAATGCTTTGATCATAAATCTACTTGATCAGGGTGTGACCTAGTGATAATTAAAACAATTATCTGGAAAGATAAAGTACAAAAGAAAAAAAATGCTTGTTTCTAGTATTCCTATTTTACTGTAGACATTAACAAGCCAATGAGAAAGCTTCTAACCAGTTGCTCAACCTGCTAGAAATAGACAAAAATTTCCCTCAACACACTACAATATTAAAAAAACAGGACTGTCACAGCTAAAACCCGAGTCTGTGTTGTCAGATCACCTACAGCTGCAAGACATTACTTATCAAAAACATAATTACTTCTATAATTAGGAAATTGCTAGTATTAACCTTTATTGTGTGGGAACCAAGTATACTCTGTGCACTTGAGACACAGGAACCAAATTAATTGGGTTTTAATGGTGGGATACTTTCCAGAATTTTCCACATTTCATATGATGTATGAACATAATATTTTTACTGGGGCAATAAAAAAGAGGTTATGAGAATTGATTTGTGTAGGGTTAGTGTGTTATATCACCAGCAAAAATTTAGTACAGTGATAGTTAATAAAGCAAAGGTAACATTGCTTTGTGTAATCAATTTAACCTTGAAATATAACAAGTCTCATTTATCTTCATCATTTAACAGCCATTATCCATGCTGGCATGGGTTGTATAGTTTGACCAGGGTTGCACTAGACTGCAGTCCGATTTGGCATGATTTCTATGGCTGGATGCCTTTCCTAACGTCAACCACTAAAGTGTAATGGGTGCTTTTATGTAACACCAGTATGTGCCATGACTATGAAGCTTAATGGGTCTTCTACTCAAGCACAGCATGCTGCCAAAGGTCTCGGTTATTTATCATTGCTGCCATGAAGCCCAGCGTTTAAAAGGTGGTTTTTGTGTACCACTAGCATGGGTGCCAGTTACGTGACACTCGCATCAGCCAGAACTGATTTCACTTGGCTTGACAAGTCTTCTCCAGTATGGCACATCACCAAAGGTCTTGGTCAGTAGTTATTGTCACGAGGCCCAAAATTTGAAGATCATGCTTCACCACCTCGTCCCATGTCTTCCTGGGTTTGCCTCTTCCACAGGTTCCCTCTATAGTTAGAAATCAGCATTCGTACGCATCACATAACCATACTAGCGCAGTCGTCTCTCTTGAACACCACATTTGATGTCTCTTATGCCCAACTTCTCTCAAGATGCTTACACTGCCGTACATGTACACTGACATTGCACATTCAGCGAAGCATTCTAGCTCCATTTCTTACAAGCCTACACATGTCAACAACGGTCCCAGTCCATGTTTCACTGCTATGTAGCATTGCTGTTCACACACACACAGGCCTCATACAGTCTGCTTTCACTCTGAAGGAGAGGCTCTTTGTTGCCAACAGAGGTAGGAGCACTCTGAACTTTGCCCAGCCTATTCTCACAGTTATGCTCTCTGAGCGTCCACCTTTGCTACTGACTTGGTCACCTGTTGAACTACGTACAAATGTCTAGTTGGACAGAGCCCTTTACGCCAACTTTTCTTGGGCTACCACAAGATTGGAGAAATTACCAATACTTTTATCCAAGTGAATCCATATTACCGCAAAACCGTAAACAAAAAGTTTTCATTTTTATTGTTTACGGAATAGGATTCCAGAAATG
>NC_068981.1:136364562-136366101 GCF_001194135.2 Octopus bimaculoides | reverse complement strand
GAGAGAAAGAGAGGGAGGGAGAGAAAGAGAGGGAGGGAGAGAAAGAGAGAAGGCAAACCTTAGCCTAGTGCAAACAACAATCCAGGACGATAGTAATTCTGAATAAAAAAATTACTGATGCAAAGTCGAGAGGACTCTCATCCAGTCGCAGACAAACTTTCTCTTATAATCCATTCTACAGTGTAGACTGCTACTATTAATTGAAACCATACCAAATATCTGACACACACCACAAATATGTTCAGCTTTTATTTGTTGCTGTGTGTACCAAATGATGAAGGACTTATCCATCCCATAGTATGGGAAAATGAATGGAAAATATTTTCACACAGAAGATATATTTATTTTCACTGTTTGGCTTTTATGAACTGAAGTAACTATTTCTGGCATCCATCTTGAAGAGATAAGTTTTAAGTACATTATCATCCCATCCAAATCACTTCTACACAATCAAAACCACTTCATTTCTGAAGAGAAGACACTGAATAGCTATTCATTCCTCCAGAAAATTTATTTTCATTTTCTTGAGTATTTAAATACCAATCCCCCTTCTTAGTATCTATATTAAAATATCAAGTAGAAATATTAAATATTATTTAAATATTAACCACTTCCTCTTATGAAATTATTTTATCATTTAACATATTCGCATTGAACTTCTAACACTATCCAATCTCACAAACTGTTTGAAAACCTAAGGGTACTAAAAGTTAGAAGTAGGGGTAAAAATGAGATAACCCTAGGGAATAATCCTGGATAGGAAACAATTTCTAACCCATCAAGTCTCTTTATTGAGGTAGGTGCACCAAAAGTGTTTTTAAACCAACACCCAGCCACTGAGAAATCCTTGCAATATCACTCAAGTACTACATTCTAGATAAATAGAAACATACAAGATTATCTAGATTTATGGATGCAGATTTATGGCACCCAGCTTTTTACATGCCAGCAAGTTTATCCAGCAGTAGAAATCATGTCAAAACAAGAAATTGGGACCTGGACAGCTCTCTGGTTGGCCAGCTCCTGTCAAACAGTCCAACCCATGCCAGCATGGGAAACAGATGTTAAACAATGATAATGATGAAGAATCAATGTAAGTCAGAGTATACTCCAGTTTTACTGGGAACATCTTTCTAGTACAAGCCTCACTATAAAATGTACCCAGTATTTAAAATGGTTGATATTAGAAAAGGCATCAAGTTATATATATATATATATATATATATATATATCATACTAAAATAAATAAAGGACAACACAATCCCTTCACCATCTAGGAGAGCAGTAACTCCAAATAAGAACTGACTGTGACAATCCAGCCAATCCATGCCAGCCTGAAATGTAGACACAAAACAATGATGTATAACTCCTGCTATTGTTCATTTCACAAACCTAAAAGCTATCCATTCACTACATCTATCAATAATTCTTGTTTTACATTACCTCAAGACATACGAGCCATTATGCTTGAGCGACACAGAATTTAGAAACAACCAGAAAACATTCTTTCTGTAAAGATATTATTTCAATAAATTAAGA
>NC_068981.1:136350032-136364382 GCF_001194135.2 Octopus bimaculoides | reverse complement strand
TATATATATATATATATATATATATATATATGTATGTATATATATATACACATACACACACAGTTACAAATATTCATATATGAAGAAAAACTCAAAAGAATGTATATAAAATACATTAAAATATATGTATATATTTTAGTCCTAAGTGACATCTACTTTCTGAATAAAAACAAAACTTTAACTTCATAAAAAATAAAAGAAAAACTAATGTAAATGCTAATGTCTGGTTTTATTGACCAAATTTTCCAACAAACCGAATCCTATTGCCATAGTGATTAATAGCTCAATATAGCAAAAGCATCCGAGATGAAATGTTTATATTAAGATAGAAAGCTAATATTTCATAGTATGGGTCTCAAGAAGAGTGTAAAAAGAACAAAACAAAACAAAAAAAAGATATATAAAGAGAAAGGGAGAAGAAAAACTGGATAATACTTAAGATTCTTTGTAAAAAGAAAAATGACTAATCCAAACTGTAAATAAGAAACTGAATTTAAACAAACAGACACACAAACATTTTTATCTCATCCCAGTTGAAGCACTTTTGAGATTAGGTTTTCTTTAGGTTTCTTAAGCAAGGGAAATACTTTTCTTTGATTTCTTGCAGAAAACGCTCAGGAAAGTATATGTAACGTTACATCCACCACAAATTCACAAAGTGGTTTCAACGTTAATTCAAAACACAGAATTCTAGTTTCTCTGTGGAATGAAGGAAGACATTTGGGAAATACTGCAGCAATATTTGAGCATACAAAACTTTCAAAAGAAAAAAAATACCCAGCTAAGTACAAAGTTATTGGTATATAATTTAGATTTGTTTAAACATAGCATTTCAACTGTTTAAACAGAGCATCTCAAGTGAATATACAGATCGATCAATCGCAAATTAATTTACGTTAAAATGAAATGATAAAAATAACATTTCCAGGTACAAAATAAAATTTAACCTGATTGATTTAACATTTTTGAAATTAGAAACAGCCAGATGAAAGAAAAATTTTAATGTTAATTTTTAGTAATGAAATGAATGCTTAATTAAAACAAATCAACTTGAAATGACTACCAGTTTCCACTGTACTTGTCCCATATATTATTGTAATTAATTCTTATTTGTGGGTAGAATCTATAGATTAAAACTGATGTTCTGCAGTCAAGACAGTATTTTGCATTCTTAGTGAAAGCACTTCATTATATTTACTTCAGTTTAAGTATAACCAGGAGATTTTACACTCTTTAGTTAACATTAAATTACTGATGTAATAACCCTACCAGTCGCCTAACTACTATAGCTATTATAGTACATTGGTATTCTATAGTACTTGTCTATTGGCATGGCTGTGTGGTTAAGCTTATTTTCTAACCACATGGTTTAGGATTCAGTCCTACTGCATGGCACTTAGGACAAGTGCCTACTATAGCTCTTAGCTGACTAATACCTTATGAGTGAATTTCATAGATGAAAACTGTGGAAGCCCATTGTATAATATGTGGGTGTATGTGTTGTCCCCTACTCACTGTTTGACAGTGCTGGTTTGTTTACACCCCTAAAACTTGGTTTGGCAATAAAAACCAAGAGTGTAAGTACCCGACTTAAAAGTAAGAATTGGGGCCAATCTGTTTGAGTAAAACCCTACAAGGAAGTCTACCAGCATGGCTGCAGTCCACTGACTGAAAGATACTCTACAGCAGGCATGGGCAACCTACGGCCCACGGGCCTGATCTGGCGCATGGAGACCTGTAGCAGTATGGCCGTGAAGTGGTTAATTTTCTAGTCTAGCTGGCTCCGAGTAAATAGGCAAAAATGAAAGAAGCTTTTGTGGAATGCACTTTAGCAAAAATTCTAGGAAAGGTGAAAGGACTAAATGCATAGAATCAAAATAGAGAAAGTGAAACTCATGTTTCCCTGGAAAAGAGAAGGAAACATCAGCAATAAAATGAAACTCATCATAAGCCCTACTAGTCAGTGAGTAGCTACCTTTCGATCTTTAAGGTTATGTCCTCTCAACACAATTAGGCTTGCAAAAACTTTCTTTGCGTTTTAAATATTTTTCCGTAGCTAAAGATGAGAGCATTGATGTGTCAAATACAGCCCAACTTGCAGATTTTGTACATGGAATTGATGAAGATTTAAATATCACAGAAGAAATGCTTGGTCTTCGCGGAATGAAAGACACCACCACTGGAGAGGATATTTTTCAAGAATTGAAAATGTTAGTGGCCAGATTTAATCTACATTTCAAAAACCTTCATGGTTTATCAACAGATGGTGCTCCTGCGATGGTTGTAAAACAGGCTTAGTTTCTAAAACCAGATCAGAATTGGCTTCTATGAATATAGACACAAAAGATTTATCCATTTTTCATTGCATAATTCACCAGGCGAATTTGTGTGCCAAGTCATTCAAATTTGAACAGGTCATGTCCAAGGTTGTTTCAAGTAAAGATTTTATAAAATCTGGAGCTTTGAACCACCACCAGTTTAAAGAATTTCTTGAGGATATCGAGGCAGAGTATGGAGATATGGTGTACTATTGTGAGGTGCGATGATTGAACAAAGGAAAAATGTTGAAACTATTTTATGATCTGAGAAGTGAAATTTTTACATTCATGGAAATGAAAAGAAAGTCTATGTCTGAATTGAGTGATGATGGCTGGATATGTGATCTTGCTTTTCTTGTTGACTTCATTTCATATCTTAATGACCTTAATTTGAAATTAGAAGGAGAAGGCCAATTCATTCATCAGTCATATCAAAATATTTCAAAACATAATGCAATTGTGGGAACAACAGCTCAGAAATTGTAATACATTCCATTTCCCAACATTGGTAATTCATGGCAAAATTGATTGTACTTCTTATGCAGATGAGGTAAAATTGATCAATGAAAAATTCAATAATAGATTTCAAGATAATCACAAGAAACAAATCAATGTATATTTTCTTCACCTTTTAATATCAATATTAACCAGGTTCCCAAGGAATTACAGATGGAATTAATTGAACTCCAAAGGAATGAAGATTTAAAATGGGAGATCATTCACTAATAGAGTTTTTTATAAAAGCCTACCTAGAGAAAATTTCCCCTTGATCGTGGATTTTGCTAAAAAGAAAATGTCACCCTTTGGGAGCACATATAAATGTGAACGGCTATTCTCAAATATGAAATCTACTAAATCCAAAGCAAGATCAAGAATAACTGATAATCATCTTGAAATTAACTTGAGAGTAGCTACCTCTAGCATTTCTTCAAACATCGAGATGTTGAAGAAACATCAACCCCAAATATCCCATTAGAATAATGTTTCATAGCAATTTTCTCCTTATTTGAATGAATTATTTTTCTGATTCAACTACATTTGTTTTTATATAAATTGTTTTCTTCTTACCCTTATTTTAATATCCTTTTTATATTATAAAGCAAATACTTGTATAAGCACTTGTATACATATTTTGTAAGTCTGTAATAAGGGCTTTGGCCTGAAACTTTGGTGAGAAAACTTAATCCGGCCCGCACATGGAAAATGGTTGCCCATGCCTGCTCTACAGTATATCTATAATAGTAATCCTTTAGTTTGGGTTTAAAAAGAAACTATTATAAGAGGATGCTATAAAACTACTAACTAGCAGCTCCATGAGTAGATCTTCTAAGATCATCACTACAATAAACAAGCATTGCATTCAAGAGGAAAATGTTACTTTACACTTCAGGCAGAACTAATTTTGTGAATGGATCCCCTTTGATGTGTTGATAAAAAACAAATCTAGCATACACAATAGAATGGATGACAAAGAAATTTGAGAGAAGTGTCAAGTATCATCATTTTAACATCCACTTTTTCATGCTTGCATGGGTTGGATGAAGTCTGAAGCAGATGCCCTTCCTGTCATCAACCCTTATATATTTCTTTAGAATGAAAATCTTTGCAGGTAGGAGACAGCTAATGGACACACACACATATACACACACAACACTTTCTATACATTCTCTTGCATGTGCATAGTGAGTATTTTAAATGCTGCTCTGAGAAACATCAACAAAATATTGTGAAGCAATTCAGAAAGAAATGAAATAGAAATGGAAGGCCTGGAAAACCCTGTTTCTGCAATTCATTGGACTAAAACTCAGGAAAACCCTTACATTGCAGTTAGAGATGGTCAACTTCTGGATCAATTGTGCTTTCCACATCAAGTTATTGCACAGACAGAAATGAGTAGGACAAGGGTTCAGACTAAGAGCAACAAGCCCTGCAACCTACTTAAAAGGCTTTAATATTATCACCGTACTCTATATTCATCATTAATTTAGATTAGTAATGACAGCATTAATTACCAGAATCTAAGCATTTTAAAGTAAACAGCATCAAGTAATTAAAAAAGAAAAAAAAAAAAGAGAAACAAAAAACTCAAATGACTAGTTTAAAAGAGTTCACTCAATTCCAGAGTACATGATTATTCTAAAATGAAGAGTAAAGGTTATACATCTTTCTGTCTCACAAACACACTTGCATGCACCAAATGAGCACACAAAGAAAGCACTAAAGAAAAATAATTTAATGCCTTGTAAGCTACCTTCTGTAGCTAATAGAAAAGGAATTGTGAGTTCAGATAGATTAGCCCTTAACTTGTCCAAAATACTCTCATAAGTTTGCCCTAAATATCCATGCTTACTTTTAGAATTTTAGTTACTCCTTGCTTCGTGTGTTCTGAGTAATATAAAACTTGCCTTTCATAGGTTCTCTAGTTACTCTTGTAACTGAATAAAGGAAAGGAATAACTGAGAATGTATATCATACCAGGGAAATATGTCCGACATATCACATGATACAGTGGAGAAGCAAAGGGTTAATGTTGAATCAAACCAAAAGAATAAATTATCAAAGTTCTGAAGTACTCATGGGCAAAATTTGCATCAGTAAATGGTACATTGCCCTGTAGCTATATCTGATATAAGAAAATAATGCTTACCCTTTTTTATAATATTCCTCTAACTCATTGACAAATACACAGAATTCTCCAAAGCCAAGACCTTCTCCAGAGTTGTGTGCTGGACATTCTTTCGTACTCCAGACCATCTCATGTACTATAGAAGAAAAGGAAAAAAAGCATATAATACATATACATACATAAGGTCATTTTAAATGTTCATTTCTCCATGCTAGCATAAGTTGGACAGAATGAGATTTTCTACGGCCAGATACCCACGCTTCCTGTTGCTGAACATATGTTTTATAGAAAATTAGTTATAATGAACACTACTTGCAATGTCAAGACAACAGGACACCAACTCACATGTACAAACATATATACTGGGCTTCTTTCAGTTTCTGTCTACCAAATCTATAAGATTTTTTGTTGGTCTGGTGCCATAGAAGACATTTGCCCAAGATGCCAAGCTTCTCAACCACACAGTCGTGTGTATGTGAGAGAGAGTATATACACACAACAGAGAGAGGGAGACACACACACAACTGGAGAAACCTTAAATTAGACAATTAGTAACATTCCCAAATAGTAGAGTTTATGTACAGATTGGAAACAAGGTGAGTCAGTAAATAACATCAAAGTACTTATAATTATTATTTTCTTGATGAGAGAATTAGTTGTCCAGGCATCAGTAATGTGGTCTCCCACTAGATGCTTGAGTTAGAACTTGAAATGTCAAGTCGTTGTTGCTATGTTAACTATAGTTCTATCTGTTAAGGACTATTTCATATCAAGAGCCATAACTAATTTCTTTCATATGCCACAAGCCATACACCTATTGAACAGAAGTTACAGATTTGTTCAGTGTTGTTATCCAGCTTTGCCCTGATATTTCTATGAACCATAACTAATTTACTCATTTGCCACCTAAATAGTCACATGCCTGTTCATGGCAATCGTGTGAAGGACTTGTTCTATATTTCATCACATGATGTGGTCTGGTATCCAGCTTCTCTTCAGTGCAGGATATTTTTCTAATCATTTTTTTAATGTATCCATCAAATTTCTTTGTCATCCATTCTATTGTGTATGCTAGATTTGTTTTCTATCAACACATCAAAGGGGATCCATTCACAAAATTAGTTCTGCCTGAAGTGTAAAGTAACATTTTCCTCTTGAATGCAATGCTTGTTTATTGTAGTGATGATCTTAGAAGATCTACTCATGGAGCTGCTAGTTAGTTAGTTTTATAGCAGCCTCTTATAATAGTTTCTTTTTAAACCCAAACTAAAGGATTACTATTATAGATATACTGTAGAGCAGGCATGGGCAACCATTTTCCATGTGCGGGCCGGATTAAGTTTTCTCACCAAAGTTTCAGGCCAAAGCCCTTTTTACAGACTTACAAAATATGTATACAAGTGCTTATACAGGTATTTGCTTTATAATTATTTGCTTTATATTATTGACATGTCAGTGAAAAACACTGCTCCCATGCTGTGCTGAAGCCTGCAATAAATTTTGGCCCCTGGTAACTTTCAGCCTGCAGAAAACAGATCATTAACATTGCTTTTCTTTGGAGTAAGTAAAATGGGAAAAGCTACAGTTAATTTGACATTTTGTAATGAAAAGGAGGAGAGCAGATTTAGTGATTGCATGTTTGTACTGGTGCCATGTAAAAAGCACCCAGCACACACTGTAAAGTGGCTGGCATTAGGAAGGGCATCCAGCTGTAGAAACCAAGCCAAAACAGGTTATGGAACCTGGTGCAGCCCTTGGCCTCACCAGCTCCTGTCAAGCCATCCAACTCATGCCAGCATAGAAAACATAAGTGATAATATTTCATGTTCTACAGCCATTTAGTCAAATCACCTTCACACTATATAACTATTTAGTCCCTCTATAAATCCAATAGAATCAATATTTTAGAAGTAACACTAGATCAAGCAAGTATAAAATTATTATGAAACTAATCAAAACCCAAAATTATTTTTAAATTGACAAGCAGATCAATAGTCTTTTCAGGAAACTGATTTATTACAAAGGTACTTTTTCATTAGAAACAGCATCTACTTACACAAAATGCTAAGAGATCATCAATAAAGACAAAGTTCATTTTGCAAAGTATCACAGGCTGTTAAGGAATTCAAAGTTAATAATAAATCCTAGTATACATATATGATGAATCCTCAACTGTTAATGATAAGCAAATCTGTTATTTTAAATGTATTTTGGGACATGGTATGGTTGAGAATAATACTTACAAAGACTACAAGGCTATTAAATAACCAATTATATTAATTATACAAAAAAAAAAAGAAATCCCCAAAATTACAATCCATAATGGAAAGTAATATCTACACACAAGCACACACACTAAAATCTTTTCTAAACAGAATCTGAAAACTAAGCTTCAGTATTCCTTTTCATCAATGTAACTGCACATCAAACATGCTTTACTTCCCTAATGTTCTTTGATGTTTTATTGAAATCCTATTAGTATTTATTGAAGGCACAAATACTATATTCATCTTCAAAGAATTACCATATTTTACTTAAGATAAAAACATCACATCACCCATTTTCCCCTATAGTTTGTTTTTCTCTTTAATCAACCTGTTTGTTTAGCTTATACTTGGTCACCTGTGTATGTTTGTGTGAGAGAGAGAGAGAGAGAGATACACACTACCTATTCATTGGCAAGATTAAATGTTTATTATCCTGTATATGTGCTTCAGCTAAGATACTAATGATTTGTCCAAGCTCAATGGAATAAAAATGAAGAATTTTATATACTTCCAACCTATCTACATTAATATTCAGTGTATATAAAAATCCAACAGAAACAAATGCATAACCCTAGAAAAATTTAAGATGTAAGACTAATAATTAGTAACTACCATATTTGATGGCATAAAAGATGCACAATCGTACTAGATGAAGCCAATTTCAGCAATGCATATTCAGGAAAAAGTTTAGTGTTAAAGCATGTAATAAAGCAACTTTGCATATTGGACCTGGGGTGATATTTGGAGATCTTTTTTTAGGGGAAAAGTTCATGATGTGCCAAAATCTCATCTTCACGAGAGGATACTCAGTCAAATTACTGAGCTAACTAGAAGGCGAAACTCACAAAACTGGTTAGCTTGCTATCTAAAGAATTCCTTAAAATAATAGACTATAATAAAACAGTATGGGCTAAAATTAGGAAAACAGGTTTCCTCCTGCAATGTAAAAATGTTTGCAAATTTATATTTTGGTTACAGTTCAAGTTCAAAACAAAGGAGAAAGAATTTCTCGTTAGAAAATTACTAGTAGAAAAATGTACACGTCTAAAATACCAGAAATAAACTGCTCAATATAACTGGACAAGGTTTAAAAGTAAATAAACAAGTTAAATAGGTTATGTAACTCTAAATTCTTTAAGGAGAAAAAAAAAAGTTCTACTTCAATAACACTGGCTGAACTACTTGTCTATGGATTCTATCCAACTAGTTTGTGTTGGAAGCTTTCTAACATTGTATCATTGTAATGCATTTAGATGAGACTCATTGACCCACACTTCATTAACTTAGGTATTCCCAAGGTTCAATTTATGTTGCTCAGTTTCCACTGTTGTATACTGAAGATCCAATTTAAATTGGTTATAGTAATACTCACGCCAATAGATAACCCCACCCCCACTCTTCCTTAACCTTCTACAAACACAGGCATCATTCATATCCTTTGTCAAACCTACACTGCTACCAGGAATAAAGACTCTTCTAATGGAGACATAACAGCATATCCTACAATAATAATCCAAAGAATCACAGATCAAGGAAATTCAGCTTTTCTAACCATGGACAGTTAAAAATTAAGATCCACAAATCACCACAGATACAAGGCATCACAAGCACCAATGATTCTCTTTGTAATTCCACTCACATCAGAGCAAAAACTTGCATTCCAAAGACTAAAGCAAAAAGATACTTTCATTCTAAGTAGCTGCTGATGCTATGCGAAAAGCACATGAATCCCACAAGGTAATAATCCTCACATTTGCAAAGGTGGTGATGCTGCTATACATGAAAATATCTTTGGTTGTATTCAAGTGGAAACCAAATGATTAACAAAGTGTCACTGGCCGACAAACTCTAGCCTTTAGCTCACACCACAAATTTCTTCTCAGAACTAACTGTAGTAGTGGTTTCCAACCTGGGGTCCACAAAGTACTGGGGGTCAGTGAACAAAATTCAAAATTTCATATATATATATATGTATATATATATATATATATATATATATATATATATATATATATATATATATACACACACACACACACACACAAGATAAGCATATTAAAAGGGGTCCATGAGAAAACTCATTTAAATAAAAGGGTTGGGAACCACTAAACTACAGCATACCACATTCACCTAAGCCTTCCTCATCCCTTTCTAGAGCAACCCATTTTGTATCCCTTCTCAAACCCAACCTTTTACTATTTTATCCAGTCCTTCCACATAAAGATGCCAACTCTCAAGAATTCCCAGTACTCTCACCAGGCATCAACTCATAACTAATAAAATTGATCATCAACCACACCAATAACAGTTTCGGAGGGTCTGCTGAGGTCTTGAGAACTGGGTCTCTTCCCACCCAAAACCATAAAAATATATAAATATGTAACACTGGTTGTAAACAACCAGTTGCATATTTCCTTTTTTTTAATTTTCTTTTTTATACATATCCCCCACTCTCTAAAACCTATTTACTCATTCTACCTCTATTTAGAAATTCAGTGCCTAATCTCTTCCTACTACCTTTGTGCCTAATCTATCAGACTCCCTAATTTTGTATCTTTCCCAATCACACCTTTAGAAATCTTTCTCAGTCACTCATCTGCACCAAACTAATCTAAACCTTACGCTCACATTACCCAGCCCAGCAACCTCTGTCTTGCAAACAAAGAAGAGACTCAGATTAAGACAGAAAAAAAAAAAACCTAAATTGTATGAAATACTTTATATTTCTTCTGAGAAAAATGGATTCCCCCCACCCAAGGGATTATCATTAATATGCATGCTACTACTGGAATTTATTTTATGTATATTGAAGAAATGAAAGTGTCACAACAGCAGTAAACTCATTACCATAACCTAAGCCGTTATATCTTAGTAAATAATGGAACTACACATAATTCTGAATCCAACCAACCTGACCAAAAATGTTAAACCACATTAATATTTACAAGATATATTAATAATCTTACAAAGAAAAATGTGTGAAACTAACAGAATCTCCAACATTAAATCACCAAGATTTTTTCCCCAGACAACTTTCAAGCTGAAAGCTATTTCTCTTATGACAGAATACTAATTTAGGCTCACTGCTATTAATCACATACAATATGTATTTCCCATGATGGACTTCTGCCAAGGTTTCATTTTGGTCTGCTTGTTATTCATCTCCCGGCAACATTTCCAACAGACACCTGTCTTGTTAAGCTTCAGGTTTTATGAACAATCCTGCTTACCTACACAAAATGATTCTTATTTGCTAACCTGCTACAATCACTAGAACAAAGAAATGGTTGCAACTGTCTGTTCAACATCTACAACAATGGCTTCTGCTTTCCTGAAATACTAAGCTAAATATTTAACTCCTTTCAGGACTGTTTGCTACATCTACATCTTTTGCTCTTACTGCCTATTTCTAAACACTGTTCAATCCTTCTTCACAACTATACTCCCTAGAAATGACTACCTACTTATAAGTTTTCTTACAGAGTCTATCAGGACCCTAAAAATTGTCACAAGTCCTGCTACTCTTCAAATTAAATGCATAGGTCTACAAATTTATAAAGCGTGGTTGACCAATAAACATTCAGTATATTACTTTGTGTATGAAAATACAAACACACACACACAATTATACACACATTATGTATATTACTTGCCTGTCATCCCTCTGGGGATGGTAAGCCAAAAAATGAAAACCAGTATAATTAAATATGGCATAGAATTATGTGACACTTAACCATTTGTCATTTCACACCTTCCTCTAATAACATTAGAGCATTGAAAGTGTTAAACTAATCAATATCACAGCAATAAAGCATCTTTTATATAACATTTCTATAATATTAGCATCTTTAATACTATAAACACTAAATTATACACAAAAATGATTTCAGAATCTTAAGAAAAAATTTTAAATGTTAAATATTTTCAGATTATGTATTCTACTTCCTTAATGCAAGTGAGACTTATTTCTTAACTAAAATTCTAAGAACTACATTCTTTTGATCAGGTTAATATAACATTCTCATTCGATTAAGTTTAGCTTCAGTGAAATATTTCAACAGAATAAAGGGTTGAGAAATTATGCCAATGATGTCTGTTAAAATTAGTTTCACTAAAATTAATTGGTGTTTGTGATTTTAAAAAACCCCCAGAAAAACTTGATATTCAAACACAAAGTTGACTTCATAAAAAAAAAAAAAAAAAAAAAAATCCAAACATTTAAAAAATTAAGTTATAAAGCTAAAAATGTGATATGTCTATTTTTTTAATAAATCACTGCTTAAGATTTGTTTCAGATCTAACATTTTATCTGAATTGCTGTATAAAAATTTTAAACTATTTTGCTGATGGGTAGATAGAATTTCAGCAACTGAATAAATTTTATCAATAAAGATTGGTTACTATTTGCAGATTTTAAAATTTTTGACGTATGATTTTTCATTAGTCAAATTAGAAAAATAAAAAATTAAAATCTCTTTAAAGAGGATTCTAATTATCCCTCCCATCCCGTTTCTTTTATTAAAAAGACCAGATTTCTTCTTTATTTTTGCTTGTTTTTGTAGAAATAGATGGAGATATTATGTGGTGATGAAGCTCACTTTGTAAGTATGCATTTTCAGGTAGCATTCCATAGCATTGCACCTTAGGAAACACATTTTCTATTACAGCCTCAAGCTTGAGTGAATTTTATAGGAAGAAACTCCATGGAATCTTATATATGCATATGTTTGAATGTGCAAGTGTTTATATCTATGTATGTTCACATGACATCATTTAGGCAACAGTGATGTCATGTCAGCATCTTTAAACAATGTTCTATAGCTCAGAGGTTTGAAAAGCAGGTAAGGATTGGTAACAGAAAGAACATGCAACTATAGAATATTCCTTCAATAAGGCTCACCTAACCTACACCAGTACAGAGAAGAAAAAAAAAAAACTAATGATTTTTGATCCCTAACACACAGAAATTAGAAACGGAGTTCTCAATTTTCCCCAAAACATTGTATTAGAGAAATTACCTGAAGAAGGAATTGATAACCCATCCTAGTCTTGTCTTGCTAAGAGATTACTCTCATGCTGGACAACATGCATCACAAGATTAATAATATTACTGAAAAAATGTTTTAATATAAAATGATTTTAAAGCTCAAAGAATTATAGAAAACCATGTACTTCAAAGCATCAAAATGATTTCCAATATTTTGAAGTACCTTTCATTTCTAAAAGTTAGATTTTCCTCCAAACAAGCCTAGAAATAAAATCAAAAATATTGTAATTCTTTTTTGTAAGAAAAAGTGCTTCTCCTTCCAAAATTCTCTAACACATTTTCAGGATAAAAGTATTACAAAATGATAAACTGGATAGAAAGGCTCATAAAATTCAAGCAAGTGATTATTGCTTTTACTTTTTCAGCCATTTAACTGCAACCATATTATGGCACTCCCTTGAGGGATTTTAATAGAACAAACCCCAGAACTTTTTTTTCAAGAGTGGTACTTATTCTGTTGATTTTTCACTGAACTGCTAAGTCACAGGGTTGTAATAAACCAACGCCTGATATCAAGTAGTGTGAAGAAAAAACACACTGAACTTCCACAGTTTCCATATACCAAATTTACTCACAAGCCATTATCAGCCCAGGGCTTTATTAAAAGACACTTACCCAAAGTGACACACTGGTTTTGAACCTGAAATCACAAGACTACAAAGCAAGTGTCTTAACCACACAGCCATATTCAACCAATTCTATTTGGTTGATAAATTAACTCTCCAAATGACTTCTAGGATAGTTTAGGAGAAGAGAAAAGGAAATCACTGATACTTTAGTCTATAATCTCTGGAAAGTCTCAAACTCTTTCAAATTCCAGATAAGTGTTACTCGAGATGGAGCACATGCCCTACTAGTAGGGTCTGAAAATAATTTAGTTTGGATATGGATTACTTCACAGGATAGGGCAGTAAGTAACAAGCTTTTTTTCTTCTTTAATTTACACTCATAAAGAATAAAAATTTGTTTATATTATTCTATTCATTAAAATTTAAGAATTGATTAAAATCTGTTAATAGTAACTGATTTTTATTGTTCGGAATAACTGAGAAACATAACCTTCAAATAATTACCCTTAGCAGAAGTTTTGTTGGACAATGACAAATATCTACATCAAATACATTAAGTAAAAGAGAGACTGAGTGGTATGCAGGAAAAAAAAAAAGTAACTTCAAGTCATACCAACTCATAAGGGCTGGTTTCCCAGTTTCATAGCATATATATTCCTCACCTGGACTGGAGCAACATGAAATGAAGTGTTTTGCTCAAGATCCAGGAATCAAAACCACAATCTTACGATCAAGAGTCCAACACCTTAACCACTAAGCCACGTACCTCCATATGTGTGGCAAAATTCCCATGTGCCATAAAGAATTGAACCTGCATATACTATTGTTATTTTGCCAAAATTTTTTTAATAAATAGTTGTCATCAGGACCAACATCTTGTCTTATATGATGGTTATTTTACTGTTCTATACTCAGCTGGAAAGGAACATTTATTTCTAACAATTTGTTAAATAATTGCGTAAACAAAAGCTTAGTATGTATAGGAAAAAATAAACAGAAATGTAATGCATGTCTATCCTAAAAGAAAATTGCATCATATCCAAAGTGCAATGGTTGCAATCGGTAAAAAGAAAAAAAAATTATCTCCTTGAATGGAGCTAACTTCTATTATTGTCAATACTGTTGCAATTGTGGAATCTTACATTATTCTGACAAATTAAGAAAACACAAATGTTATATATAAGTTTCAAAGCATCTTTAGCCCCGTATCCTAAATATAGTTTTTGATTTGCCTCATTATCAGAGAACTAGGTTACTTCCTTGTCTACTTGAAAACATTGAAGTTGTGAAGTTCAATCATAGAACAGTAAATGGAACTACAAGATCCATTAAAAAAAAAAAAATGTAAAGTCAAAATTAAATTTTCGTAAGACAAAGAATGAAGAAACAGTCTACCTGATCTAGAAAACAAAGGTAATTGTTTTAATTATCTACTTTGTTAATAGGTAGATTGGCAAGCAAATAAAATAATATTAAAACAGATGCTCCTTTCACAACATTAGTTTTTTTTTTTTTTTTTTTTT
>NC_068981.1:136345176-136349424 GCF_001194135.2 Octopus bimaculoides | reverse complement strand
AAAAAAAAAAAAAAAAAAAAAAAAAAAAAACAACAACAAATATTTCTTTCTAAAACCATCTAGACCAGATCTAGACATTCTGATAAGTGGGCGCCAAAATGGAATAAGTATTAAACTTTTCAAGTATCTTTGGATGATACAAAAAGTTTTCCAAAATAGAAAATAGATAATATTCAGAAGCAAATGTTCACCCCTGATCCATCCTTCCCCTTCAAACAATTTGCGAAATTATCATTGCTCTTCATATGTCAGTAGAAATAAAAGTATTTTGCTAGAAATAACTTGCTGTAATCGCTAACTGTCCTAAATCAGTCTTTTATATATAACTGAATCTTCAAGGTAAGTTTTTCTAAGCAGTCATATTGAGAGGGATGGGGGGAGGAGAGTGTGACATAACTTTTTTGAAAGGAATAGTAATTCTTTCTAATAAAAGCACAAGGCCTGAAATTTAAGTAGAGGAGTTCATTTGGTTATATTGACCCCAGTGCTCAACTGGTACATATTTTATCCACCTCGAAAGGATGAATAGCAAAGTCAATCACAATGGCATTTGAATTTGGAATGTGAAGCCAAAAGAAATGCCAAAACCATCAGAACTCAGAGCTACACCCAATATCAAGAACCTACTCACCAAAAGCTCAGTAACAAAAGAGTGAAATTCTATAAAACAAGGTTCCAGCAACTATACTGAATAGTCTACAGATAATGGATTCCACACACACAAACCAACCAGAATATTTCCAGCCAATCTACTTAACTTACTCAACAAATTTTTTGCTACTAACTCCATATTTTTCTACCAAATGTAGATCATTTCTTGAATGTGAGTGACAGACCAGAGATGCTTTTAGACAAAGATGCCAATGGCTCCGGTAGCACCAGACAAACATATGAAATTATTCAGTCAATAACAAAGTTAAAAGGTCTCTTTTCAAAACATTCACTCAGTTTTGTTATATAGTAGTAAGAAATGGATAATAATAGAAGAGGATTTGTATTCATGTTTAATTTCTGAGAAATAAATTTCAAAACACAGACTTCAATAGATGGCATTCTATATTAAAAATGATGAATTTTGATTTAGACATACTGTAAGAAAAATTATATCACAAGCCAATCTTTTGAATTGCAAAATAAGAGTTACAAAATTTTAAGCAAGAATAACTGTGAAAAATATTAATTCTTCATGCTGATGCTGACGAACTTGTCAAATGCTAAATTTCACATGGCTGCTGACCTGACCATAGAAAAGGACAAATGGTGAATGTGAATCTAGTGGCATGAGAGGATCAGTGCCTGTGGACTAATCCTTATGGGAAATGTGACAGAGGTGTGTGTGTGTGTGTGTGTGTGTGTGTGTGTGTGTGTGTGTGTGTGTGTGTGTGTGTGTGTGTGTGTGTGTGTGTGTGTGTGTGTGTGTGTGCATATGCTGACATGTCCTAGTGGTAGATATGGAGTTTGCTTTGCAGCTATGGTTTCAAGTTCTATCTCACTATACAGTACCTTGGGCAAATATTCTCCACTCTAGGCTCAGGTTGGCTAATGTCACATGAGGGGAATTGGTAACCATAAGGAAGCCATGTGCATGCATGCATGTTTATGCTAATATTCTGCATCTTTGCATGAAATCCTTTGAGTAAAAGCAATGATATTAAGTTATCATCACCTGTTTACAAATCTAGTAGCTCTGTACTTTTGAAGTGGAAAAAAGAAAATCTTAAAGATCAGTTAAAGGTTAGCCACAGGAAGAGCACCTGGATGTAAAATAATACCTCAACAAAAAGTATTTGTCCAGCTCATGCTAGCATGGCAAAACAGATGTATATTAACCACATATGTGTGTTCAGGCAGAACTGCTCATGACTTTGTAATAACTATGGATACAAAACTGAATAAAATTAGAGTTCCAAAATCACATCAAACTTACTAGATATTTTATGTATTCTGCTTAGAAGAAACAGTATCCTCCAAAGAGTATTTTTAAAAACTATTCAGCTAATATTACGTACTAATGTTACATGCTGATGTTTGGATTGTCTGTTAGACATTAAGCATCAAACTATATGCTCAGCTTTTCAATCAACAAACACACATGCACAATATTAAATTTATAATTGATATCTAATGAAAGGAAAATCAAACTCTTTTGCAAATAGAAAAGTAATCACTGCTGCATCAAAATTAATTTCAGTTCCAATTAAAGAACTATAAAACCATGAATTTAGTTTGTATAAAAATGTTACAATTTTCTTTTTATACTGAAATTACTAACACATTGTCAGATTTTCATCATTTTTTTCTATGGTGATTAGAATTACAAAAAAAATCTGGTCGTAGTAAATGCCAGCGTAGTAATTGCTAATACATAGCCATAGAATATTAGAAAAAAAACTGCATGGATATAAAACAAAGATGAAGGTTTCTCTCTGTAACTTGATAGATACACTTTGCATAGATATATATTTAATAGCTTCAATATTACCATACTATTTAAGGTAGAAGAGTGGAGGTATATGGCTTAGTGGTTAGGGTGTGATTGTAAGATTATGGTTTCAATTCCTGGACTGGGCAATGCGTTGTGTTCTTGAGCAACATATTTTATTTCATGCTGCTCCAGTCCACTCAGCTGGTAAAAAGGAGTTAATCTTGTGATGGACTGGTGTCCCATTCAAGGAGGAATTTATTTACTAGAGAAACTAGGAAACCAGCCCTATGTTTCTTATGGACTAACCTCACCTAACAATTTAAGTTTGAAAACAGAAAATATTTAAACTGGGAAACAATAACTTTTTGAATAAAATTAGGTTTTCTCTTTTAAAAATGAAGACAATTCTAAATGCCAACATGAAGATAAACTTAAATACAAATCACACTGTACAAAGGATGGAAAAAATTGCTAAAATAATTTACCAAATTATAGCAGCTCTTCATTAAACTAGCATCAATAGAATTTGCATGATAAGAATGAGCAACCCTAAAATTTACAATTAATTCCATTCTGCAAGGCACCTTGGCCAAACTTCTTTGAGCACTCATTCTTTCAGTTCATTACTGATATGTGTACGAGTTGTAGCAAGTCAAAAAAGGTGGCAATATGATGTAATGGTTGCTTGCCCGAACAAGCATAATTGTTGGTATCCCATTGGTTAAATTTACTGCCCATATAGGAATTCTAAACTTTCGTCAAAGAAATTTTCATGAAATACACTTCTTAGAATTCAGATATGAACAGTTATAAAAACCCTGATTTTGGGGGAAATTACTCAATGTTCATTGGATTGTTACTAAACTCCATGACACTCATTGAGATATTGGCTATTTTTTATGCCATGTCTATGATAAAAATCCAACAAGGCTTATTTGGATAGTTGTGAACTCCAGTAGTTGGTATGAAGGATTAGCTAGTGTGAATTTTAAGTTGTAATTCTCTACGGCAAAATGATTTTACTTTCCAATTGTACTATAGATGTTAAATGTATATAAATAAAATAATGTAGTAATTATTTTCTCTTTCTTCACGTTCTTCAATTTATTAATGAAATTTATTTCTGCAATTGTGAAACTGTATTTTTTTTTATAGCGGTTAAAAGAACACAAATTTTGTTTATTTTCAACATACATGCACGCATACAATGTCCCTTAGCATTTCAGAGTATATATTTCTCACTATAGCATTTATGTAGCTGGAATCAGGACTTATGTATAATGATAACACTTATAAGTAAGTTATAAGTGACGAGTTTATCAATATATATTCCTACTTCAAAAGTAAAATATATTTATTATCTAATTCCAAATAGGAAACATATAAAAACAGTGTTACACAAATGGTAACAAAGCGCAGCTATAAAAATGGTGACCGGCTAACAAAAGAGTATTTGAAAATCATGGTTTTTCAGACTAAACGAGATACGAGCCTACCTTTTGTGAGGTATATATCTAAAAACAGTTGGCATCAAGAAGGCATCTGGCTATGAAAAGCCACTTCAAAAAATATCTAATCAAGTTTATGACAGCAGGAAAAGGGGTTATGATGATACATGAATGGTAAAGATTAAAACTCAACTCTGAGAGGAGTATTGTTGTTAATGTTAGGAGTCTACTCTGTAAAGTGGTCGGCATTAAGGGAGTCCAGCTGTAAAAACCATGCCAAAAGCAGACAGTGGAGCATGGCACAGTCTTCTGGCTTTCCAGTTATTTGTCAGACTATACAACCCATGCCAACAGGAAAACTATCATATTAAATGA
>NC_068981.1:136331168-136345076 GCF_001194135.2 Octopus bimaculoides | reverse complement strand
TATATATATATATACATATATATACACACACGCACACATACACACACGCAAGTGTTTATTTAGACTGCTCCAATAACTACAGTTGAAAGAGATTTAAAAAATATGTACCAGGGTGAAATAAGTACAGGATCAGTATGATTCACAAAAAAGCTTGAAGTCACTGCCCCAGCATTGGCACAGTCCAATGATTAAACCAGTAAAAGAAAATAAGAGTGAGATCGTATTAATGAAATTATTATAGAAATCTCATAAAAGAAAAATAATTAAATTCGGTAAGAAAGTGACAGTATCTTTAAGTATGAAACTAGTTTGACAAGTTATGAATCACAAATGTTCCCTCCAAGAATGATTTGCTTTACTCTGGCTTTCACAAACAGAATATTGAGTCATTAAATGTTTGTACAACAATCTTGGTGGTATGTGGGTCAGAACAAGAAAAGGACAAAAATAATTACTGAACAATAGGTATTTACAGAAAAAAAATGTTTACAGAAACTTTCAACATGGTCGTCTATTTTCAGTTTTACCCAGACATCTGTGATCAAAAGTACATAAGTTACATGTACATGTTATATTTTGGCTAATCAATAATTACATATCCAGGATTATCTCAAAATATGTTTCACATAGCTTTCTGTTTATAATACAGCATAGGATGTCTACAAAATGTAGTAAATGTAAATTCTGAATTTATATTAGTTTAACTAAAGATTATGATATAGACATACAGGGTAGAATTCCCCAGAAATATTAGTTTCTTGTTCATTTTTTCTATGACTAGATGCCCTCACTGTCACCAATCCTCATCTATTTCCAAGCACACCAATATTTCCCCATGGTCAAACATGTCCTCGCAAAAGACTAGAAATGAATGACACTGCTGTATGACTATGACAGTCATCTAAAGTTATCACACGATATAATTATATATATAGCGCGCGCGCGCACCCACTCCCACACACACACACACCCCCCCCAAGCTTCTTTCAGTTTCCGGCTACTAAGTCTGCTCACAAGGCTTTGGGCTGCTCAGGGTTATATCAGATGTCACTTGCCCAAAGTGGTACACAGTAGAGCTGAGCCTGGAACAGTGTGTCTCCAGCACTGCTTGGCAATTGGTGTTGGTTTGTTTACTTAGTCATAATTTAGCAGTTTGGCAAAAGGAATCTACAGAACAAGCACCAGACTTAAAAAAACAGTTCTGGTGTTAGTTTGTTCAGCTAGCCCTTTAAGGGCACTGCTCCAACATGGCTGCAATCTAATGACTGCAACAAGTAAGAGAATAACCTACATGTTCTATAATACTGCATAACATATCACTATTGCTTCATCAAAGTAATGGCCCTACATGAAAGGGTCAGCTGTTCCAGATCCAATATCAGGTCATTGGTCAACATTATATACATTACTACCACCACTACTAGCTGCTCTTACAAGCACAGACAATATAAACAAGATGAGAGCTATACAGTAAAAAGAGGGATATGCACACATCATGATGTAGCCTGCAATTTTAAATTATAATATTTCATACTTTCTGCAGCAGAAATCATAATTGATATTTCTCTACTGATAATTACAAGTTTAAAATTATATATGCACACATACACACAATATTATATAACCTGTCAAAATTCATCAGCTGAGCAGATTTTTAATAGCAACTTTATGAGATCTTGAAGGGAATTTCAGAATTAAATAGTGTGCGTGCATGCATATGTGAATATATGAATGCAGATGTGCATGCATAGATGTGTGCATGAATGCCTGTGCCTGCATGCGTGTGAGTATATACATATATAATTAGCAATATATCAAATAACCTGATTAATGTGCTTCAGAACCAACAGCAAGGCAAGCATTTATTATAAACCCAATTATTATACAGTCTTATGAAGGGGATTGATAGGTAGATTGGTAATGTTGTAAATTATGCTGTAAGATTTACGAGATTTGCAATGAGAGTGATGAAGGGGGATATTTAAGAGTTCTACACTTAAATTCTCAGTTATACACCCAAAATGAATTATAAGTGAATTATGAATAACAAACAGGTGCAGGCATGGCTGTGTGGTTAAAAAGTTTGCAACACTGTTTTGAGTTCAGTCCCACTGCACAGTGCCTAAGGCAAGAGTTTCCTGCTATTTAAATTTCATTGGTAACTTTATGGCAGAGAGTAAATGATAAACTCAGATTAACGAAAGAGACAGAATGAGAGAGATAAAAGAAAGACTGAGAAAATTTTGCACAATATATCAACTGAAAAAGTCTTCAGTGTAAATTAAAATTTCATCTTCACAAGAATGCAATTTGGTCTTGAGAATCAAAATTCTATATTCCTAACCTGAGAAACAAATTCCAGTCTGGAACACAAAAAGTGAAAAAATTAGTTTGTTGGCTTTTTCCAATTTAAAAAAAATTTCCCAATATATCAAGTGAAAGAGAATGAAATGATTCCTTAATAGTTAACATCAAATAACAGTAAAAGAAATAAGCTATTCAGAAAATCAGCATCAAAAAATATTTTGAGTAACCAAAATATTGCAACATTTCAAAATATAAAAACAAAGGGATAGGTTCTCTGAAAATTCATTGACTGGTTTCAGTCTCTGGCCTGTGATCATACTGGAATACCACACTCAGGTATTTTAGTCAATTATATAAACTACTCTTGTCTGGCACTTACTTTATCCATTTGTATTACATTTCTAAGTCTTCTTTGTTTAGAAGGATATAACTAACATCAAATAAATGCAAGGTATTTATGTGGATGCTATACTGATTAACCTTGCAAGAGAGTTCATACACACAGACAATAGAGATTGTTACAGTCCTACGATTTGCCATCTCTTGTCAAACCATACAACCCATGCCAGCATGGAAAATGGATGTTAAATAATGATAAACACTCAAAAAGCTTTTACATTTTCCATCTATCAAATTTAACTTACAAGGTTAACTATCAATTTAAATGAGAATTAATCTCACATTTTTCATATCCTCTGATGTCACTTGAAATGAGGAACAAATGGGAGTCTTGTACTTATTAAATCAACTGAAGGACTAAATCCTCTTCTTTTATAAAAAAAGATGTAACTTCCATAATAAAAAAACCACAAGGTATTGTGTGTTATGAGCTGTTTTATCTCAAGAGATTTTACACAGAAAAAACTAAGAATTTCCATTTGCAAATTTAACTCATACGGCATTGATCAACATGAAACTACCCTTACACCTATTTTCATATCTTTTTATTTCACTTGAAACTGCGAGGGCGACAGAGCAAAAAAAAAAAATAATAATTCATTTATAGTAAACAAAATATATTAGCTAGCAATAAAAGAAAATCAATTACATAAAACTTAGCATCTTAAATATAATTGAAATACCAAAAATATCAGAACATTAAAGAATGGAAGAAAGGAATTTGATATTTCTTTACACATTTTTCATGTCCTCTTATTGCATGAATATGAGAGAGAGAGAGAGAGAGAGAGAGAGAGAGAAAGAGAGAGAGAGAGAGAGAGAGAGAGAGAGAGAGAGAGAGAAAGAGAGAGAGAGAGAGAGAGAGAGATAGAGAGAGAGAGAAAGAGAGAGAGAGAAAGAGAGAGAGAGAGGGGTGGGAGTAAGAGTTACAGAATGACAATTTGTCTTCATGTATTTTACTGATAGAAATTAATTTATATTCTCATTGATTGTAGGATTGAAATAATACAAGAAAAATAAAAACAGCCAATTGCAAGATTTACTATTCTTAAATTCAATCTAAATCATTCCAAAAGGTTTGAGATCTAATATTTCAGAAACTAATAACAAATATGTGTGTGCGTGGTTTTGCATGTGGTAGTGTGTGTATGCAGTCGTGTGTGCATGCATGCAGGTGTGTATAATCACATGCATACTGGATATTCTAAGAGTAATTATTGAAATAGAATGTATCTTTATGTGTATTATGTGTGTTTATATATAAAGCATATATAATTATATACATATATATATATATATGTATGTATATATATATATGCATGTATAGTTTAATATAAAAAAAATGGGATCTTCCGGCAGCCTACATATAGAAACTAACAAAAGCGAATTTTTTTCCATAGTCAATGGAAACGTCCCAATAAAATTCTAATATAGGGGCCTCATCACCTATAAACAAGAAGTCTAAGCAATTGGAAGTATATTAATCATAACAGTTGGCCTACAAGACAAAAGATTCTGTCCAGAGAATCAACTTATGAGAGATCAGCCAAATCTCCCTTATATAACACAGTACCATCTTTAAAAACAAAAAAAAAAAAGTAAGAAAGACATTAGATAATATAATCCAAAAAAACATGTTAGGGATGAAACACTTTTGATCCAAGCAGATCTGAAGCTGAACAACTACTATGACGATGACAGTGGAAAGTAGCCAAATACTTTTAAGAAATATAGGAGTAGCTCATTACGACTACGCCATTTCTGGAAATGATATCTAACAGATCAATTTATATCATCTATTAAGCTTTCATATATTAAGTGATCATATGCAAAATCTAATAATAACCCTTCCCATTCAGCTATATTAGAAAGTGTCATCATTGAGCAGCTATGGGGAAAAAAAAAAAAAAAAAAAAAAAGAAATAGATAATAATAATCAAATAATGAAATAGAGATCTAAAGTAGATCTGAAAGAGAAATTAATATTTTATATTCCTGATAAAACAGACTGGCTGATATTTGCAAAGCAAAAATTTGTGTTGCTGCTGGATAACTTTATCATCTTTATTTGATGTATAGGCATATTAGATGTCCCCCAATTTCAACAGCACATTTTCAAGAAAAGGTTTTAATGCATTGAAGCTTATGCCCAATTTCACATTTAGAAACCAGCAGCGTGATTTTTTTTTGAAGGGGAAAAAAATGTGCACCTTATGTGACGAAATATAGTTGTTATATGAAGATAGCTTGTAACTGTAGTAAATTGTTCGGCAGAAGAGTATAACCAGGTGGCAGTTATTGGGATGTGAATTAACAACTCTGAAATAAGGATTGCTGTATGTACACATAAATACATTTGCTTTCTGCAACTATTCTGAAGGGATGGAATTGTTTTATACAAAAAAAAAAAAAAAAAAAAAAAAAAAAAAAAAAAAGGAAAGAACAAAAAACCTGGAGGATATAATCATCCAGTGGTTAGGATCCCATACTGTGGCCAGGGTAACACAGGTTCTAATCCTGGTTAAAACAGGTCTGTGTAAATTTTATAGGTGCAGGTATGTCTGCATGGTTGAGAAACTCACTTTGCAACCCACATGGTTTCAGGTTCAGCACCACTGCATGACACCTTGGGCTAATGTCTACCATAACCTTGTCCTGACCAAAGTCTTGTGAGTGGATTTGGTAAATGGAATTTGTGTGGAAGTCCACCGTGTGTGTGTGCGCGCACGCATATATATATATATATACATAGATGTGTATGTTTGTTCCTCCATCAGTGTGTGACAACTGGTGTTGGTTCGTTTCATCTCCTGAACTTGGCAGTTCAACAAAAGGGCCTAGTAAAATAAATGCCAAGCTTAAATAAATAAATATATATATATATATATATAGTGGAGAGCACTTATATTGACTAAAACCCTTCAAAGCAGTGCTCTAACATGGCCACAGTTGAATGACTGAAATGAGTAAAAGATAAACCAAAGAAATCTGATTCAATGTGCAAATACCTTCAGGTGATTTGCACAGAGAATATTTCTCCTTTTATTTTGATAGAAAAAAAAAAAAATACCAATGCACATAATTGGTGCAGGAGTAGCTGTGTGGTAAGAAGCTTGCATCCCAACCACATGGTTCTGGGTTCAGTCCCTCTGCATGGCACATTGGGAAAGTGTCTTCTACTATAGCCTTAAGTGGATTTGATAGATGGAAACTGAAAGAAGCCTGTCATGTGTGTATACATATATTTATGTATATATTTGTGCGTATCCCCCCACCATCGCTTGACAACTAATGTTGGTGTGTCTATATCCCCATAACTTAGAGGTTCAGAAAAAGAGACCAATAGAATAAGTACTAGGCTTACAAACAATAAGTCCTGGGGTCGATTTGGTTGACTTAAGACAGTGCTTCAGCATAGCCACAGTCAAATGACTGAAACAAGTAAAAGAATAACAGTCCATACACCTGTAATGCTAAGGAACACAGGTGAGGTAGAGGGAAAGTAAACAAAAGCATAACTACGGAAGAGATGGAGGTTGTAATAGAATCTATACTTATTTTTCTTTTTTTGTTACCAAAGATTAATTAAAAATGATAGATGATAATGAATGACAAGTTTAAAAAGGTCACAAACAAAATTTGTGTTGAATTGATTTGATAAAATTAGAAGCAAAACAGCCCTCAAATTACGCCCTACCACTTCAAAAAATGATGGATGGTCACAGCCAGAAAGTCTTTGGTCAATCAAAGCTGACCTCAAGCAAACAGAAAATTATCAAGTATTTACAAAAATGTTGAACAAAAATGGTAAACTGGCTTTCTAATAGTTTCTTGTAAACCCTATTGTTTCTCTATATTAATTCTTCAAATTCAAGAGCTTTTTAAGAAAATCTTTAAAATAAATGGGAGAGAATAGTCATAGCCTTTTTATAGGTTCTTAGTTCTAACTGGATTAATTATAATTCAACTTTTATTTAAGCAATCAATGGGATGTGACAGTGAGTCCATGGAGAAGATGTGAAGTAGTTTGGAAGGTAGTGGCTAAAGAAATGATGGCTCTACAGGAGAGAGAGATGGCAAAACAGTGATTAGAGACTTGTTCTTATTTGTTGAAATTTAGAACTATGAATTCTGGGTAACACCTTGCAATGTTCTTGAAAAATTAAAATTTTCATTTACACATTTTTTTGTTTTTGTTTTTTCAATTTTAGAAGATTGAAGCAATTTCTCATCTCAAGGGGCTTGTTCATTTAAATTGTAGGCAGTGCTTCAAGTAATGTTCATGTAATAGAAAGAGATCAGATAGTTACACATTATAGGGGAGTGAACTAATAATGGCTTCTTCAGACTAATTTTTTTCTTTCTTGTGTTTTGTTTTGTTCTGATGTAACCAGAAACAGAAGAGAAAAAAATATCAACAAGAAGCTATTACTGTAAGCTCCTCCCAGCATTGACAACACCTTAATCTGACTGCAGCTTACATAAGGAATGATAATGAAGTTAATATCCTCGAACAGCTTGTCATGATCATTCAATGTTTAAGCATGGAAATCTTTAAAAATCCAGTCAGGAAATGATATGAAATTAAAAATATTGATTAGTTAATTAAAACTGAAGTGTATTATTATTGTTATTATTATCTAAATAATAAATTTATTTGAAAACTTGCTTTTGTCCACTTCTTTAAAGCTAAGAGATTGAAGTGAAGAAAGACCAGATAGAAAGAAAGGAAAATTGGATACAAACAGAGAATTCCCATTGTAATAGATTACAGAAATGAAAAACAGAGAATGTGCAGATACCCTCCTCTCCCCCCAGCCATTCTTTTATCTCCTGCTAATGCTCAATATAAAAGGTAGGTATATGCATTTTTTTTAAACACCACACCATAATTATTGCTATCTATCTCAGCAGCAGCATTTGCTCACTCTTTCCATATCAGCTTCGTAATAGACACAAAGATGTCCATATACCTAAACAGTGGTGTACAGAAGTAACAATGCACAAGTTATAATAGACAAACATCATGAAAATTTATTTCTACAACACAGAATAGAACAATAATGCATCTAAGAAGCTTGTGTGCATTGATTGACAAATATATCAAATCAAACATGGGGAAACAGAGGAGGTGGAGAAAAACCTACTTTTTCATCCATTGAGAACATAAACGAGATGGATTCTGCTAATTTAGCTATTTGCATCCAAATTGTTAAAGCAAGCACTCAATCATGAAATGAGCAAATCGTCTATTTCCAACGAAGTAGAGAAAGACAAACAGTAATTTGTCTAGATTCTTAAAATCATAACCCTGTATGGCTAGTTGCCTGGCACATTAATTAACCTTGTTGAAAGAGTAATTTGGATAAAATGACAATGCCAATCAAGCCAGCAGCATCATGGAATGGTGTGTGATAACATTCCAAGACCTGATTTTGGCACATATTGCAATATTCATTCATTCAACATCCACGTTTTTTTTTAGTTTTTTTTTTTTATGGTTGCATGGTTTGTGTCGGGATTTATTTGAGGGAGGATTTTTATGGCTGAATGCTTTTGTCACTCACTCACTCACCTGTTTTTCAAGTAAAGGATTTATTCCACAGGTCTTTGAAAGTGCAATGCAACTGGTCATTGCAACAAGGTATGTAAACATATCACTATTTCACTCTGGTGATATGAAGCAAAGTCATAGGAGTTCAGTATTCATACATACAAACACATACATACACACATACTCAATAGGCTTCCTACAATTTCTCTCCAAAATTTATTTGCAAGATAATGGTCAGCTTGAGTTTCTAGAAGAAACCATGTCGCAGGTGTTGTGCAGTAGGACTGAAACCAAAACCATAGTTGGGAAGCAAACTGAACTACACAGCAATTTTAGAGCCCAAATAAGGAAGTAAGAATAGAAAAAGGCCAAGGGATCATAGAAAAGTGAGCGAGTTAGGCAATTAACTTGATATCAGTGATATCAGGAATGATAATGTTTTCATCATCTTGTAGTTAAATAGACAGACTCTAAAGAATTAAGATACTTCACATACTGAAATATCAAGGGGCTTAGGTTTCAGCTGATGACCAACATCCTGTTTAATTTAGTAGCTTTATGTATAGCTTTTAGCAGTTTCAACCATTGGACTGTGATGATGCTGGGGTACTGCCTTGAAGAGTTCAGTTGAACAAATCGGCACCAGTATGCAGTTTTTATGTATTCTATCAATCGTGTCTGCTGAATCACTAAGTTACAGAGATGTAAACAAACCAACACCAGTTGTCAAGTGGTGTGGAGGGACAATACAAAAGCATTCACACATACAGACTTCCATACAGTTTCTGTTTACCAAATTTACTCATGGCATTGGTCAGCCTAGAATTATAGTACACACTTGCACAAAGTACCATACAATGGAACTGAACCTGAAATCACATGGTTGCAAAGCAAGATTATTAACTACACAGTTATGCAAGTGCTTAGTATATGACAAAAAGAAAACTAGAAACTAGATGACATGCAGCCGAATAACAGCTATAGAGATGGAAATACTGGCAACAAAGATTTGTTTCCTAATAGCAATTTCCTGTTGGTAACTAACTACTTCATGCATAAATCAACTAATAACCAGAATCCCTGTGAAGTACCCAAGAGTAATAGCATGGTTGTTGACCGATCAGTAAATTTGAAATAAACCCCTATAGCAAGGAGATAATTTATCTCCTAGTTAAGTTTCCACAGTAAAATGTCAATGACCAAGAGAGGCAGACATTGAAAGTAAACAAAATGTAAAATTTCTATCAATATACAAGAGATAGAAAACAATTTACCATAAAGAAGCAGAATTCTATACAAGATATTTACAGGAGAACTACTGCAATGGAATGGCAGCCATAACCTTATCAATATGAAGACAACAATACCTACTACAGAAAGATTTATAGTGCCGTTATTATCTGGAGTCAAGCGGAGAAAGAATAAGCTTGTAAAGATATTGACTAACCTAACTGAAATGCTAACAGAAAACATTAAAAAAATGAGTAGTGTATTGAAATCTATAAAAACAGATTAGAAGTATTACATTTCCCTAACAGTGGCCATCTCTTCTGAGTTGATTAGATGAGATGCAATTCTAAGCCTAAAAATAGAAAATATTTTATCTGGATATAATTTTCTTAATGACTGGAGTATGTACTTGTTCGTTTTTTCCCAATGGATTACATAGAGAACTGGAAAGAATAGATAAACTGGTTAAGAGATTAAAAAATGAAACAGGTAACCAGTAAGAACAGGTGTAAAATTTAAGAAACCAAAATCAATAATGGACAACAAATAACACACAAAAGATAAAGTTTATTTCATTTATAGGAGCTGGATATTACTTCTGCCTTCCATTACCTTCCTATATCATTTTTTTAAAACAGTACTAAATTTCCAACAAATCTTTACTTATCTATGTATTAAGACATAAAACCACCAGAGGAAAAAAAAAACCCTTAATGTCATTTTATTTACCAAAAATGTAAATAAATATATGAAATTCTAGTTTTACAATCACACCTGAAAACCAAATGCAGAAGAGATTTCACTTTTTGTGTTAATGGTTTATTGAAATATGTGATGTTCAAAAATTGAAATGTCTAGAAGTATTTCATATATCCTCTAGATATATTTTAGTCACTGAACTGCAGCCACTGAAAGGCTTCAAACAGATTGACACCAGTTCTTATTTTTAAGTTTGATTGTTATTCTATTGGTATCATTTGCTGAACAGCTGGCTTCTGAAGACATAACACCAGTTGTGAAGTGGTGGTGGCAAGGAAAACAAACAGATGCACACAGAAACACAATGGGCTTCCTTCCAGTCTCCATTTACCAAGATCACTCACAAGGCAGTGGTTGGTCCATGGATGTAACCAGAAAACATTTGTCCAATGTGGTAAACTTAACACACGAGTTATCTCAAACATCGTGTAAATTATACGAAAAGTTAAAAGAGTTTGAAGAAAATAGTGGTAGTCTATGTTGGCAAAAATTCTACACTGAAGTTCAAGTGTTTCAATAAGTCTATATGCTACGAAGAGAAAAGAAATCTGACATTTCAAAGCTGTCCTTTCAGAGAAATCTCTCCCTCTTAAATGGACAATGTTGAAACATCAAATTCTTCTTCTATCCACAGCATACGAATTTAGCCAAACTCACAAACTTCACTTTAAATTAATGCGACTACTGCTTTTGTAATACTAGTATAACATACTTAGAATACATAACTAAAAGAAAATGTCAAACCTGTTAAAAGGAATGGAATAGCTGTACTACACAATGAAAACGTGAATGAATATGTGTGTATGTATGTGTATATATATATATATATATATATATAACTTTTACAGAGGTTGTCAAAAATTAAATGAAAGTGTTTGAACAGATTTCTAATATTGCTACTTTGGAGAATCTACAGAAATATGGAGAATGAAAAACTAAAGTAAAATGAAGCTGTTGTGTGTATTAGACAACAGTAAAATCTGAGAAAAAGATGACAAAAGTAATGACAATAGATTTGGAAATTCACCTACATTTTCATAAGCGCTTAATGGCAGAGGTGTTTTTAAAGCATTAAAATGTCAAGTAAAATCCTACAGAATAATTTTGACAAATCAAACACGATAGGTTTTATGAAACAAAGATGAATAAATCAGAAAGCAAACTTGCTCAGCCATTAGATTAATTCAGTCTCACATATGAAACTAATTTGTCTGAGACAAGTTAAATTCCAGCCACCAGCTGAATGAGGTGGTAACAATTGAGAGAGGAACTTCCTTTCAAAGATAATTTACACTGATGAGTTAAACTATAACCGATATCAATTGATTTTATAGGATAATTAAGAGGAAGATGGTTTGTTTAATAATATACCAGACAAAATTGCTTTGCAGTATCAACTAGAGTTAATTGCATTTTTACTTCTTGTATCACCTGTAATTTGTTTACAGGAGAGTAAAAATAACAGGAAAATGAAAATAAACCCCAATCTAATTACCACTCCTTACACAACTGAATAAGAATCTAATTATGTGTGCTTATTGTTTAGGCTCAGGCCAGCCCTAACTGACTGAACCTTAACACAAGGCTTTTCAGCTGTTATCCAAACTTTTAAACCAAATAAAATGCATTGAAGAGTACAATTTTTTTTTTTTTTTCAATTGAAAACTTTTTGTTTTAGATTAATGATTTTTACATTGGTACAATTGGGGCCAGATAAAGACCCAAAGAGGCCCTAAGCATCTAAAAGATTTTGGTGCCCCCCCCCCACACACACACATATACAAGTTAAACTATAAACAACAATAATAAGCCATAAAATATTTTTCAAAATGAAACAAAACTTTCAGTAAGATGGAAAAAATGTTTTTTTTTTTTTTGAAGAGTTTTCTACTTTTTTCAATTGCAAAGTCTTATCAGATACTCATTCTGACACCATAAGACTTCGAAATTATATTTCTAATCATATAAAACCCTTCAAATATTTTAGCAAGTTTGAAGTGATTTCTTTTGTGCTGTAAACCATTTACCATTTCTGTTGTGGCTTTTTTTCCCCTGATGCTCTAAGCAAGTGCTTATTTTGCTAAATGGTTAATCCAGCATTGGGTACAATATAAATCAGAAATGAGTGAGAACGGGCAGGTTAGTTAAATCAATCTCAGTGCTTTTATCAACTCTAGAAAGACGAAAGGTAAAGCTGACTGGTAGAATTTGAAATCAAAGCAATTTATTTAGTCTGGTGCCATAACAATTCTACCATTCCACTGCTTCATATTTATGACTGCATAGAGGATCACTCATTGTTGGCAGTGGATGGCATAGTGTTAAGCATAAAAATTGCAACTAATACTGGAAGTAGAGTTAAAATGGACATAATTTAGTGAGCCATCCTGGTTGATTAGAATAAGTAATGTGATAGTTTCATTATCTCAATTTCAAATACAACCAAGATCAAACCCATTTTCTCCTTTCAAGTAGAGTAAAATAACATCAATAATATACAAAAATTGAATAGACTGCAGTTGATTGAACCATATTTGCTATATTATTGATATTTAGCTTACTAACAAACAAAAAAAAAATCATTAAAAACAAGCCAGCACTTTGATATATTACATCATATATTTCACACACTTTTTCCTCCATATTTGATACTAGTCCAAACCCAATATTGATACAGCTAATAGCAACAACAACAATATATTGTTGTATAAGTCTTTAAAATAAGACAAGCCTTAATTTCAAACTAGAAATTCCCATTTGGTACTTCAAATATCATTTCAGTCATCTGACTATTTGATAAAACAATTATTCAAGTTGCTTGCAAAGGAAATAACAGCCAGATATGTACAAATAAAGATAAAATCAAATGAAAAAAAAAGACTTCTTGCAAAACATTGTTCATAAGTATGTCTCAAAAATTTACCTCCTCAAAGTCTTTTTTCTTTATATTATCACACAACTTGATGTGTAGAAAATGAGGTGGGGAATTAACAAGCAAAATAATTAAAAGTTTTCAATTGGTGAATGTCACTGACCCACTTTTAGTTCCAGCTTCCTTTCAGCAAGTAAGCAAGGCCCCTTGTAATAAGGATTCCTTACAACAAAGCAGAAAAACCCTGTTGCAGAACAGAATGGATAGCGGCATCATTTTATCAAAACCACAAGGAATTAGTGACAATATTGTCATGCCATATTCTGCCAAAAATGACAAGACACAGCAAAGTATTTAGTCCAGCTTTCTACTAAACTGATCCTGAAAATAAAGTCTTGACATTGTGGGTAACTGCAAGTGAATGTCACTGTCATGCAAACAGTGACATCTATTTTCAACCTTACAAGTAAAGAGTGTGGGTTGGTGATAAGAGCATCCAGCCATAGAAAACTCACTCCAGCAAATTTTCCCTGATCCATGTGAGTATGAAAAGGCAAATCTTAAAAAAAGCACTCAGTAAGGTGGTTGATGTTAGAAAGGCATCCAGCAGTTAAAACCCTCCCAAAACAGAAAGTGAAACTTGGTGCAGTTTTCTGCCTACCCAGCCCCTAACAAACTGTCCAACTCATGCCAACATGGAAAACAGACATTAAATGGTTTTACACACACACGCACACGCACACGCACGCACGCGCGCGCGCGCGCACACACACACACACACACACAC
>NC_068981.1:136324831-136330812 GCF_001194135.2 Octopus bimaculoides | reverse complement strand
CACACACACACACACACTTCCACATATCAAATCCTGCTCACAAATCATTGGTCAAACTAGGATGCCAAATCAATTCTTAAACAATGCTGCAGTTTGTGAAAAACTTAACTGCAACAATATACACACCCAAAGGAATTTAATCAGAAGACATAAAATTTGATAATGGAGATTAATCTTCTAGGGTACAAGGTAACCCAACTACTGTCACAACAAAATGCACCCAGGACAAACTTTAAAGCATTGGTGATGAGAGGGATCAAGCCACAGAAACCAAACCAAAAATGAAGCATAGAGGCAATGTGTGGTCTTCCAGCCCATCAAAGAGGGAAGTAACCATAAAATTAATCTTAACAACCCATTCCAGCAGAGAAATCAGATGTAAAACCGTGTAAACCTTTTAGCATTCAGATTATGTTAAATGTAATACTTATTTATTCATATCATTTTGAATTAATCATATATAATCTCATAGCTTTGGGATTTCAATAATGTGATTGTTTACTTTTAGAATGACATTGTAGGATTAGTGGGAAAGTCAGGTTCTGGCCAGTTTATGTACTAAACAAGAATATTTTGACTCAAAGTGGCCAGTTTAAATGCTAATGGGTTAATGGCCCTGTGTTTGTAGGTCAGGGAACATTGGGTCAATACCAGCTGTTTTAAACTGTGTCCTACTATAACTAATTTCTCATTGAATCATTAGGAGATCTAGAAATGAAATCAATACATTTGCACAGCTTTAGGCTGAGTTTAGAGCCATAAAATCCATTTATGGTTGAGTACATTACAACCTTGTTTCAACTGGAATAAAAGTAAGACATTGAGTAGACAGCTAAAAACATTTACATGAATAAATTACCAGAAAAACTATTCCCCTTGAAACAGGTAATACTATAACTAATATTAATTATAGCTGTCCTTATATGCAGTCATAAAGACAACACTGCAAAGTATTAGACTAAATGGCTAGCAGTATTAAGCTAAACATAAATAATATCAATTTCACAAAACTCCAGATGGTGGAGGTCACTGGCCTTATTACTAAGCCATTTAAGGAACGTGTCTCGAGCTGATTTTCTCCCTTTAATCTCTCCAAGCCAGGGTCAACAAAACAGGCACCAGGCTTATACTGTAATTGATTACAAGGGAATTGTTTATAGGTTTATTTGCACAGGTGGAATGGTTTTTATTGAAGCAATTATTTGCACAGCTGGATGAATTTTCTGTTAACTCTGCAGCTATAACACTAAATGGAACAAGTCATGTTCAAGATCATCAGCAGTAATGTTAGAACTTATGACTATATGGTCTGTAGTCAAAGCATCTTAACCTCACACCCCAAAAATGCCAGAATATGAAAGTTTGTGGGTTAAAACAGACTAATACTCACAAATAATTGTAATATCTGTTATTGAATACCTTTTTCCCTGCAAGATAATTACCATATTTTAACATGCATAGGAACCCTCTGGTTTTTGAGGCTTAAAATTTGGAAAAAAGGTTTTGTAAGGAATTATAATACTATCCATGTATAAGAAACTCCCATATTTTTTAAACCTAATTTTTGACAAAAAGGGTTCCTTATACACATTAAAATATGGTATATCAGGCCAGGTACAGAGGTAAATTAAAGGAGGTAACAGTCTAATGGCTAATAAACTGGAAATTCTTTTCAGTTTTTTTTTCCTTTAAATTCAGTTACATCTGATTGATATTTTCTGTGAAAAGCCATCATGCCTATTTTCATGAATATCAATAAAAACCAAATATTTTATAAATACATTTCCTTCCTCCACCCGTCCATCTGCCTGCTTGTGCATGTGTGTGTGCCCCTGTGTGTGTGTCCCTGTGTATGAGCGTGTGTCCCTGTGTGTGAGCATGAGTCCTTGTGTGTGTGTGTGTGTGTGTCCTTGTGTGTGAGCGTGTCCCTATGTGTGTGTGTGTGTGCATGTATGTGTGTGTGTGCATATCTTTATGGAGGAGAATCAGTTGATAATGCTATCAGTGTTTGATATCTTTTTTAATTGGTTAATGTATACATTGTCATTAAAGTATCAGCCTATTTATATTAACCTTTTCACGTGAATTAACTTTTATTTTTAAAAATTTTATATAAACTACTTCACTTTTCACTGAAAAATGAAGTATCCTAAACGATATGGAGATTCTGCAAAGCTAGTGATTACACGGCTGCAATGTGTCCCAGGACCCATATACACTGCATGTGTATCTGAAGCAAGCCAGCCTAACGAGAACTGCATCCCTCTCCAAGACAGAGTGAAATAGCTCTACAAGCTAAATTAGCTGATTTTATAGTACTGTTGCACAGCTAATAAAGATAAGTACCATTTTTACAGTCTACTTCAGTATCTTTACCATGAACAAAGTGCACTGCTGGTGACAGGAAATTAACCACCAATCCTTTAGATAAGCTAGCACCCTATCAACTTTGCCATCTGTGGCTCTTAAATTGGATACTTAACAAGACAAGACCAGCAAATGAAATGAATTGTATTCAAAATATTTCAGCACTGGGGAAAAATTATATAACAGTCACAAAAGGATTTCTCCATTAACAAATTTTATAAAACATTTTTTATTAAATAAGCTTTGCACCAAATCACTAATTTAACTAATTTACCTTGCCAAATAAATGTTGACATTTACAGCAACTTCTAGTTGAATTGTGAAAAATATACTGAGTCGATTCAGACTAGCAAAAGCCAACTGAAAACATTTTGTAAGATAAAGTACAAATATATTGCCATATTTTCAGTTATATAATTGCAATTTATTTTAAAAGAGAAATTAAAATTTCAGTTAATACTGAGCAGAATAAATCATTAATGAAATAATGAGTAATAATAAATTCAGAAAAGCATCATAAAATTAATAAATCAAAAATCTATCATAAAAATCTCATGACAAAATCAGAAAAAATATGTAATTATTCACTCCCATTGTATGACTACAGGAAGACATGGCTGTGTCAAGTTTGCTTCCCACCTATCTGGTTTCAGGTTCACTCCCATTACATGGCACCTTAGACAAGCGTCTAAAACCTCAGGCTGGTCAAAAATAAGATTTGGTAGATGGAAATCAAAATAAGCTTGTCCTGTATGTGCAGGCATTAAAATGATGATGAGAAGGAGGACATATTGTTTTAACATTCACTTTTTCTATGCTTTTATGGGGAAGATGAAATTTGAGGCAGATCTACAGCCGGGTGCATTGCATCTTCTAGTCACTAACCCTCACCTGTTTCGAAGCAAAGTAATATTTCCCTTAAGACATTTTTCACAGAACAGAGTCAAACAACATTTCTTGTATGATAGTGTTATTTGTTAACCATTATGCAATGCCAAGACAAGAGTAGACATACAATAAGCTTCTTTCAGTATCCATAAACCAAATCTACTCAATGTTTTTGTCAACCTAGGGCTTTAGTAGATGATACTTATCCAAAGTGCCATACAATGGTTGGGAAGCAAGCTTCTTAACCGCACAACCATATTCCACCCCCCACCCCCACAGCTTTAAAGAGAATCTATTTAGACAATATTTATACACTATTTAAAGAATTCTTTCATTTATATCAATTTAGGTACTGCAACAAATAGAAATGTCAATTTGCAGTAGGAAATTGATTGTAGTCCAAATAAAGAAACCATTCTACAAGTAAAATTTAGACTTTTCATAGAAAACAGTTATGGAAAAAGTAAATACTTGAAAAATAAAAGAATGGTAATGATAGAGACAGGTCAAAAGTACAATGAAGAAATTTCAACTGTGAAAGTAAACATTGAAAATATAGAGCAAAAGAGAAAAGTCTTTAGTTGTCTCCCTTATTTGCAGAAAAATTATATAGTGTAGGAAGGAATTATCTAATTTCCTACCCACCCCTTAACTATAGGTTTTATTTAACTGCAAAATGTTCTTGTTCCATGTATTAAATATGCATGATATCTACTTAAGTATTGTTTGTTATGTAGACAGCATTTCAGAATTATTGAATATGTGTATTTTATTTGCTTGTTACCACTTTAGAAAAAAGTTTTGGGTTTATATTCAACTTTGTAGCTGTTTTTCTTTCTTATCAGTTATTTCTTGTCATCAGTTATATCTTGTTCTTACACTTTGTAACTACAGGAGTTATGGCTAGCAACTAATTTTTCCACCCACAGAGCAACCTCACAAGCTTAAGTTCTGCAACAACAACAATGTACTCGTAAAACTAGAGTGACAGTAATGATAAAAGATATCCAGTTATAGAAAACAAGCCAAAAATGAGCGATGGAGTCCTTCAACCTATTTCAGAGAGCAATAATTTCAAATAAGAGCTCAGATCATGAAAACCTACCCAACTCGTGCCAAAATGGAAACTAGTCATAAAATTTAAATTTATTTTACTTTAGTATTTTTAATGAAGCATGCATTAAATGCATTTTACTTTAGCGTTTTTAATGAAGCATGCATTAAATGTGCTGATACATTCATATTTAAGAACATGGTTACTGTTTAGCTTGGTGCAGACATCTGGTTTGCCAGCTATCAAATCATCCAAACCATGCCAGCATGAAAAACTGACATTAAATGCTGATGATAGTTACTCTTTAGCCCCACCCAAATAAACCATGATTGAACACACCTATGATCAAAGGTTTCCTGTTGGGGCCAGTTCTGTCTTCTCTAATACGCTCTTATTTATTTCTGTCATTGGACTGTGACCATGTTGGAGTATCACCTCAAAAGGTTATCATGATGAAATTAACACTAGAATGTGATTTTAGGCTTCATGCTTATTCTATTCATTTCTTTTCTTTTTTTTTTTTTTTTTTTTTTTTGCTGAACCACCAAATTTACATAGGATGTTGGTTTGTTTACATCCTAAGTATTGAGTGAAATGCAAAGAGACACACAAGGGTTTAAAAAGCGTTGGTCATCCTGGAACTATAGTAGAAGACAATTGTCAAGGGTGCCACACAGGGAGACTGAATACAAAGCCAAAAAACCACGTTTGCTAAAGAAATTTAAGTGCAAAATTATGTCTGTGTCTATGAAATTCTATGCATTTTCACCCCTTTAATTTTTCAAAACAGATTGTAACAGAGGATGTAAGTGCTGTTTCTAACAAATTGAGCAATTGATTAACAGCTTCTCGATTGGCTTCATTGAAGACATTGTGTTTCCCTGTGGTTTTAATATTTCCTTTCATGGGCATTGCATCTTAAGATATGCATTTAATATTTGCATCACTATTGCTGTACTGTATTCCTCTCCTTTATAAATTGCCTAAGTCTTATATAAACTAATCCATTGAAAACCTAACAAAAACCAACAAATTTGGAAAAGATCTTTTTTAAATGACAAGACAAAAATACCTCTTTTCTAACATGCACAACAACAGGTGCATATTTTGACAATGCCTTAGTAAAAGTATGATCATCACAACTTCTCATTATTCTCGCTTTTGTGATCAGAGAAGATTTAAGAGATTGAAAACAATCTGATAATCATCTGCTTTTAATATAATTCCTATACTTTTTTAATTGATTTCTATCTAATTAAGTATTATTCAGTGTTTACTTAATTTTAAAATTTTATTTTGTTTGCTTATTGGAAAATCATGTAAAAAGACAAATTTTAGCAAAAGCTAAAATTTCAATGTGTAATTTATTCCTAGTGCACATTATAGCACACAGTCTTTTATTTCAAGATGATGTATTGCCAAGATTTCTAAGTACAGTAACTTTAATGTACCTTCAAAAAGACAAAATTACTGACAATCTAAGTACACACACACACACATACATATGTTTAGTCACTGTTCAAACAAGGCGCTGTTAGATGATTAAAGAAACTGTAAGGCATAATGTAAATTGAGGTTGGTAAATAAAGTCCATGGGTTTGTAATATTTTATTTTATTTTTAAAATTTCCAGCAGCAAACATGTGGGAACAGAAAAAGAACAAAAGGTGAGA
>NC_068981.1:136323425-136324219 GCF_001194135.2 Octopus bimaculoides | reverse complement strand
AGACGGGGTAGAGAGAGAGAGACGGGGTAGAGAGAGAGAGAGACGGGGTGGAGAGAGAGAGAGAGAGACGGGGTGGAGAGCGAGAGCAATGGCAAAATAGAAAGTTAAAGTGTGAGTAGATATATGAAGCTAGTTAAATATGAATGGGAGAGACAACATTAGGGAATGAGAAAGGATTGAAATGATGTAATGGCTTTAGTACTTACCCTGAGTAAGTGATGGATAAATGTTGAGTTCATTGAATGCATCGCGGATACTATTGAAGGGAATACAATCTCCCTTCATGTATTTCTGGTATGTTGACCACAACTTTCTGTCAATAAAAGGAAAAGAGAGAAATAAATCAATGGCTTATCAATTGAAACGATGTTCAGCCTCAGGAAGCTGTTCTGATAAAAGGAAGAGCAATCGTTAGTTTTTAAGAGGTACGCACAAACTACAATATATGTGTCCTACCTTTTTTTTTTTTTTAAGCTAAATGCTGTACTTAGGACAGGAAGTCTTGACTGCTGCTTTTACCTTAATACATTAGATATTGTAGTTACCAAAAAAAAAAAAAAATTGCCTAAAAATTCTAGGTGTGAGGAAGGATGCTCAAAGCTGGGGTTCCTTTGATCATAAGTTTGCTGAATCACAACTACAAACTTAAAAACATTAGATTTGAGTATTTCATATTTTACAAAAATCAAATTTGATTTTCAATAAATACAAGCTAAAATAAACATTCCTGCCTTTATGGAAAAAAAACAAAAAACCGATTTGTGCATAACCAAAGCACGACTTTAAAGTGGTCT
>NC_068981.1:136292668-136323071 GCF_001194135.2 Octopus bimaculoides | reverse complement strand
GTATAACTGTGAAATGTTTCTTTGGGTTATTGTTGTTGGCACTCCATCGCTTACGACGTCGAGGTTTCCAGTTGATCTGATCAACGGAACAGCTTGCTCGTGAAATTAACATGCAAGTGGCTGAGCACTCCACAGACACTTGTACCCTTAACGTAGTTCTCGGGGATATTCAGCGTGACCCAGTGTGACAAGGCTGATCCTTTGAATTACAGGCACAAAGAGTGAGAGAAAGTTGTGGTGAAAGAGTACAGCAGGGTTCGCCGCCATCCCCTGCCAGAGCCTCGTGGAGCTTTAGGTGTTTTCGCTCAATAAACACTCACAACGCCCAGTCTGGGAATCGAAACCGTGAGTCCGCTGCCCTAACAACTGGGCCATTGCGCCTCCACTCTTTGGGTTACAGTACTGTAGAAACCAACTTTTCTGGGGATCACTTTGGCATTGACTATGTACCCCATGAAATCTTCAAAAGCACTGAATGACAGGTAAAGGAGATTTATACTAAAGTCTAAAGTTTTCAAACACAAATGAAATACCACATTTTAAATTTATTGCTGTCATAAATTTGAAAGCTATCTAAGTTCTGTTTCTAATATTTTGCAGATAATCTATCAAGCGTTACCATTCCATTCCTGTAGATCATAAAATGGTTCAATATTAAATTAAATCTTAGTCATAAAGAAGACACCAGTACTTACAAGATGAACATACAAAACCTGTTTATAGGCAAATGATTTAAAGTAATTAAGAACTACCATTACAAAGAAAACAGCTGGTGCTGATGAACTGATCTGATCTAACAACCTTTTGGCCAATAGATATGCAAGTTAATGACCCAACCAGATTCAATATCAAAATACTTTTGCTTTTTTGTTAATTTTCCTTGAATTTCTAGAATTTAGATAAGAGAAAAAAAATGAAGCCAATTGAAACAAAAAAAAAAAAAAAGAATTCCCTCTTAAGAACTGCAAGAGATAAGTGCTGTAATCAGTTGTGTATCACTAGTACTTATTGAGCATGAAATAAGCAAATGAATACACACATAAAATAAAGTATATTTGAGTGAAGTAAAATTAGAATTTCAAAACTACAGTGTATGAAATTCTGAAATATTTAGCTTTACGTAATTTTCTCTTTCTGAGCATCAAATTTATTTTCACAAGATTGATGTTTATTTTAAGAGAAGAATTAGTAAAGCATAGAGAAATAGCTGTCTTACTACCAGCATTTTGTAAAACTATATTCAAGAAAAGAAAAACCAAAAAAAAAAAAAACAGACTATCCTAGACCAGCTTAGTTGTTAAGTGCTGTTAAGTAAGGGGTTGGAATATTCTTCCTTGTTACTAAAATACCACCTTGTAAATGCCAACAAGAATGCACTGATTTAAAATTATTCAGTGGTTATATTGGGAAGGTGGGAAAACTAAGATGATTAAAATCAATGAAGTTTTCAAATAGCTAGAGCGAGTTGTCAGATCCAACATAGAAATCATATTCCAGAGAAAGAAAAGTCAATAACTAAAATAAGAACAGTAAATAGTATCCAACAACATGCATACTTGTAAATAATAAGTAAATATGAGCGAATCATAGATTATATTGATTTCTGGCAGAAATCTTTCTTGGAAGTACTTGTTAACCAATGCAATTATATACTCCATTATTATTGTGTTACTGTTATGTAAGACAATATTTTTTTTAAAGAATGTTATGTCACCCATGTTAGCAGAACTGTGCCAAAGTTATAGCTAAGAGGAAAGTGGTCTGATGGTAGAAGTAAATTAACATCATTGTTACCACAAAACCAGAAGATGAACTTATTTCTTTTATAAAAAGTGTAAAAATTGTGAACGGTTTCTATACACCAGAGAAGAAAGTCAAATGAAATAGTAAAAATTTCAGCTTAAGGTAAAAAAAAAAAGAAAAAAAAAACCAAAGGAGATTTCTACAGGATACATTGTATCTGACTACAGTCTAATTACAGACATTATGGGAGATTAATTAGCAGTGTACACATTTTCTTTTAGGGCTCAATTTCTACCAAGGAAGTTGTCAATGCAACAGCTGTATGTTAAAAAGTTTGCTTCTCAACCGCATGGTTTCAGGTACATTCCCACTATGTGCCACTTCTGGCAAGGGTTTTCTTTAACCTTGGGCCAACAAGAGCTTTTTGATGGATTTGATAGTTAGAAACAAAGTTCATCATGAAAAGAAGTCCAAATGAATGTCAGTCATGCAAGCAGTGTTTCAATTCTTCTGATGAAGATGTCTGGTTATTGGGAAACTATTACATTACTTGGAAACAAGCAAGGGTTGGTAACAAGAAGAGCATCTGGCTGTAAAAAATTCATCTCAACAGAATTCCTTTCAATCAATGTAAGCATGGAAAAGTGGATGTTACAATGTAAAGATGGAATCCAAGAGCCAGTTTCTCTTATAACTAAGAGTGTCCAATTTATGAAATCATTTTTGACAATGCCTTAGTACCATGTATAACAGTTCTAAGGAAATTATGATGAAGTCCAAAGCCTTGTGAGTGGATTTAATAGACAAAAACTGAAAAACTCATTGTGTGCATGTATGTGCATGCATGCATGTGTATGTTCATGTACATACATGTGCATCTTGTAGGGGAATGATGTTCATTTTCAATCTTCCACAAAAAGCATGTTTAGCTATGGGAAAATATTACCTTTCTTGAAAACAGGTGAGGGTTGGAGACAGGAAAGGAAGGAAGGAGACTTGAAAAATCTGGCTCAACAAGTTCCATCTAATCCATGCATGCACAGGAAGATAGACATTAAATGTTTTGTATGTGCACCCATATATAAATAAATATATATATATATATATATATGCATATTCTTGTTTATGTACACATATGCCTATATATGTCAGTAAGCCAATTTCCATTTTCACAGAAAGATGTAAAATCTATGTATCAAAAATAAAATGCAGCAGTTTGTCTAAATGATTGCAACACTCCAACACAAAAATTATGATCAATTTAAAAATAAAATAGAAATAAAGAAGCACTAAATAATTCCACAGTGACACAGTAATAAAACACTTGATGGTTACAATCTTGTTTATTTGCATAATAAAACAAAGATTCGGCATAAAAAAAAATTAAAACTTGTCAATTCCTATTAACTTCAAAAAAGGCAATAATGATAAATACTATCATGGTTTTATACTAATAAACCAGCAGAATATCAAAAATGAACATGAAAAGGAAGGCTGTCCTCGGATTAAAGTCTATAATAAATGGCTTTCCAACAGTTTAGTTTTCATCTGCTTATCCTAAGTCTGGAAATTTTAATGACAGTTTAAATCATGGAAACTCCAAGAGAATTTGTCTAGATCTATTGAGAAACTTCTAACCAATTTAAGAAGGATTAAGGCCTCTCACATTCTATAGAGATGCTAAATGTTTCAGGCAATGGAAAACAATTGCCTGAAGAATTTCAAAGCCTCAAGATTAATATCAAATGAACAAATCAAATTAGCTTGAAACAGCTGTAAACAAGAATACATTCAATGCCTTACCACAAGAAGAAAACAGAAAATCAATAGTAAAATGACAACTACTGCCATCTTATAGTCAAATGTAAACTAGAGATTAGCTGTCACCAACTGTTCCAAACATTAAACATGAAAATTAAACTTGAATATAATGACATTTGCTAAATATTTAGTGATCCAGAGAAGCATACCTCTTTTTCTCTTGTCATTTTCATAAGGAGGGAAAACAGAGCCTCCAAAGATTAGTGGGAAGGCCATGACCTCAAACCTAACCTCTGAACCAAATACTTGCAATAGAAGAGACAAAAGCATCTTGGAAGTGGTGTTAAACTGGGCAATAGATAAAGTCTACCACCAAAGATTAACCCTTAGCCTGTTAAAATCCTTAATAATTAAGTCAAAGCTGAAAATATAAACAGTAATTCATACACGGAAGTTCAAGTTTCATACCAAACAACTGTGATGGAGGAGTGTAAATATAGGTTATAATGAAACCAGGAGTATATGTTTGAAAGAGAATCAGATAGTGGTAATTTGTAAGAGCTAAAAACCATATTAAATTTATTCAAGACAAGTAAAAAAAACCAGTTCGTGGTTCATGAATGCTACTGAAGAACAAATGCAAACAGAAAAAAAAATGGGAAATTGGCAGGTATCTACTTCCATAAACTATATTGATTACCTAATATTGATGACAGGTAATGAACTACATGTCCTAAAATGAAGGTTGAAAAAGAAAAAAAACTACCATGTCAATGAAATCAATAACTAGTATAACTGAACTTAATAGAATGCTTGAGAAAAATCAAGTAAATTTACAGTTGCTTGATGCATGACAGAAGTTCAAAGAGTTATTCTTTTTGAAGCAAAACAGAAAGAAAAATGCATGAACTAGAAATACCAATATTTCAAGGAGCTGTGTTAAGTTTCTGATCAAGTTGTAAGCAAAAGAATTTTTTGAAAAAAATGAAATAAACTAAGCAACACTTTAAAAATTCTGGCAAGAACCAACCTCACCCCACAATCAAAAAAAAAAAGCTTAAGAATTTACATCTATCAAAAACAACTAAAAATAAACATATTTTCATGCGTTTCTTGCCAACATGTCTAGCTATCACTCACATGACTAATATATTTCAATACTATAATAAAAACACATAGCTATATAGACACAGGCATGGCTAAGAAGTTCACTTCCACAACTACATGGACTCCAGTTCAGTTACACTGCAAATTACCTTGGACAAGTGTCTTCTATAGCTACAGGCCAACCAAAGCATTATGAGTGGATTGGGTAGACAAATCAGAAGAAACCCATTTGCATGCATGCATGCACCAAGTTTATATATAGTTTAATATTGAACTGAAGAACTCAGTACCGGTTTCCAAGCTAACTAATATTTTCTCATGGTCAGATCAGCTTTCACAGGATAAGGGAAATGCATGACATTTACAATGATCATGTCAATGTGTGTGCATGTGCATGCGTGCATGTGACCGTCCTTATGCTGACATCACATGATTAATAAATGAATGCCATTCATTTCCAATATTCTGCAAAAACATGTTTGGGCATGGGAAAATATTACCTTGCTTGGAAGCAGAATAAGGGGTGGCAACAGGAAGGGCATCCAACCAGAGAAAATCTGCCTCATCTAACCCATGCGAGCATAGGAAAGCAAATGCTTAAGTGATCATGATGATGTGCATGTACTACTTCAATGAAAGTACACTTAAATAACATGAAGTTTAATTTCATGTGTAAAAACTTCAAATTTAGAAGTGTGTGAGAGTGTACATGCGTGAAGTAGACGCGCGCATACACACACGCATGCACACATAAAATTCTACTTAATCTCTAATCTACATATTTCTTCAACTAATCAAAAATAAAAAAAAATTCATAAGCCAAATGACAATTCTTCAGAGTAACACCACTTGTAATAACAGGAAATGGGTTACTCCTTAGATTATATCAGAAATTGAGTCAAAGACAACAATTATTTATTCAATTATTCTGTATTAGGTCACTAATTTTATATGAAATAATGTTAAGGGGGAAAAATGTGTATTTTAAGTCAAGACACAAAGAAAATAAACACAGATTCAATACATGCCTAACTTCAAGTTGAAGATCAAATATCACAGTTTATATTTTATTAAGGCATTGAGCTGGAAAAATCAGAGTGCCAGAAAAATGCCATCTCTTTACAGTGAAGTACTAGGATCTATGGTACCAATTGACCCTTCTCTCAAAATTGCAAGCCTTCAATATAAATCAGAAACATTGTCATCACTTGTCTACATCATCATTTCCTTAGTTTAAAGAGTCCAGAGAGGAGTGAGCAAGCGAGTGCATATGTTTATGTGGACTATTTTTAAGACTGATGTTAGCATGATTAAATATTTAATTTGAATTGTTGCAGAATGGAGAAAAGACAAGCAAGAAGGTAATTCGAAAGGGATTCAGAGTCAATAAATTCACTAAGTCAATTGTAAAATCGGGAAGAGAGAGCATTAAAATTATGAAAGTAGGAAAACTATTTACAAATATATTTTTCAAAATTACAGAAAAAACAAAATAAAAATCTTGAACAAGAACACAAAATTCTTAAAGCAAATTGTAGTTACTGACTCTAGAAACTTCTATTTGTTCCGTTTCATATTCAGATATTTCTTTGAAACCTTTTTCTGTATAATTTTATACTTTTTACTCAAAACCAAATCATAACAGACAAGAAAAGATAAAATTGTGAAAAGAAAATGTAAAACTGCTCTTCAAATATTTGCTGACCAGAAATGCAAAGAATATGCAAAAGTCATAAAGAATGAAAAAAATAATATAAACCAAGTTTGCAACAATTACTGTGAAATTAAAACCAGAAGGACTTTATCCAAAGCCTTTAATAATCTACAAATATCCTTAAGAATATGCTAAGGGAAAAGAATATATGCTATTTTGGGTTCTTTGTATTGCTAAAGAACAAACAAAAAGACAATCAGTTGGTTATTAAATATCATGGGGAGAAAGAAAAAAAAGGCACTAATTCAGTTGGGAAAGATTTTCCATTTATTTATGTTGAAAATGCCAGAATTTCTAACTTTTCCCCAATCTTCCCACTAACATCTCATGAAAATCAACAGAAAGAGGAAAAAACATTGGAATTTTAGCCTATTCAACATGCAAACATGCTTTTGAAATATATGAAAAAAACCATATGGAGTGTGTGTGAGTGTGTGTCTAAGTGTTACGTTATGAAATTTATTAATCTAACAAGGGAAAAAATAATTATCAATAGCAAAGAGAATACGCAAGTTTCTCAGCTGGTAAATGCATTGAGTAAATACATCCCACAACGGCTTAGCTAATACAAACCAGGCATTTTATAAAATACAGCCAACACTTGAGAGAGTTAAATCAATACATATTATGTGCTTGAAACAAAGTAAGAACATGAAGCAAAACAACATGTGATGAAATGAAATTGAAAAGAACGAATATTATACTTAAGTATTGTTCATGTTTGATGATTTACAGATAAAAAGGAAAAACCAAAAATATCTAGGCAATTCTGATGAAATAAGATGAGTGAATAAATGATGTAAATATGAAAGATTGATGAGAATTTTTGCTGATAGTTTTTTTACCTTTTTATATTTTCTTCAGAAATAAAAAAGTACTACTCCAAAAGAATTTAATTTTTTCATAGTGTCTGTAATGGATTTTAGTTTTCAAATATAAACACTTAAATTGTTTATCTTTCCAATAATTGATTTGATTATTTACAGAAGTTGTCAGGAATCATTGGAAAAATTTGCTTCTGTAACATCCAGAAAATCAGTTACTTTGAGATTAAAAAGAAAAGAAAAAAAAAGAAACTAAAGTAATAAAGACAAAAGCTGAATAAATGATTTCTATGAAGTAATCTGCATATTTTATCAAAGCATATAACCACATCAATGATCTAAACCTAATTTAAAGGTTCATTGAAGTTATTAGATCAAACTTATATTTAGTTTGGATGAAGTGGATGTGCATATAACCTTTACAATCATGTTAAGAGAAGCGAGAGTAGTGCTATTAAAGTTCAACATTTTAAGTTGACAGATGCAGAAAAAATGTGCAGGAACATAATTCAAGAAAGCCAACATCCTGGGAAGGATGAATTGGGAAGGGACTTGTACAGGATGCAGGTAAGGGATGGACATAAAGTGGATGATGAAAAGCAGAGAGATAAGTTGGGAATACATAAGTGGTATAGTATGATATGAGAAACTAACTCAGAAGCTAACTCAGAAGCAAGGGCCACAACAAGAGTAGGAGAAAAAAGGCAAAGAGTAGGCAATACATAAAAGAAACAAAAAGGAGTAAATTCTTGTGTAACATTTGCCAGCCTATCAGTCAAATACTCTCACACTAGATTCTTTAGGATTACACAACATTTTGCTGTGTAATAATTTTCACAGTAACTGGTTAAATTATCTTTTTGCAAGGAGGTTTACTATATTCAGAGAATATCTTAACTTCACAAGTTACACATGCATGTGTGCACACACTATATGTATGTATATTTAAAATCTGACGATTCAAAGACAAAATGAAAGTTGTTTATTATAATGTGAACAAAGTCTTTCCAGATGAACATTCATCATTTGACATCTGTTTCCATGTTGGCATGAGTTGGACAGTTTGACAAGAGCTGGCTAGGGAGAAGACAGCACCAAGTGCCTCTGTCTGTTTTGTCATGCCTTTTATGGCTGGATGTCCTTCCTAATACCAACCACTTTACAAAGTAGGCTAAGTACTTTACACATGGCACCAGTGAGGTCTGTTTTGGCATTGCACCCTCTAATTTTGATAACTGGCTTATAAATTATAAAATTAAGTGTTTTACTATCCAGGATAGTGATAAAACATTTTTATGATTATAAATCATAACGATGATGAAATCAGTTATCAAACTTAGAGGGTCCAATGCGAAAACAGCCCGTGTTGGTGCCATGCAAAAGCACCCAGTCCTCTCAAAGGTTGTTGGTTATATATTATATATATATATATATATATATATATATATATATATCCATCCATGTGATATGAGTGTTCATTTTTATGTTCAGTTATAATAATTTTACATTAATCTGATGGGTTACTCTATACTTTTGCAGGGTACAAAAGTATTATTTTTAAATAATAGCATTGAGAGCGATTTCAAAGTTTCTGCCTTGTTTTATACTACAGAACAGCACACCACACAATATATATATATATGTATATGAATAAAAATTAAAAAAATATAAAGGGTTTTGTATGATCGTGTATAGAGGAATATATTATTTAAAAGAGTTCCAACTCTGTTTTTTATGTTTTATTTATATTCTTATAAAATTAATGAAGGATATAGAATATGGAATATATAATATAAATAGTAAAATGAAATGAAGTATTGAATGTCTTATTGAATACACACACACACACACACACACACACACACACACACACACACACTATATGTATGTATATTTAAAGCCTGACGATTCAAAGACAAAACAATAGTGGTTGAATATATTCTTAAGTCCACCATTTCATCAATCGCAGCATCTTCCAAGATTCACCACTAATTCAGTTCTCAAATAAATTGCAAACTGTTAATAGTTTTAAAGAAGACACCTCCTCAGCTACACTTTTGCATAAATAGGTTGAGATTTGGCTCAGTAGAAAAAAAGCTACATCAAGATATGTCAGACCTCAAGGTGGGCAGTAAGGCAGAAATTCATCTTCAATTAACATAAATTTTTTAAATTTTAAATTAAAAGTATACTTTTCTTAGGCTTAAATGATTGAAACATGCACGAGGAATTCAGAATCGTTAGTTGCATTGAACAAAAATTAGAAAAACAGTTGAGGTTGACTTTGACGTACAGATTATTTGATTAATCTTTTTTAACTAAACACTTTCAAACTTCCGATACTGGTTAGAATGTGTCACATAGAACAGAATTTACTATTAACGTTTTTTGACAAAATTCTGTATTTCAGAAGTTATTTCATCAGAAGTTACAGGGTGACAATGGACAAATTCAGGTTTGATAAGTGCCAATACACAAAACTCTCAGCTTTTGATTTCCTCTAACTTCTGCCAATGATATATATACATATTACATATATGTGTAAAAAAAAAAACTCACCTCGCACCAATGAAGGAGCCTCTACCTGGTTGCTCGACACGCTAAAAATAGAAGTCAAAATATCCCCCTACCTAAATCATATGGCCATTGTATGTAATGTCCTAGATTATCCCTAAAAAGACAGTTTGCTGAAGGTCGGAAGGTCTTTGATGATATGTTTGCAGCATTAGGGTTGATTTGAGGCTAAATAACATTATGGGCAATTTCTATATTAACCCCTGCACAATTTTCACTAAGAAAAAAAAATAATTCAATTTTTTGCATGTAATCAAGTACCCTGACTTCCTAATATGCTGCAAATCCCTTATTTTGGTTCAGAAAAAATGAGGCGGGGGTCCCCTCCTCAATCCTGGAATCATTGGAAATTTTTTTTTTTGCGTTGAATGAATTCTTGTGACATAATATTGCAAAATTAGGTTACTTAAGGTGAGCCTGGTAACTGATGGTTTTGGGATCTTGTTTGTAACTTTTGCTGAGCCATGGTGCAACCAAGATGGTAAAAATATCTGCCATTAATTTGGTGTGGATGGGTAATATCAAATAATTCAATCACAACATATTTCAATTCTTTTTGTGTTTAATTTATATATTATCATCACTTACATGGAAAAATTGAAATATTATCTTTTAGTATTCTATGAGGTAAAATTTTAAATAATTGACATTATTTTCTTATAACAGCAATGCCTGGAAAAATCATAGATTACATGGAAAAATGCGAGCATGAAAAGTCATACTTAAGATTATAAACCTGGAAAAGTACAGGGCAAGTTATTACACCTGTAAAAGTATAGGATAAGATTACTTCTAGTAAAGTAAAGAATAAGAAACTTTTTACTTAAAATATTGCAGCTAAAGTTAAAAAAAACATTTTATTATAGTTTACAAATAACACTAGTTATTTAAATAGAATTTGGCTAATTTACTACCTTAAATACATAAAAAAGTGACTAATTAGACAAACTCACAAATTAGCTGAACAGTTTTGTACAATAAATTTCAAAGATGAGAAATGTAAAGAGCGATAAATTAGAAGAAGTGGCATTCGTTGCTGCAATATTTTAAGTAAAAAGTTTCCTATTCTTTAATTTACTAGAAGTAATAGCCTGACTTATACTTTGTAATAACTTGTCCTGTACTTTTCCAGCTTTATAATCTTAAGAATGACTCTTTATGATCGCATTTTTCCATTTAATTATAACATGTAGACAAAGCCTTTCCAGATGAACATTCATCATTTGACATCTGTTTCCATGTTGGCATGAGTTGGACAGTTTGACAAGAGCTGGCTAGGGAGAAGACAGCACCAAGTGCCTCTGTCCGTTTTGTCATGCCTTTTATGGCTGGATGTCCCTCTTCCTAATACCAACCACTTTACAAAGTAGGCTAAGTACTTTACACATGGCACCAGTGAGGTCTGTTTTGGCATTGCACTCTCTCCAATTTTGATAACTGGCTTATAAATTATAAAATTAAGTGTTTTACTATTCATGATGATAGTGATAAAACATTTTTATGATTATAAATCAGTTATCAAACTTAGAGGGTCCAATGCAAAAACAGACCTTGTTGGTGCCATGCAAAAGCACCCAGTTCTCTCTAAGGTGGTTGGTGTTATGATTTTATATATATAAATATATATACCATGTGATACGAGTTTTCATTTTTATGTTCAGTTATAATAATTTTACATTAATCTGATGGGTTACTCGAAAGTTTTGCAGGGTAGAAAAGTATTATTTTTAAATAATAGCATTGAGAGTGATTTCAAAGATTTGGCTTTGTTTTACACACACACACACACACACACACACGTAAGTTGGACTTGTCTGGCAAGTGAGTTGGCCTGAGATAGGGTGAAGATATATGAATTAGAATCAAATACCGAGTTAAATGACTCATTAAGAACACTAAGCAATGACATCCAAAACAATTAACCTACACATAAGAAAAAATATTTATAACCCTGAACCATGGATACAGTAACTACAAGCCTCACCACAAACCAGTTGCAATGGAATCATGTCAGTGACCAGGTCTCAATTAGTGCAATGAAAACTGACACCAAAGAAGTATTTAAGTGAAGTTGTGTTTTTGAATGACTGCTGTGTTTTTCATGATCTAATTGGCACAAGCAATGAAGATGTTTAACGTGTTTAAAATGTAATAGATTCAGCTATCATATACATGCACTGAAAACAAATATATGATCTCACACACACACACCTTAAATGTATGTATTGCTTTTTTTTTTCCATTTTTCATACATATGCTTTGTGTCTAAATCTTGTATATTCATTACATGTTTTTGTATGGATGTGTTTGCTTGCAAGTTATTGTACAACATGAAAAATAATTCCCTTGCATTGATAGAGCAGAGACAAGAAATAAGAAATGCAGTGGAAGTGATTTTAGGCAAAAAAAGAAAACCTTTTGTTCAACAGTACAATAGTTGAAATATTTGCTTTACAATGGATTTTAAGGAATACAAACACATGAAAAGATTTTGATCAATATATTACAAAGGTAAATATGGTACATATATATGAGCAAGTAATTATGTGTCAGGTGAAATGATTTATGCATTTTAGTATCTAGTTCCAAAGTTCAACTCTTTACAATTTCAACTTTCTACAAGAAATTTACCACAAGTAAAATACTGAGGGAGCAATTTTATGTACTTCTTAGAGAAAAACACCCTGAACATATTCATAATTTTTAGAGAAGGATATTAATGTTATTGATGCATCTATATTCAAAGTAAATCAAAATGGGAAATCTATCTCCAATTATATACTAATTCTCAATTTCATCTGATGTCAATTTAAAAGTTCATAAAGCATGAGTTATACATTTAAAATGACTTCAGAATCTGCTTTTGATGTGTTTCATGATTAATAACTGCAATTGATTTCAAATAGTTTTATCTATTTGTGAAAAGCTACACAATTTGACAATTTTTCAAATAACCTATAATTCAATGTAAACTTTGAAAGCAAAATGAAAGCATTAAATGTTCTATAGATAACTGAAAATATGAAAATTACTGGATAGGATAGTAGATGTTTTATAGTATGTTTTACACTAACTTCAGTATATTATGAATGGAAACATTTCCTAATTTTCTTTGGAGAGAAATTACATAATTCCTTTTCATTACTTTTAAATAAAATTATAAATGGCTAGCAATATTGCAGCCCTGTTATATGCAAAAGTATTAAAAAAAAATACTGTCCTAGCAAGAAAATAATTACAATGATTACTCAGAACAAAAATTATCTAAAGAGAATTCTGTACATGTCATATATATATGTATATATATATATATATATATATATATGTATATATATATATATATGTATATATATATATATATATATACTAATGATTTATTGGGAAAAATAAACTATGTTCAATTACTGTGAAACCCAGAAATGCTCATTACTTTAACAAACTTTATTAGCAGATCATCTAATCACCTAAGAATGGGTTTGGGGATTTACATAATCATTTTCAGCTTAACCAGAATACGTAAGCATTGTGAGTGAGAGATCGATTGCAATGCACCATTCCATAGAGTAAGAATCTGGCTATAGCAATCAATACTCCAAAGATATCATTCCAACTATGAAAATTTTATATATATATATATATATATATATATATAATAAAAAAATGAACACACAAAAAACAACACAAGGACGTGATACATGTAAAGTATTAGCAGATGCTCAGGGAAGGAAAGAAAGGTGGTTTCATGTTTCAAGCAAAGCTCTTCTTCAGAAGATATATATATATATGCATGCATACACAAATTTTATTTCTAATTGGCAGAAAGTTAAATGACAAAGGATGCGGAGTTTGATAAGTGCTGTGAATGAAACACATGGCCCTTGAGCTACTTCTATAAATTTCTACCGATTGAAAATTAAGTATACATTGAGTTCTGTTTCACTTGCTTGTTCTACCAAATATGTGAGTGTGCACGCTTAAGTGTGTATGCATGCACACGCATATGTACAGATATGCACAATGCTTAGGTAAACAAATGTTTCCACTAAATGCCATTATCTAGCTAGTAATTTAATATTCCTGAATGTATAGCAGTCAGTCAGTCACACACTATACTTCAAATAAAAGCTTTTCCCAAAGTACAATGCATATACTCTGTATTGTCTTCTGACAATGTATGGTAGCACATCAACAATGCCTCCAATTGGTGTCCCTACATGAAAACGAACCAAAGAGTTTTTTTTTTAATGTAATTGAATAAAAAAAGAAAAATTAAAATAAAGAAATTGCCATAAAAACCAAGCAAATACAGGACTCAATTTCCGGAATTACAATGGCTGTCAAGTGGGCTTTTGTTTTTTGTTTTTGTCACAGTGATGTTAAAGTGTGTAGAAACTAATGTATAAACACTAGTAACATAGTAATCCATCATCACTTCAAGGGTCATTGACTATTATACAATACTATGTATTTATGGATAGACATTCATGGCATGTCTATGCTCAAGATATACTTCACAAAAATACATAAAAGACAAAGTATAGAGTATATAGATATAATATGAAGCTGAGTAGTACGGAGGGGGGGGGGAGACAAGAGGAATAAAAACAAAAGGAAAATTACATCTAACTAATGATTTCGATAGGTTTCAGCCAGCATTGGCCCAAGTCATGTCTAACTTAACAGCACCACCTGGTGAAGTCTTTTAGATCATGATTCACATTTCAGTCATATATGGGACACCATGGCCCAAGCAAACTAAAAATATAGTGAGTAGTCAGTATTTTAATTCTGAAAGAGTAACAAAAGTTGTTTGTGTACACACATACACTACATATATGCAGGATGACTATCATCATCATTGTTTAACATCTGTCTTCAATGCTAGCATGGGTGGAACAGTACCACAAGAGCTGGCCAGGCCAAAGCCGGCCCAGACTTCTGTGACTGCTTTGGCAGGATTTTTACAGCTGGATGCCCTTCCTAACACGAACCACTCAGAGTGGGCTTAGTGCTTTTTACGAGGCACAAGTACAGGCGAGGTGAGCAGTGCTTTTTACATGGCACAAGCACTGTGCATATTACACACACAAATATGCACCATGCACACACACACACATTTTGTTCTAATGAAATTTTTTCCATGCTTTCTGTTCCAGTCACTTAACTACATTTTTCTTCTCATTAGTTTGTGTGTGTTATCTATTGCATCAATCCCTAGCAGCCATATCTGGCAATTGAATCCATTGAAGTTAGTAGCAATGTCTTAAGGCATCAAAACCACAAATATCCTTAAATTGACAACTGATGGAGTATTTGTGCTGCTTCTGTGTGACAAGAAATTCGCTTCCCAACCACGGGTTCTGGATTCAGTCTCATTGTGTGGCACATTGGGTGTCTTCTCTGCTATAGCTCTGGGCCAACGAAAGCCTTGTGAGTGGATCTGGCAAATGGAAACATGCATATGTGTGCTTTAACATCGCCACTTTAGTTGTAAATTATTGCCACTATCATAGAATCAGTGCCATTTCCAATATCCTGCACGAACATGCCTGGTTGTGAGGAAATATTAACTGTTTGGAAACAGGTGAGGGTTGGTAACAGGCAGAGCATCCAGCCATAGAATATCTGCTTCAAACTGACCTATGTAACTATGGAAAAGTGGGACTCAAACAGACACTATCATTTAACGTACATTTCCATGCTATCACACACGCACACGCACGCACACGCACCCCCCCCCCACACACCAGTATAAATAATTATGTTCATCAAATAAGAGATGATGGGGAAGAAAAGTGGCTAGTGGGCTACATTCAACTAAAATATGAAAGCTACTCAATTTCAATATATGGAATACTGTTCAATTCATGAACCATTTTTTGATTCAATAATTATTTCCCTAGATTTTACATAAATACCACCCATTGAATCATTTTTATATCAACAGACAAACCAATATTCCATGCTAAATTCTCATTTACTTCCCTGCTGTGTGATTAATAAGTTTGGTTCAAAACAAAGTGGTTTCAGGTTCAGTCACACAATGCAACATTTTGGACATGCATCTATAGACTTGAACTAACTATGCGAAAGGCTGTGTGTGTGTGTGTGTGTGTGTATACATGTTCTCCATTCTATGTCTTTATATGACATGTCACCAATTCACAAGCCCTCCACATCACCAGCTCACAAGACCTTAATCATTTGGTAAAACTGAGGCAAAAAAAAAAAAATAACTTAGGATTTATTTGACTGAATTCAAGGTGTGCCCTCATATGGCCACAGTCCAATGATTGAAACTAGCATAAATGTAAAAGGAGCATGCATAAAATGCCATCTCTCAAACCAATTTTCAATTGTCTCTTTAAATACTATAATTAGCTATACAAACATTCACTATTGTCTAAAATTCATAAATACAAATGATATAAGAACAGTTTATCTCTAGGAAAAAAAAAAAAATAGAAATGGTAAATTATAGAGATGAAATGCTGTCCAACATTGTACTTCGACTATTAACTGCAGTCACTAGAATATCATGTGCAATCATTAGAAAGAAATTAAATATTAAAACTAAATAGAAAATATTGAGCATTTGGTATTTATTATTCAGCAGATCAATAAATAATTTTCCAGAAGAGTCTATGATCTAATTGCTTTGAATGCAGAAAATTAGACAAAAATCACTCAAAAGAAGCTTCTCTCCAATATGTTGTGTACCAGGAGTAAAAGAAACATGTATCTGAGCAGGTTTTGTAGACAACTGAACCAAATTATTTGCTTTAAGTTGTAGTTGTTTAGCTTAAAGAACTAAGTACAATTATTTATGGTCGCTGGTAAATTAAATTCAAATGCAGAAAATATGTATGCTTTTGTTGAAATATTAAAAAATTTACGAAGGTTGTTGTTGCCATACTGTGGGCCTTCAGCTGCTGATAGAGTAATAGGTGTTTTCATAAATGTCTTGAGCAATTTGTAACTTGATGGAGCCCATCCCTTGTCAAGTCTAACCATGGCTGATATCAGAGAAAGAAAGAAAGGGTGACAGAAGACAACTTAAGACTGATAAGTTACCAAGACCTAAAGAATGAATGGTAAAGTTGACCTCAGAGTAGAGAGTCAGAACAAAGAAAAAACAGACATGGAATTCAGTCCAAAACTGACAATTGCTTGCTTGTTACTTTACACACCAAAACGTTTTCATTTACATTCACCATCACAATTGTTCTTAAACATCTAAGCAAGTATTTGCCATTTAATAGTAGCTCAGTCAACCAACAGTAAATTTAATTCATGCTGTTGTTATGGCATTACGAAGGGTATTTCAACCATAGAAACCATGCCAAAGCAGACATTAGAACATACATTTCACCGACTCCTGTCAAACCTCCCAATCCATGCCAGCAAGGAAAATGACATTAAATAATAATATTAGAAATTAATTAGAAGTTACTTTCCAGTACCTGAGCTATCTATTTTAAATCTATTGCCTGATTCTATTCATTGTATCATTTTCAATTCACTCCATAAGGAACCACAGTTTCTATAATCTCCACATATACTATTAACTTTTAACCAAAAGCTAAATCTAGAATTCAAAAAACAAAAACAAAAAGCAAACCTTTTCTATTTGTTAAATTATCCTTGCATTTGTGCTTTCAATGAGTTTGCTTAAAGAGAAAGGTAATGCAATTCTCCCTTATCCAATGTGAATAAAACGTGTGTGTGTGTGTGTGTGTGTGTGTGTGTGTGTGTGTGTGTGTGTGTGTGTGTGTGTGTTGAACTGGAGAACCAGCTGTGCAAACAAGCTCTTTTAGACATTCAGTAAGCAATGATCAACAATACACCACAAATGGCATACTTCTTTCCAATGCCCTGCAGCTCTACAAGTAATTTCTTTATGAATCACTTGAATCTCGATGAATAGAAGATAATCTAATTTTCCTTAAAAGATTGATTTATCCATTGACTTGGAATTCTTTCTTGACTCGACCACAAATAATGACAACACTCACTGCTACGTTGATTTGGATGATAAAGCTTAAAAATACATTCTTAGATAAATGAAGACCGATACGTTTAAATCTGCTAAACAGTCATACTTTTGATGTTTTTTTTATATATCTATTGAAACCACTTAACCTTTTATTAGTCTACCAAATCAATTTTTCTATTAATGATGCCACATAACCTATAGAATCATACAAGAATAATATTATTAAAGCCAGACAATAATTCCAAGCAGCAATACATTTGACAAAATGACAGTAATATAACTAATTTTAGTGATTATTTATATAGATGCACGTTTGTATATACATACTCTCGTGTGCATGTATGTATTTGTGCGTGCTTATTTATGTGAGTGTACATATCTATGGATGCATGTGTATGTCTATACTATTTGACTATTTGTATGAAGAATATCTTTAGAAATTCCAATTCGAAAGATGACAGCAAACCTACTGAGCAGTGATAAAAACTACATATATGAATGATTTTTCTTTTTTTAAATTCTGAAATTAGTAATTACGTTTCAATAAAATGAAATATCTAAATTTATTCAAGGTTGTGCGATAACAATTTGCTTTATAACAACAGTTTACAAGGCTTGGTCATAGTCATGCGATAGTGAAATTCATTTTGTAACTATGTAGTCTTAGTAGATATTTCCCCTATGTGTCACAGAATAGAATCTAATAGATTCAGAATGACCAATGCCATGTAAGTGAAATTGGTAAATGGAAACTATACAGAAGCTTGTGTAAGTGTTTATTTTTAGCATATCTTCATAGGACAACATTTGGACAGATGTTATGTTTTGGTTTTCCAAAAGCAATAAGTCCTGTAGCTCAGTAATTTCAAACATGCGAAGACAAGTGGAATAAAAAGTACCTTATATGGAAAGCAGGTAAGGATTAATGACAGGAAGAGCATTTGGCTATGAAAATACTTCCTAAAAAAAGATCTTGTCCAAATCATGCCAGCAGGGAAAAAAAAACATTAAAAAAAAAGTAAAGATTATTGATATGAAGGATTATCCTTTCTAAAATTACATGAAAAATATCAAGAATAGCTAACCTATAAATATTACTGGCAAACAAACCTAAGTTTTCAATACAAATTAAATCAGTAGAGAATAAATCTAAACAGTGGAGCCACCCAATATATACACACCCAGATATATAATCAAAAGGTGTGCAGATAGGACCAACAAGAAAGCCTCTATGCAGTTGTTCAATCTGCTAAAATTAGACTTCTTCAATCACATCTTTCAGACTGTCTTAAAAAGGACACCAAGTAATCCTTAATCCTAAAATGGATAGAATGGGCCACAGTTGAAATGGCCTTTGATCATTAGCTTACTCAAGCATTTACCTATGGCTAAGTAAGAGAGAGAGAAGAAAGAAAGCGTATATAAAAAAAATGTGACAAAACTAGTCTTAAGAACCATCAAAGGAAACCTAACAACAAAAAAATTATTTACTTAGTAATTCTTTTTTGCAGGCATTTCCTCTCCCAAAACAAGGTAAATTTTACTCTTATTACATCATAGTGACAAGCTTATTACAAAAAAAAATGCTGATTGTATCAACCAATCTCAAGTTGGTTCTTCACAGTTCAGTTATTCTTAGTAGCCTTGAATTTAACAGGCTACACATATATTTTGTCGGATGCAAAACAAAAGAAAGTCTGACCCAACAAAACACTTCCTTATTGACGTATCACACAATGAAATGCTGGAATGCGAACTGAATGTCCTCTCGTAAATTTGCATGCTAGCTAGCTATTTTATGAAACCCGATACTGTTTTACGTCACATTGATATTTAATGCCAATATCAAGTTAGATTAAGGCAACAAGCTGGAATAATTGTTACCACACCAGGGAGAATGCCGAGCAGCATTTCGTCTGTATGTTCCAAGTTCAAATTCTGCCATGGTTTACTTCGCCTTTCACATCCTTTTAGGGGTCAATGAGATAAGTACCAGTTGAGCCCTTGTAATCAACTAGCCCTCTTCCGCTGAAATTACCAGCCTTGTACCAAAATCTGAAATTTGATATTGAGTTAGATGTTGGTAATAAACCCGAGAGAAAAGGGGAATCACTACCACCAATATTTACTTTTTTTTGACAGCTTGAAAAATGAGTAAGTAATTCATTTAAATCATAAGCAAAAACAACCAGCATGGCCTCAAGTCCAAACTGTTGAAAACACTGATTTAATCATGTAGGTTACTTCCTACAACACCAAATATGTTTATTCAATCTGTCCCTAAAGAATGTGGTGACTTCCAGTCATTGAGACACTGGTTTGAATCACTCAGTCATAATCACTTAGTCTTTCCCCTGCTTCTGCAACATGACTGAATCCTAGAGTTAGCTTTCAAAGTCATCAAGGCTCTGTACCACCACTGACAAATACATTTCAATTTTCACTGTAAATCTGGGAGCATGAGGGACACCATACAGAACAACCTGTAACCTCCATGAAATTTGTACTCAAGCAAATAAACTATTCTGAGTTGTGCTACATCCTTAATTAGAAAAGGCTGTATGAAAATATATACAATATACAACACTGCTGCAATACAAAACTTTACATCAGTTGAGATAACCTTTTGCATCTGTAGAATAAATAGATTAGAAATTCACTTCATAAAATATTTTTTTCCCTTTGCATTTTAATCATTTGACAATTTCTCTCACTGAGCAATACACCAGTTGGCATTCATAGCTACAAATGGAAATATATATTCTTTTATTTGTTTCAGTCATTTAGCTGCAGCCATGCTGGAGCACCACCTCATTGAAAAATATGGAATGCATCACGAATTTACACATCAACCTTGCACAGGAATCATGCTAATCTCTGTAACATTTCAATTTTAGTATACGTACAGCCAAAGCCAGTACATTTGGTTATGAATATTGAATATTTATAATAGACTTGAAGTGAGGCAAGCGGAAATTTCTTCAGATTCTTTCAGGGTCATTGTAAATCTGACCAAGAGTAAGAAAAATGGAAAATCCTTTACATGAAGCTAGATTTACCTTTAGTATCATTTGTCAAAACTAATCAACTGTACATTTCCTCCTTTGCAGGATTAAAATGCCACATTCTCAATATAATTCGTAATAAGTGCATTTATGCGTTTATAACTGGCATTCCATCAGTTATGACAAGGGTTCCAGTTGATTCGATCAACAGAACAGCTGAGCCCTCCATACACACATGTACCCTTAAAGTACGCTCTCAGGGAGATTCAGCATAACACAGAGTGTGACAAGACTGATCCTTTGAAATACAAGTACTACTCATTTTTGCCAGCTGAGTGGGCTGGAGCAACATGAAATAAACTGTCTTGCTCAAAGACAACATGTTGCTTGAAGATTGAACTCAAAACCTTATGATCATAAGCCAAATACCCTAACCATGAAGCCACATGCCATCACTAAAATCCTCTTACATCCACTTTTCCATGCTGACATGGGTTGGCTAAGTTATTGCTAAGAAACCTAAATACTGGTTTTACATCTAATGTAAACATAAATGAATGCATATATGTCTATGTGTATACACACATGCAAACAATAGCCTTCTGCACAGTTTTCATTTACCAAATTCCACCCACCAGGCATTAGTTAACCATCCAACACTATTAGAAAAGCTCTTGCTAAAAGCATTGCAGAGTATATCAAAGCTGGATCCACAAAGTTGCAAAGCAAATATTTGTAGTCACATTACTATGTGGTTATATAATTTATTTAAAAGCGAGAGAATTGAAATATTTTAAAAAGGGAAAGATATTTCCAATAATTACTTCTGTGCTACAAAAAATGCCATCCATCAAGCTCATTTAGTCTAATATACCACAGAAACTGTTAGAAATTTTATCCTATTTGATTAACTACGTAATATAACAGTTTGTGCCATTTATTATTAATGCAACCGAAGGCAGTAACTGTATCCATATGAAATATTTACCAGAGATTTAAAAACAGTTGTCTAAAAAAAATATTTGTCAAATGCCTTCATAACAAACCCCTTTAATAAATGCATATTTTGTTTTTAATTTTAATAAATTCCAAGAATGAGATTGGCACATAGTCAAATAGATCATAGCTTTGCCAAACAAAGAATTGAAGATTAGATCACTTTTAGGTGTGTAATGTTGATGAATATCTCTTGCTAATTAATATCTAAACTAATCAACCCTAAAGTGAAACTTAATTCAGCAGGGTAGTAAACCTAATCTATCAGTTTGACACCACCCCAACCTCAGGTGCCATTATAAGAGTTCATTTAATTGTAAAGCATCGGAACTAACCCACCAGTTTGAGAATACCAAAATCTTCCTCCCATCTGCCACCAGATCTTGGATGTTTTACTAAAAGGAAAAAAATAATCTACAAGCACTCCCTCCCCTTCACTGGATCTTGGGTGGTCTGCAAAATGGTCACTTGCATTTCCTCCCTCCCTCTCCTGCAGCAGATCATGGGTGCTTTGCAAAAGAGGTCACTGGTACTCCCTCCTCTCCAATAATTAAATCAGTTAGTGCCTGTTGTCTGTTCATCAAGCTGGAAGGAAGGTATGGTTTCTTGCAAATTTGGATATTCATTCACATCAATTATCACATGAATTTTCACAAGCATTGTTGCTCATATGTTAAGGACATGATCATGCAAAGAAACAAATGCTTGTATCAAGACAATTGGATATAAATGTCATCTTCCTTACATTACATTAAGAAAATGCATATCTACAGAAGGATGTATAAATTTTCAGCATTATAATCAACACTTTAGTACTAACATCACATCGTTTTTGCTTTCCCTACAACTAATGCCAAATAACTACACTGGTGATTTCTCTAGACACCTGCAAGTCTCATTCCTTATAGTGGATAAGCGTTATTTTTTGTTAAGTACATTATAGGTAGATATGGCCAAAAGAAATTGGATGCGACTAGTACAGAGTATTTTATTCATTCCACTTTTAAATGTTTGCATAATTTAAATGAAATTTGTTGAGGCAGATTTTTCTACACCTGGATAGTTTTCATGCTGCCAAGCAGGTAATATTTCTTGAAGTTCTTCAGACATGAACAGCTGAGTGGACAGACATGTTTTCACAGAAGATTGCAAACAAATAACATTTTGTGATGGTCATTTTGTGTACAATTAGCACAATGCCAAGATGAGGAGACACACACAAAGCTTCTCTCAGTTTCCATCTATCAAATCCACACACAAAGCTTTGTTTGGACCAGAGCTTGAGTAGAAGACCGTTGCTTAAATAAGTGCATGCGGTTGGAATGTGCTCAAAAGTATAGGGCTATAAAGTGAATCTCAATCACACAGCCATGTATGCATGCATCTTATTGCACAACAAATTCATTATTTACCTTGAATTATATAAAGAGAAACAGCTATTATTGTAATCTAGGTTTCAAAAATGAAAATGAAGATTGTTAACATTAAAAAAAAATAAATGCTACATCCATTTCCAATTACTCATAGAAATGAATGATCTAATTATTTTATCGAGATTAATTCATAAAAATGAAAAATAAAATTTCAAAATGGCAAAAAAACAAAATATCCAAATCATTGTTCTATTACTGATATTTTCAATGAAACAATTATGTTAATTATCCATAAATATACTTACATAAACACAAAAATGGAAGTAATCAGAGAATGTTGGAAACTACTCACCCACTCACATCATTCATTTAATACATGTTAGCTAACAATTTACTATAATTGAACAGGAGACTTTGCATTTATATATAGGACTAACTGGACGTGTCGTGAATGATCACCTTCTTTGCTGGTATTAATATCAATTGAAACCATACATGCAGGCTCTGCTAACAAAGAGGTTTAGTTGTTTAGCTTTTTGTGATCAAGAGGGTAGTTTGAGATTCATCACATCTAGTTTGTATGATCAAACATTTATATTTCAATTCGGATACATCCTCTCCCTTAACAAAATGAAGTTTTCTAACATTAATTTAGAAACAAAATTAGAAATATTATTTACTTAAACAAATTGGTTATAGAATATTGTTTATTTATTTTTATTGACAAGGAGTACTTATTTGTAATGCTACTACAGCATATTTCAAATGCCATTTTATGATCCCAAACAGTCACAAACTATGTCATTCACACCAACATTATCAGGAAAAATAATTAAAAATTAAAAACAAAAAAAGAAAATCAATAGACATCTCAGACTGTCATATTGTTTCAAAATTCCTAACTGGCAAAAATCATTATAATGATTAAATGCAGTAGAAAATGGTGAAGTAACAGTGAATCAGTATAGTCACTATTGCCATTAACGAGATATTTTATCAATACATCCATCACTTATGTAAATATCTAACACATTTCCTTAGACTTACTTTTCACAGAAAGTGAAATTTTTTTATTCTTATTTGTTTCAGTCATTTGACTGTGGCCATGCTGGAGCACCACCTTTAGTCAAACAAATTGACCCCAGGACTTATTTTTTGTAAGCCTAGTACTAATCCTATCACTCTCTTTTACTGAACTGCTAAGTTATAGGGATATAAACAGACCGGTTGTCAAACAATGGTGGGGGATAAACACACACAACACAACACAACACAAACATATACACACACACACACACATATATATACATACATACATACACATACTAGCTTCTTCCAGATTCCGTCTACCAAATCCACTCACAAGGCTTTGGTCAGCCCGAGGCTATAGAAGACACTTGCCCAAGCTGCCACGCAGTGGGACTAAACCCGGAACCATGTGGTTGGTAAGCAAGCTACTTACCACAAAGCCACTCCTGCGCCTGTATTTATTTATTCTACTTTCAGTAAATTTTCACATTGATTACTGTAAACCAGTTTGAAATTCTAAAAAATGAGAGCTGGTGTGGCCAAAGGTAAATGATTTTAAATTATAAGATTTAACTTTGATCTCACTAACATGCTGAGCTAGTGCAGGTTGGCATAGATCTAACAGTCAATTATATCAATACTAGTACTCAACAGGTACTTGGTTTTTATCACCCTTGGTGGTATTTGAACACTGAGCATAAAGAGCAGGAACAAATACCATAGAGTAATTTACCTAGCATTAATGATTCTGCCAATACATCATTCTGTGTTTAAGCATGTGTGCACATGTACTGAATTGTTTTTCTGCGTAACTTGAAGCAAAAACAAAATTTAACAGTAAACTAAAGGACTATTCAGGATTTTTTACTAGAACACATTTACTTTTACAAGTAAAAAAAGCTGACAGTGACTTAAGTTTTGGCCTGCTGATCATCATGAAACTATTTTACTCAGGTTTGGAAGACCAAAAAAGAAAACTTGAAAGACTAATACAAAGCCAAACAAAACCTAAGAAAGCACAGTCTGATGAAGACAAGCAGACTGAAACTTCGTCACTGTCAACCTTTCCCTTATAAAAATTTATATATATATATATAGCGGACTGTCATAAACAGAGGAGAGTTCCACAATTAGTTGCTGAACAACCTGCACAGATACTTTTGTTTATATACATCAAATGTTTGTGATATATATTAGCTCACTTTCTCCATCAAATTGATATTGCTTGTACAGGTGCACAACACATCAAATGTCAAAGTGATTGCAGAGCAACATGAAATAAATTGTTTTGTTCAAGAACACAATGCACTGCCTAGTCTGAGAATTGAAACCACAACCTCACAATCATGAGTGCAACATTGTAACCACCAAGCCACATGCCTTCACACATTCTATAAGAGGGAGTTCTTCATAAAAGGGACTAAAAGATTAAAAAATGGGTATGAGAATGTGTTCATCACTGATGGAAAAAAAATAGCTTGCACAGTTGTTAGAGCATCATGCATTACTTAAATTCTTTGTTCTGAAGTAACTGATGCAAGTAGTTAAACAGCAAAAGTAAACACAAGCACAAACAATTTTTAACACTTCTAACTTCTCCAAGATTGGAAAAAGTTCCAAAAAAAATTGAATAAAACAGTGATACTGTAATGGATAGTGAGTTTTTTCCTTTGCTTTTCTGGCAACCATGAAGTGCAGGAAATCTAAATAAGATATTCAGAGTGCTGATTTGTGTAGTATTGTTTTGCTTTTATTCCAAGAGTCAAAAGTCAGCCAAATACATGCTAGACAAATGACATTTCTAATATCTGCTGCCATAAACACAAAAGGTATTACTTGGATGGAGCGCAAAACAAGGAAGAAAAAAAACGTTCATAAGGAAGAGGAGGAGGGGAAAATGAAGATATCTTAGAATTTGAAAATGTTTCTACAACAAACCAATATACAAAAACCATTTAAAGTGTTTGATAAGAATAAAGCATTCTGATCTTATTATATTAAATTGGATGCTGATAATGTCAGACATAGGCCAATCTATTCTTGTAATAGTACTCAATAACACATTTGGCAGCATATATATATATATATATATATATATATATATATATATATATATATATATATATATATATATATATCACACTCACAGCAACATTATAGTTACATCTACAGTATTAAGTGTCGTTAATGTAAAGCACTAATATAAAATTACCAGACCTTTAAAATACCAAACTGTTTTCTTATAATTGTTTTATGCTAGATAGAAGGTCATAGTTATAATAATATCATTGTAATTTTCCAACAAATGTTGGCCAGCTTCATATTTATAAATTATCCCCCCCCCCCACCACATTTTCTTTTTAACAGTTCACTTTTAAAGAGAAAAAAAAGCTGCCTATGAATTTTAGTAGAGTTTATATATTAAGGGAAAACAAGCTCAGTCCAGTTAGCAATTGGAGTCTTAGCTGTTAACGCTAATAATAGCTGAATGCCACTGAAACATTGCAAAGAAAAAGAAAAAAAAAAGGGGGGGAGCTTACATTCTCTACTATAGCATTAACAACTCTGCTATCAAAAGAAACTAATATTTTTGAAGTACTGAAAAAAAAAATACAATCCAGTTTGAGAACATACCAAAACATCATTCTAAACAGTTCTTAGATTATCTATTAAGTTATTTCAGGAGATAAAATAACTCTTGAAAGGTTAGTTTTATTTAGATAATTATCAACAAAGCTAAAACTTTACAAGGGCAAGAGAGTGGGAAAGTACACAAGAACAGAGTACATATTTAAATGTTTAGAAAGCAATGTTTAAAAACATTTTTCATATCAAAAGATAGTGGTTATGAAGTTCATTTTTAAACTACAGAATGAAATTTGTTAGATGGAAACGGTTTGGAAGCATACTGGAGAGAACCATTCTTGTTCAGAGATCTTAATCTTTGGTGGTGGGTTTAACAGACATCCAGTCCTTGAATACCTTCAGTCAGAGTCCACTATGTTGTAAGCATTCTAGTCAGGTTTTCAGTCTGAGGATAACTCCTTGTATAACCATTAAATGGCTTCTGTGTATTGCCATTCTTCCTCTGACTATAAAATTAAAATTAAGGATGAAGTTAGTAAACCCCAAAATTCTTTTTTGACAACCCATCATTTACCAAGTCAGCCCAAACTTTCAGTGAAATTGGGCAGATGGAAACAAACATAAGCCCACTGGATGAACAGTATCCAGGTTTCATAACTCTAGTATGGTCATACCCATCAAACTGATTCAACCTGAGTATTACATAAATATATGTGTCAGTGGAATATTGGTCACTTCACATGCTAATTTCAAACAGCAAGTTGTCTGGTCAAACAACTGGAATCTAGTAACCTGAATTGACAGGTGTGGCTATCCAAAAAGAATTGAACAAGAATAACTAAAACTAAATGTGTCATGTTCATGCTTGTCTCAAAGATGTTAAATAGAAAAATTTTAAATGAGAAGTTATGAACGAACTAGACACAGACATCAAGTGTTTTTCATGTAAGAAAATCTAAGGAAACTAGACAAAATTTCAACTGTAAAAATACAACTAATAGTTTATGAAAATACCAAGTTCCACTTCAAGTGTATGAGTTGTCTTAAAACACCAACAACAAAGGCTGTAGTTGAAAAGGGATCAATTAACTAAATTTCAAATCGTTTAGGGGAAAAAAATTTCTCCTAGAGCCTCTACAAGCTCATTTTAGATTTCAAGTGTCCTGTTAGAAATGTCATGCTTAAAGAGATTAATGTCAAAATTTCAATGTAAGTATTGAGGAAGGGAAAGTGATGGGGTTATGCAATGTAATTACTGTAAATACTTGTTACATTCTCCAACCTGTCCTTTAGGAATGACAAATATAAAATTTAAAAAAAAACTAAAAGTGAAGAAAAATTACCAGTAAATTGAAATTACAATTCTCAGAACTAAACAGAAAACACTGAAACAAAATATTGATTTCTTATATAATCACAAGAATACAAGTTTATAGAGGAAGGTCACAAATTTATAAGTGCAGGTATGGCTGTATGGTTGGGAAGTTTATTTCCCAACCATATGATTTTAGGTTCAGTCCCACTGCATGGTATTTTGAGCAGGTGTCTTCTGCTAACCAAAGCTCTGTGAGTAGATTTGGTAGAAAGAAACCGAAAGCCCAAATATATACACACAAAATGTTTGTTAGAGTGTTTGTGTCTTTTTTTTTTGTCATCACATGATTGTTGTAAATGGATATTTGTTTCCAATATTCTGCATAAACATGTGTGGCTGTGGAGAAATATTACCTTGCTTAGAATCAGGTGACAGTTGATGACAGGAAGGGCATCTGGTCATAGAAAATCTTCCCCAATTCTAACCCGACTAATGCAAGCATGAAAAAAGTAAACACTAAGATTATGATGATCAGTCATTCAAATCAACTACAGTATTCAGTCTACTAATTTTATTGATCCTGGAAGAACAAAAAGCAACCCTTGGTAGGATTTAAACTAATGAAAGAGAATTAATATAGAAAGCAGTGAGTAGGCGTAAGAATGAGATCATGGTATAAGTTCATGATTCAATTAACTGTCACTTCTTTTCATTTCTAATACTAATCTGACAGTCCTTTATAATTATAGGCATCCTGCCTACAAACGCGACACAAACGTCACTAAGGTAACTAAATACATAGAACGTAAGTATTTAACGAGGGTCAACGTCCTAGTGGATTGTAGGATAAAATCTGTACAAACAAGCTTTAAGTGAACACGAGAGAAGGAGGGGAATGTGAGAAACACTAGTCCAGTCATCACCAGTCTGTGTGTTTTTAGGATTAGCTAAGCTGTGTTACATACCCTTGCATTTAAGTAGGACTTGATTTGAAAGAGCTTTGGCTTCTATATCTGACAGGTCAAGTGACCACAGCAGCTTACTCAGATCGACTGTGAAAGCTGTAGAAATAATATTTTAATACATTAACAGGGTCTGTACTGGAACTTACTGGTGATGCCACATATTTCATGCACCATTTTTTCTTTCTTTGCACTTTTACAATATTTCATAAAATATTTAGCACTCATGTTGTTTAAAATATCCTCAAAATGTCAAAGCTACACAATAAAATATCTTCCCAAATTATGAAAATGTACCACGAGTGATGCATGTGGCAGTTTCATGAAGTTTGAAATAAACTACTGGTGGTACATGAGGCAGTTAACATGTTAGGCAGAATCATTAGATCATTGGAAAAAATATTTTCCAGTATTTGTTCTGGCACTAATATAATCCCTACCAATTTCATAAATAAGCCCACCAAGTCTGCAACTACAACCCTCTTGCTTCACCCATCACATTTTGGGTGATAAGTTTCTCATATTAAAAATTTAATACGTTGCTTAAACCTCAAAAGATTTACTTGATTTCTAGGAAAGATATTAGCAAGTGACTTCCTTCTTCCGATTCTCCATTTCTTTTCATAGATAATTAGCAACTTTAGAATGATCTAAAGTGTCAGAGAAAATGTGATAATTCAATAAACTAGAAGCATTTTATTTTAAGCTATTAAATACAAAAATTTGAAAAAAATAGAAAATATTTACGGTGCTTTTTTGAGTTTTTTTTTTTTTATAGAAGCAATCAAATAATGAAAAATCTGTTCTAAGGAAAATGACATTTTTAGACTAAATTAAATATCTTCGAATTAACTCTGTTGTGATTGTTAACAATGGAAAATGCAATAGAGAATCTTTATAACTGAACAGAATTTCATAATTTTCAACTAAATCATTTTTCATTAAAGAAAAAAGAAAATTCTCCTAAACATATTTCTGTATTCCTTGCTACTTCAGAAGAGAACAGCATTTAAATGGAATCAAAGTATACTGTATTCATTTGTTTAATTAAAAGCTAAATATTTTCAGAATATAATCAATTTAAGTAGACTTTAATATTTTAAAATGTCAAATGAACAATTGTAATATCTCACCCACCTGTCAGCAATATTCTCACAGTTGAATGCTTTTTCTACAGCTTCTCATTCATTTCAGAGATAAGAAACAATATATATATATTTAACTGAGAATCCTCACTTAGTAAAGCTAGAATTAAGTAATGGATAACTATTTTCAAGTGACCACTTGTCCGGCATTAAGTCACTGGACCTCAAATTATTAAAAATTCATATTTAACTCTTTTAGTATTTAAACCAGTCATATCAAATCCAAATACTGTTTTTAATGCTGAAACTGGTCAGATCCAGCCCCCCCCCCCC
>NC_068981.1:136281833-136292565 GCF_001194135.2 Octopus bimaculoides | reverse complement strand
CCACTACCACATTTACCCAACGAAGTCATTTCTATAATAATCACATTATCAAAATCTTAATGTTACATGACAATGTATGAATACAAAGAGGTGCTGAAAAGTTCTTGGCTTTAAAGGTATCACGAAAGGCCCAGTTGGAGGCCCAACTTTTCAAGTTCTTTTACAGGGTTTAGAAAAAAATGAAGGACCACTGCAATAAGTGTGAATTTGAGAGGGGAACATGTTGAATAAAATCATAATTAACTAATCCTCCTGTATTTTTTTTTTTTACCCAAAGCCAGGAACTTTTTCAGCATCCCCTCGTAATTTAAAACAATGAAAATAAGTATTGAGAAAATAATCTGAATGACAAAGCGCTAGATTTGTCTGTAGTTGAGAAATAAAAAAGGAAAATTAAGCAAAGTTTGTGCGCATTATACAAACTCAAACCACAAAACAAGCTTTGTGGCATTTACATTAACTTTGGGATCATACTTTCAAGTACAGGTCGAGAATCTCATCTGAAATTCTTGGGACCAAAAATGTTGTGGATTTGTGAGAATTTCTACATTTGGATCTTCTATAAAATGGGATAGCTTAGGGATGCAATCCAAGTCTAAACACAATATCTATTTGTATTTCATAATATCGCTTATCCATATTATACCCCGGATATAGTTTTATATAAATTATAATTTTTCCTATACATAATACCATCAGAAACATAAGATACCGGTCTCCACACCTATGACGACGTGTTTTGATTAAAAGGTTACAGTCCATGTATGCCATTTCTATTTTATATTATACAGTTATTAAGTTTTTAGGGAATAAAGAGCAAAACATTGAACATGATTATCTAGTATATATAAATCATAGTATATGTGTATGTATATTGACTAATGCATACATTTCCACAGTTCTCAACCGATTTTCACACTTTACACACATTACCTTTGTCCCAAGGATGGTCATGCACTATAACATTTAGTCCAGAGCTTCTGTGTAAATGGACAAACTGGGGAAAAAAGGTGGTTTACATGGGCTTTTCTCTAATTCGTTTTATTTTTTTTTTTTTGTATGTAGGTCTTCCGTTTTTGGGACTAAAACCTTGCAAGGTAGTGCCCCAGCATGGCCACAGTCCAATGACTGAAACAAGATTAATTCTTTCTACTATAGACAACGCCGCAAATTTGCTCTACTACTACTACTACTACTACTACTTTTATCAAAGACAAAAGGTAAATTTGACATTGGCAGAATTTGAACTCAAAACAAAACCGGAAGAAATGCTGATAAATATATTTTAGTGGTTTCCAAATACCATACCTTTTCTTGAATTTTTGCAAACAGCTTGTTCAATATTCACAGCTTCCTTCAATATTCAGTTCATGACAGATTTGTTAGTTTTATGATCAGCATTCCATTAAGTAGCATGCATTCACTCTGATGAATTCAGTCCATCAGTAGATAACCAAGAGTTATGTTTCACTATGTAAGGTTCTGCTATTTTTCATCAACTTTATCACTTTCAACATAGACCATTAACAGTTTGTCCATATGTTTCATGTTAATTTGTACTCAAAACTCCATCTTAACTCTTTAACGTTCACATTATTTTGTCCAATATGTTTGTTTATTCACATCGTTTTGAATTAATCATGCTTTACCTTGCCGGTAAGACATTTTCATGATACAATTGCTTAGTTTAGAAAGATATTGTAAAATAGGCACGAGAGGCCAGATCTGGTCAGTTTTAACATAAAACTGGTTGAATGCTTAGGCCGGATATGGCCAGTTTGAACGCTAAAGAGTTAAATTGTCAACTATGCCCCTTCAAAGAAATATTTCTTTTTCTTGGTGGGGGAATATGGTCTCAGTGAATAAACTCAATTTATTAAAGGGGCTGCGATTTTATAATATTTTGATCAGTTTAACAATTCTGTATTTATAAGGCAGCAAGCTGGTAGAATTGTTAACATACCAAGCAAAATACTCAACATTTCATCTGTCTTTACATTCCGAGTTCAAATTCCATGAAAGTGGACTTACTCTTTCACCCTTTCGGGATTAATAAAGCTTCTAATCTAAGTACATAACTCTGCTTGGCTAGAAGTAAAATGGAACTTCCAGTTTACCATCCATTGGATTGTTAACAGAAAAATAATCCAGTTATACATAAAAAAAAAACAAAAACACTTGTAGTTTACAAGAAAACAAAAACCTAATGAGAAACCGGATATATGAGGGAGACATTCAGATAATAAAATGGGTCAAACAAAAAATATCCATGTCACCAGCCATTTTTTTTACAATTTCATTTTCCATAAATAATTACTGATGATAAACACAGGAAATGGCTTATTTTAAAAGGTGTTTGAAACAAGGAGCAGGCATGACTGGGTGGTAACAAGTTTACTTTCCAGTCATGTTGTTCCAGGTTCAGTCTCACTACATGGCTCTTTGGGCTGGTGTCCATGTAGCCCTAGGACAACTGAAGCCTTGTGAAAGGATTTGGCAAATGGAAATTTAAAGAAGCCCATCAATATAGTGTGCCTGCATACGCATGTTCATGCCTACATGTGCATACACCCACATGTGTGTATGTACGCAGGTGTACACGTGCATGTATGAGTGCATGTCCATCCGTCTTACCACTACTTGACTGGTGGTGATCTGTTTATGTACCTGTAACAGTGTGGAAAAAGATCAATAGGCTTTAAAAACAAAGTACTGGGATCAATTTTTAACTAAAACCTTTCAAAGTGGTGCCCCAGCATGGCCACAGTCCAATGACTGAAACAGGATAAGTTCTTTCTACTATAGACACAACACTGTAAATTTGCTCAACTACTACTTTTATCAACCCCAAAAGACAAAAGGTAAACTTGACTTTGGCAGAATTTGAACTCAAAACAAAGCCAGAAGAAATGCTGATAAATATTTAGTCTGGCATGTTAATGATTCTGCCAGCTCATTACCGATTGAAATAAGTCCATGAACAAGATTCTATAAAAATGGACAAAAAAAAAAAAAAAAAAATATACTGATTTTGGTACAATGCCATGAATTTGTAGAATATTTTTAATTAAAACAACTCTGAAAACACAAATAGTATTTTATGGCTACCAGAGGGATTTTAAACTAAAATATATAAAATTATTGTAAGTTCTGCCATTCACCAACCAATATATTAGCTAAATCCAATATTTTTCAAAACACATATGGTCTACATACACGAGCGCAATTTCAAATGTCTGACTTTAACAGGAATGTTGAATGGCAGGTGCATAGGTAGTATTTGGTAATATGTAAAGCCTGCAGAACAATTTATAGAATACCTCTCCAATAAGTATTCAAATTGGATTTTTTAATTTTTTTTAATTTGTAGTAATTGTGTTATTTTGTTCTTTTACTGGTTTCAGTCAGACGGCAGACCATGCTGGGACAACACCTTGAAGGCATTTAGTTAATGAAATCAATTCTAATGCTTCACCTTCCCTCAAGGCTGGTACTTATACTAATGGCCTCTTTTTGCAAACCACTAAGTTACAGGGACACAAATAAACCAACACTTGTATATTTGTGTAAATCTAGGTTTATGTGTCTCACTATTTAACAAACTTCCATGTTTCTATTTCCCAAATTCACTTAGAGGGAAGTGGCTGGCCCAAGGCTGGGTTATAGTAGAAGATACTTAACGCAAAAAAGTACTTCACAGTGAGACTAAATGCCAAAACCATGTGCTTGCAAAGCAAATTTTTGAAAACAATCATGCCTTCCCCATTTTTTTCTTTTTATCAGATAACCATTATTGATGCCATTTAAACAGTTTTCAAAGGAAATCATCCTGTCAATAATTTGAATTAGTTGTAGAGAACATTTACAAGAGCAAGTGGATTAAAAGCCATGAAGAAAAGAAAAAACACACACACAAAACAAAATTAATTTCAAGCCAATGTGTTTGTGGTCAGCTTAGCTCAGCAAACTGAAATGTAAAATGATTTGGAAATACATTTCCTTTCAAGCCATTACAAATAGTTTTAGTATTTACAAAATTGGATTACAAATCATCAACTGGAAATTAAACAGAAGAAAGAGCTAATTTATACAGTTTGCTTAGTTAAATCTTTATGTAAAGTTCAGACTGACAGTTGTCAACAAAGACTTCTAATACAGAGTTTAGTTAGCAAAGCTCAACCAATCTATGAGTAAATACTAAGATTATTTAGCTGTGAAATAATATCAATTTGGTGGGTAGTGTAATACTAAATGGACAGTTTGTAACAGAATTCTCTGACTGGATAATTCAAACATAGTAAAAGTACAATTCAAAAAGTTTAGGTAAAGCAATACATGTGCTGGGAGCAAGAAATTCCAGAGAGTCAATATTCTAGTAAGGAAAGACTGAGAATTAATAATAGTGATGGCATTTTTAAACTCCAGGTCAGTTTTGACTAAGTTGACCTCATCAAAAGTGTTCTAACCATAACCACCCTATCATCTTAAAACATGGGATGTTATTTAAGAGAAAGCACAGGACTCAGTGGTTAGAGCATCAGGCTCGCAATCATCAGATAGTGAGTTCAATTCCTGGACCAGGCTGTGTGTTGTGTTTTTGAGTATGGCACTTTATTTTATGCTGTTCCAGTCAACTCACCTGTAGAAATGAGTTGCAATGTCACTGGTGCCAAGTTGTAACAGCCTTTGTCTTTCGCTTGAATAATATCAGAGGTGTGGAGAGGGAAGGCTGGTATGCATGGGCAACTGATCTTCTACAAACAACCAGGCCCAGACTTGTGTCTCAGAGGGGAACTTTCTAGGTGCAATTCAATGGTCATTCATGACCGAAGGGGGTCTTTACTCTTATTTAAGCTTTCATTTAAGAGACATGGCTGTAACTACTAGGACTATGTAGAAGCTCCCTTGGGTGTTTTCTTCAGTGCTTGAGAGAAGGATATGGATAGAGTTTAAGTTTAAAATTTATGTAAAGTAAGTGCTACTTTTTCAATAGAAGATTCAAGAAAATGAGTCAGGATTAACTATGTTAACTATGTAAAGTTATTGCTAACCTGAATAATATTGGTCTCATACTTCTGTCAACCTGCTAAAAATTACTATGAATTTATGTGCCAATGAGGCACATAATGCAGTTGACTAGAATTCCTATAACATTAAAAAAAAAAAAAACATTAGATTCTGTAATATAGGGTACATACACTGGCTGGACAAAAGAAAACAGAACAAGTGATAGCTGGAATACTTGCATTATAGGTTAGCGCAACCAAGGCCAATTTGGGATATATTACAACAAAAGCAATATCATAGAGGTATCTCAAGGGTAATTTTTTATAGTTAGTTGGAAGGTACATATACAGTGCCTACAAGGCTGGTGAGATAGACACTTTTGAAGAAATTTAGTGGAATAATATTACTTTGCTTGAAAAATTTTTTTTTTAAATGGATGTGTCAGTCATAGGTAGGAATACTAACCCACCCCCACCACACATACAATAAGTCTCTTCCAACTGGTACCAGTATGGAAAAAAAAAAGACAAAATGAAAATATAGATATAACTGATCCTATATTGTGTGTATAGACACATGAATGTGGCCACTTCTAAACCAATCAAAAAAGAAGAATAGTATTGTCATGCTGTAACCTTCTCTTCCCTTATTGGGTGTCCAGCAGAGCTTTCTTTTACTTTTACTTGTTTCAGTCATTTGACTGTTGCCATGCACTGACTTAAAAGGCGTTAGTCAAAGAAATCGACCCCAGGACTTATTCATTGCAAGCTTAGCATTTTGGCAAAAGAGACTGATAGAATAAATACTAAGTCACAGGCACAAACACACCAGCATCAGTTGTCAAGTGATGGGACACACGCACATGGGTTTCTTCCAGTTTCCAGTTATCAAATCCACTCACAAGGCTTTGGTCACCCCAAAGCTATAGAAGCCACTTGTCCAAGCTGCCACGCAGTGGGACTGAACCCAGAACCAGTTTTATTCCCATTTTCATAAGGATGCTTCCATTTTGTTATCTTTCTAAATTGGCAGGAAAAGTCTGCGAGACCTGATCAGCTAGAGACAAATTGGTTGGTATAGCTTTCTTAATTTAATTGTGAGACTAAATTTATATGGACATGATTATTTTACATATAATGGAGACTAGTTATACTACAAATATTTGAAAGCATGTCGGTAACAAGATTCACATGGTGAAATAATTCATTGATTTGTCAAAAATTGTAAGGTATAAATATTTTATATTTTTAACAATAGTTATAAAACTACAATCCTTTCACACATTTCTGTCACAATTTTTTCTATTTGTATTTAATATATTTATCACTTCACTCACACACCTAAGCTAACCAGACATATTGCCAACAAAAACATGTATAACACTGACACTGTATTTTAAATATAGTTATATAATATTTTCTTCTACCTCTAAACATTTCCAAAAACACACTAATCTGTTAAACATTTCAAAATGTGGAATCTCTCTCACACACACACACACACACACACACTTTCATATCTATTGAGCTCCTCCAAAGTTTTAGAAATTAGTATTACGCACACTTTATAAGTATAGCTGAAAGAAATTTTATATTACTCTTTAACTATGCTACTACAGGCTTTTCAAACCAGAATATAGTGTTTTATTTGTCATAAAACACTTGCTTATGGTTTAGTTATTTTGTTTTGCAATATTTTAAAATACCTATAAATCTCAGTTTCTTTTGCTTCAACATTCCTCCTTCCACCCAGATTTTACAATATGTATTTTTTTTTTTTTGCTTTTTTTTCAGTTGTTGCATTTTCTTTTGACAGCATTTCAATGTTCTTCAGTTATTACATTACCATCTCTAACATTGCGCCATGTTGTCAGGTCTGTCATTTTTCCTTCCTTGCTAATCGAACACAAACGCTTAAGCTAAAGAAATAACATTCTTTAAAGTCAAGATGTCAGAAGGAAATCTCTGCAGAGAGATCTACGGTTCATGATTCTTTAATATTGACAACCTCAAGAACTGAGTGGAGTATGCATCACTTGACAAAGAAAACAAAATGCAATCAAACAGCCACACTATAATTGCCAACAGCAGGTGTAAGAGACTAGAAAATGTGTAAAGTTGAGTGAACCAACCATTAGGATAGAAATCTTGCAAATTCAGTAAAAGAAATGAAAGCAATAGCAAAAACAGAAGGTAGAATTTGATAGACAGCATGTGTAAAAATGAAAGAATACACTAAGTCACCAAGACAACTGGAATAGAGAAGTTTCCAAATAGGATTCCAATTATATTTATTCTTAAATGCTCATCTTTGATATTGCTATAGTTCTTGAAAAAAAGTAGACTATCAAGCTATATAGACCATCAGTTGTTTGTCCCCAAGTCAGACTTGAACAAGCACACTTATCAAAAGTATTCTAGCAAGTTTATTGACCACCATAACCATTTATTAGAACTAAAAGAATAGAAATGATTGGAATCTAATAACATTAGTGTTTCCACAATCATCCTTATTCCATTGCATTGGTAAAAGTTTGGTGGCAACGTTATTGGAACACCTTTCTGTAACCTCAAACTGTTTTTCCTCAACCTGAGGAACAGATGTATCGTTCACATCTTTTAGCATCCACTTACATGCTGAGATGGGATATATCCTTTTGAAGAGGAGTGACGTCTGGCTATTGCTTCTAGTAGATCAATCACCTATGAAAGAGACTCACCTCCTCACTACAGAACATTTCAATTCAAGCAGACTCCTGATACATTCTGCACTTGGAGCAAGTTCTAATTATATCTTCTGCCTTTTCTGCTTGAATTACTTTCAGATACAACAAGCTTCAAACACTAAATTACAATTCTAGAATATATTTTGGAGCTTTCAAAAACATATCAAAAGCAAGAATTTGCTCTAGATAAATAGTGGAAGCTCAAGTTAACCATTTGTTTAGGTTCACTAAAATACTCCTCAATGAAAAAGCTTAATATCTTACAGCTGTAATCTGCAGTGGTACCCAAGATTTTGATTGTTCAACAGATGCTGTATTCCAACAAACTGGTACAGAAGAAAACCATTACGGTATGTGGCCTGTTAGGAAACATACCTAGTGGATTAGTGTAGCAGTTACTAAAATAACCATAATGAAGACCAGTTAAACAAGCAATAGTGAATCAAGTTTCATTTTATCATAAGTGATAGAAATGTAAAGTTAACATTGTACAATACTTTCACATTCTGAATTATTTTGAATGGCAATTTAAGAACAAACCAGTTGAGAAAATATTTTGATCTTCAGCCTTATACAGATCAATATATAATGGATCAATTTTAATCAAGCTGTTCAATATCTAGGAGTATATTAATTCACTTCAACTATCTAACCCAATATTTTACAGCCTGGTGCTAAATGAACCAAAAAAGACTGCTTACCCTGCCAGCAATACCAACTAAAAATTTCAAATTATACCTCCCCATCAGAGACACTGGAAAAAAATAATCCAAATATATTGTCCAAATGAAAAATGGTACGTCATGGGTGGAATGTCTGATCATACATCTGTTTAATCAGGGCTAACCTGAAACAAAACAATGAGGCTACAGAAAGATGCTCCAATAACGTTGCTACCAAACTATTTCCAAGATAATGCAATGGAATGAAAATAGTTGTGAAGACACTAAAGATACTTATTAGATTCCAATCATTCATGTTCCTTTGGTGCTAATAAATGGAATTTTCGTTGAGAAGACAGTTTCTTGCCAGGCTGCAGTTAAGCAATACCAATTCTTTCATGGCCCAAAATATATAGAGTATTCAATAGCAGGAATGTGACTAACCAACATACCAACATTCTTAAAAAATTAAGAATACCATTTTGTTTTGTCTAAAATATATTGGTCATTACACAATCCTAAAGAAATTCAATAAAATAGATTTTTTAGTAATAGAGGTTATCTTGCTGAATGATAATCATTTTAACTTCTACTTTTCCATGCTTACATGGGTATTAAGGCAGACTTTCTATGACCAGATGCCCTTCCTGTTTTCAAGGTAATATTTTCCCTTGGCCAGACATGTTTTTCAGAATATTGGAAATGAATGACACTGCTTGTATGACAGTGACATTCATTTACAACCATCACACAAGGTCAAGAGAAGGAGACAAACATTTCTTTCAGTTTCTATCTTTTAAATCCACTCACAAGGCTTTGGCTGACCTGTGGCTACAATAGAAAACATTTGCCTGAGGTGTCCTACGGTAGAACTGAACCCGAAACCATGTGATTGCAAAGCAAGCTTACCTCTATTATAGACAAGTGTGGCTGTGTGGTTATTTGCTTACTGAACCAAAATCAGATATTCCTAATACAAAATGAATTGAACACCATATAAAATGGTACGTTGTATAAACATTACCAGCAGATATAGAAGTTTTTAGATAATCACATATTCACTCAAGAAAGTCATCAATCATGAACTAGAAAGAAAAGCATCTTGAATGGTATAAGAACTACCAAGGTTGCCTACCAGAAGTTGAAGACTGGCTATAAAATACCAAATGTTTTACAGTAGATTCTATTGTAAACTTGTGTAATTTATTGAGGTATGAATAAACACAAATTAAACCAAACGTGTGAAAATCAAAATTGAAATGCAACAAAAACAAATGGATATAAAAGCTCTTGAAATACCTAACATATTAAACTCGTTAATAAAAGCCATTGCATGAAATTTTAATTAAAGCCTTACAAATTCTTATAACAAAAAGAATTGCATTCATAGTAGAGGCTCAGAAGTTCATTATAATTGATCAGGATAAATTGAAAAGATATCTAACAATTTTACACAAGAAACCAATCTTGCATATAATGTGTTGCATTTTATGTCTTAATGTTCTAATACATTTGAGAATGTTATTCATATCCTGGAGCTAAGCATGTGGGAAATGAAATCAAATAAGCATCCATTTCTCCATTTAATCTTCTGGTTATTCAACCAACCTTTAAACTTTTAAGTACAACAGAGAGAAGTCAGCAAACTCTTCAGCTTTAGAAAACAGGATTAAGAATGTGAATATACACACTCACAAATGAACCATGTTTAAACTAGCAATTCTGTTAAAGAGGCTTTGTGACATCTTAAAGACAAAAGATAAAAAAATGGGCACATTATACTGAACGTTTGTAAACAATATCCTTTTATAACAGTTGTCCTATCAGCATATGTTCAACTATAACTTTAAATGTTTGATAGGAGAAAGAATCTAACAGTTCTAATCAAATATTTAACACCAACAGAATAAAAATGACCAATCGTTACAAGTCTAACCTTACGTTTCCTCAATCAAGTGAAAATAGGAACTATTAAAGCAAGGATAACAGTTGGAGGTATAGTGTAGTATAAGGTTGGTACAGAAATATTGCAGTTTTTCTTTTGAAATAATTCTTTTCATTTAACTATGTTCATGTAACATACCATTTTAAAGCACAGATTTTAGTAGATTTATGCTAAATGATTTGGCTTAAAAATGACAAAAGTAAATTCAAGAGAATTCCTTGTAGGAATTTGAAATGAAGCACAAAGCAATATAAACCGTTTCTAAAATCAGTAAAGCACTTAGCCATGGGATTCAATGAATGGCAAACTCAACACAAATTCAAAAAATTCTGCAGTGAAGAACACATATATACATACATATACATATATATATATATATACATATATATATAT
>NC_068981.1:136262091-136281733 GCF_001194135.2 Octopus bimaculoides | reverse complement strand
TATATATATACATATATATATACATATATATATACATATATATATACAATGTACTTTCTTCAATTTCCATCTACCAAATCCACTTAAAGTTTTGGATTATTATAAAAAGCATCTCAAGATTAAAATTTGTTCATCTATAGTCTACTCTGACAAGAGGACCCTTTTCCACACATACACATGAGCTGAAAGGGTTATTATAGACAGATAGTATTTCTTTTAAATTAGAATGCTAGGATACAAGGTTATGATTGTGACACTATCAGATACAATATTAGCAACAGTAAAATATCCCTGCCCCTCATTTAAGTGGCAGCAGAGCAAACAGATGAAACACCCCACCAAAAAGAAAAGATTCCCAGCAACAAAGAAAACTACGGGTGCCAAATTAATCTGGGTGGGCATTTGGGGAATTCATAGAATGAAGATCTCACACTAGAATAGATTAGGTAGTAATAATTTCTCCCAAGTAGAAATGATCTTGTAAATACAAAGCACATAATGAAAATAGCTGTACACTATAACAATAACCTTAAAAAATAAAGAGAAAAAATAACGAATATATCAGAAATCCTCCAAGTTATAGCAGCCCTACTACAAAGGCAGCAATGCAGGATGTGCTGAAGAAAAAATTGGATTACCTCTTTGTGAGAACCACCAGATAAATCAATTAAGCTTTTCAGTCTATTAAAATAGATAGGATAATTTAGAAAATGGGTTGAGGAACTAAAGAACCCATACTAGTCACAGCTACAGTGATAGAACACATTACAAAGATCTATGAAGAACTAACTTCAGGAAAACTGCCAACTACCTAATCACTTACCATTCAGCTGAACACATAGGCCTAATATATTTCATACTCACCAGGAAATGGAACAGACAGATGGTTGTGAATACTAAATCTTTCTCCAACAAAAAACATACCAGACAACAGAGTGGTGATATCAGAATAAGAACTAAATAGTTGCAGAGAACAAGACAATCCAGGAATGGAAAGTATAGAACTTGAAGGTTCATTCTCCAGATTCATGTTCAAAAATGCCCAGGTGAGTTATATGTTGAAAAACGGACCTTAAGATATAAAAGTAGCTAATGAGACAACCTGCTGCAGGCCACAAACCAAATCTGCAGATAGAGCAGGGTTCTAGCCAAATGGATAGTGACACCAGTTGAATGGTACAAGATATAAGGCCATAAATACTAGAATAGCCTGTGAAATATAGAAAAAAAAAAAAAGGAACACTATTGGATAGCTAGAAGAAAAGTTGGGCTTAAAGGTACTAAATCTAGAAGTGCATGACCTAACATTTAGGACTCTACTGGAAAGTGGCTTTGGTCAATATACAGAATGGTAGTAAGACAATCCATATGGTGTATGATGGAAACTATGGGTGCAGTAAGATCACAATCTGGTTAATAGATTTGTATATTACAGAAGTGCAGAAGTAATTAACAATAAGAGAATCATGAAATAAATGCTTTCAAATGCTTGAAGGGTTCTTTAGAAATTACCGATAAATTCTAGTACCACGGTGACTTAGCAGTGGAAGTAGGTGCTCGAAAAGCATAGTAAATAAGATAAGATTAAAGAAGAAAAGTTTTAGAGAACTATAATCTCTAATGGGAACAAAAGGACTCTTACCAAATGAGGAGACTGCAGGATGCTTGTATATGTAATGATGTTACTTGATAACAAAATACGGGCATTGAATTCAGAGGATGTGCAAAAGGCTGGACAGAAAGTAGGAGAGCATACTCTAATGGATGTGAAATATTGGTGTGCATGAACAAAGGAATATAAATGAGCTGAGAGAAAATCTAGAAATTAGATGAAGCAAGAAAGAGATAAGATTAAACTGGACATGCAATACATATGGATGATTATTGGGTGAAGAAGGGCCAAGTAATGCAATTAGAAGGAATCAGTGGAGGAGGGATACTAGTGAAAGATATGAGAACTGGCAAAAGCCAATCTTTCATACTGAGACAACAAAGGACCACAATTGACGAGACTGTCAACACATAATGAACATGTGGTGAAATAAGAAAAATTGAACTAGGGCAACAATCTAAAGTGCTTCTAAGTGATGAATGTTAATGGATGGCAAATGAAAAATAACTGCGAAGTACTGCCCCCACCTACTGACTTAACTAAGCACAATGTTATAGTTATACAAGAGAATCCAGCTTATTAAAAGGCAATACAAGAAGGATGCACTATTGTTTTATATGGCTGGCAGTGAGCTGTTTGAAAAAACACAATTACTCATGGAAATCATGACAAGTTGATTAAGGAGCTCTTATAAATTAATGGCAAATACAGGTCACATATCTACAAAATGTTTTGTATGTTGTGTGCTTCAAAGCTACAAATGAAGCTCAGTGTTCAAAGTGGTCATTATATCCATACTATCTGTAGTTATGGTTTTACTGAAGTGAGACAAAGTATGCGTTATATACTCCAAGTGACTCAGCTAGAAAACTGTTCTTACTGATAAGATGAACGTATTCTTGAACAACAAGCAATCAAAATATTTGATAAATTTCCACTAACTGAGCATGGATTTTCAGTGCAGATTTCTAATCCTAAATGACAATATTTGTCAATCATGGATGTTTAAGATAATTGGGTACAAGACTGCATTAAAATGGCTTCAAGCTAGATCAATTTGTGGGCAAGAAGCCTTTAGTAGCATTAGCAAAAATCCTGATGGATAAACAAATCTCACTCAGATTAGCTGTAACAAAAATCTGAGGTGGATGGAGAAGTTGTTAGGCACATGTGAAAACATATGTATTTCAAATACTCAGAAATTTGTACTAAAAAGACTGAAGAGATGCAATGCATATCAGATTTTTTTTTTTTTTTTGTTATATATAAGTTCCATAAGATTCTAACAAAATTTACACATCTCATATTTAGTTTACTCTTCAAATTTCAATTCATTAGTAAAACAGTGTCCAGCCCCCAATAATGAGGTTCTATAAAACATTACATAGGGTCAAAAGTTTAAGTTAACAGAAAAAGAAATTGTGGACATTCAATGGAATATCAAAGTACTTAAGATTTAAAAAAATCTAATAAAGATTACAACACAACTGCAATACAATTCAATAAATTCTGGATTTATTACTAGAAATAATGTAACAGCTTGCAGTTTCAACTTTAAAAACCAGGCAAAATAAATGTATTGCCTGTTAATATTGTTCATGTGAATACTATTTAAATGTTACAAGAAAGTTATCTTTTTAATACATGCATCTGACAGATCCATTCTTTTTTTTTTTTTTTTTCATTTCTAAAACAAGCTACTTCAATATCAAACATGTAAGTTTCAGTATTCAAAATAATTATAAGGAAACAACTGGCAAAATGAAATGCTTCTAATAGTTTATTTATTTACAAATATACTAAACACTTAATAGAAAATTGAAAATTACAATTTAAGATAAAATAAAAATACTTCATCAAAAGGGCCTCAAAACCAAAAATCTCATCAAAAGGCTATTAAAAACCGAAATGAAAATTAATGAATTATCTGAAGAAATCAAATTTTTCATTAAGATAAAATAAAATGAAACATTATCTAATGACAATATGTAAAAAAGAAAAAAGATTTTACAAAATTATCAGTTTTCTGCTAAAACAAAAATTTGTCCTTGTTTTAATTATAACAGCTAAAATTAATTACATATTTACAAACATCAATACTCATTATTATTTATCTGATTACAATTCCCTGACATTATTATATATTAGTAGTAGTAGTAGTAGTAGTAGTATTTGTGTGTTAATTTATTTTGTATTCCCAATATTTAATATCAATGAATGAATATGCTGTTGTAAAACATAACCACAGTTACAGTTTGGTATGACCAGCCGTGCTCTAGCTTGAGAGCCAATAGTCCTCAGATCATACAGTGACATTATCCTATCTGAAAGGAGATTCTAATCGCAATATTATGGAGAGAGCTGGTACTCCTTGTACCATGGTACATACACTACATCAATGACCTATGATAAACAGCTTGACACTTATCACTATTACTCTGAAGACGGCTTCAGTCTTCAGCTAAGATTCTACAACTCAGTATCTCATCATGGATGGTAAGCTCCCTCATCCATTCCTATTACGGAGACATAGAACAGTTCCTTAGTAATATGATTGAATTTAGGTTAACTTAAACCGATATATATTATTTTGACGTCCAGCTGTGAATATAACAAACTTAAACCAATTTCTGCTTCTATGAAGTAGTCGTGTCTTGATTTACACAAATTCAATCTGAAAATTCATGAAATAGAAAGGTAAAGGATATAAGGCTACCCTAAGGAAATAAACATACAAAGATGTTCACCAACTTTAAGTTTTGAATATTTGAATAGTAACTTACATAATACATATTATACAGAAGAATAATGCTTCCACATGTCAGTTGGTCTCAATATAACCAAGGAGAAAGTAGCCAGCCTGAAAGAATTTTTTGACAGCAGAAACATTTCATTATGTATAGTATTCTAAATATTTAAATACAGATAGTAAATCTCATTACTCAAATGAAAATATAGAACAGTAAGTTAATATCTTGCTTGAACAGTCATGGAATATTCCAAACAGTTCTAGGTAATATTTTAGTCTGAAAAGATTTCAAGATGAAAATGTAAAAAAAAAAACTATTTTTTCAAACAAAAATATGAACATTCTTATTGGATCAGGCTGATACCAGAATAAACATCTGGTCATTTTCAAATATTAATATTGAACAGAAGGAATAAGTTTTTATGCTAAATCTACAAGAATGAAAACAAAAAAAAAAAATCAAAATATCACCTTCAAATATTCTTGGAAAAGCTAAATTTTATTTCCTTAGCCAGAACAAATTCCAAAAGTTTATTCTTGAAAATTATTAGAATGATTAAACATTTGAAGTTTAACTCACAATAAACAAGAATGTTTAAAACATAAAATCTATAACAGCAAGAACTGAATCTTAAACCATATGCAAGTCTGTTCTGAATTATACTGAGAGAAGGGTGTCTATTTAAAAGTCTACAATGCAAATTATATTTTACTGAACAGATTTAAGTGCCATCAGATGATGTTGCTTGTGGCCAACCACAGAAGCAGATAGGCAACCATTGATTTTGCTTGAGTAAGATCAAATGTAAAAAGAAAAACAAAAAAAATATTTAAAATCTCAAAAGAATTTCATTTAGCTGCAGCACTTGTAAAAGAGACGAAAAAGTAAAAATTTCAAAGATTTACAATAATGAAAATTAGAAAAAAAAACAAAAAAAAAAACAAACAAATTAATGAGCTTTATTAATTATTGCTTTAAGATAGCAAAAAGATTTGAGTATTTTTTGTTCAGCTTTGTGAGTTTCACTTTTTTGGTTTTTTAAAAGCTTCAAGGGATTTCATTTCATTTGTTAAATTACAATCATGCAAGCTGTTTATGTGAATAAAGAAATATAATTCAACAAATGAAAGTTAACAAAGCATCTAAAACAATAGCATTCTATACTCTATCTTTTCTTCAATCATTTTCTAAAGTTATGAAATTATACATCAGTTGGCATTCAATTTCAAATTGCACTGAAAATCATGTGTATATTAAGTTTAAAAAGCTAGTGTACATGCAAACACACCAACACACACAAAAGTAGCTGCCTCCAGTAGGAAAATTCTTTAAGAAAAAGTATCTATGAAAAACTGAATGAATATATATATATATATATATTTCCAAGTAAAGATTGAGGAAAGCTGAATATTTTCGCCAACAGCAATTTGTAATGATATAAAGAAAAATTGCAAACTAAAAGCTATGTTATACTATAAATATGATTGTAGCTTAAGTAAACTGGAGGTTCAAGCAAAAAGTTTCAGATTCCAAATTCCCTTAAGGTTATTAACAACAGGAAAGAAAAAATGTAATGTATAACTAATTTGCTTTTAAGAAACTTATTCTAAAGTAGTCTTATTACACAGTTGTGAAAACTAAAAGGAAAAAGAAAATGATTTTAAGCTATGCCTAATTGCTCTGTAAAGCTAACTTGAAAAATATTTTTGCTTCTTCACTATTGTTTTACACCTAATTTACATGGTAATTTTACATTTCTATGTATATTCAAATTGAATATCGAGTAGTTTGCTTTTATATATAACTTCAGTAAGAAAGTAATCAATTTGTATCTCCAAGAAATAGACTTTAAATTTAGGAAATAACAAATAGTAATGTGTTTCGACTGAAGTGTTCTTTAGATACCATGTTTGCTTTTACTAACACATTTCAGATTTTAATATTTAATCATAAACACCTAACTAAATTGAAAACAATACATCAAATCATTAAAACATTCCAGTGTTTGTGTGAAACTTCAAATTAGGAGTTTGATAGTAGTGGCTCAACTAAATAGTGTTTTCAATCACACATGGCAACAAAAATTTTAAATGCCAAACTATAGATTTGATATTAATGTTATTACAAAAGTGTATTTACAATAAAAAATTTCAGCCACTCAGCTCACAGCAATACAACTGACAGAACTTAATAAGCAGCCTATGGAGTTGTAAATTACTCTATAACCTTTAGACAACGAATCATTCCTAATGACAAAAGAAAAATGAAGGCAAAAAGAATATCTTGCACATGATCCACTCAATATGTAATATTAATTATACACAGACTGCAGCTTGTAGTTGGCTACTGGAAACATAGCTGTTGCTGCTGCATGTGAAAATCTGTTATTGGCATGCATATAGAAAGAGAAAGAAGATAAAAGCTAAACACTGCCAACAGGCTCCAGCTGGTTGCAAAGACTCAATATTTCAATAGCATATGTCCCTCTGATACCAATAGCTTCAGATTAACGAAGTTCAAAATTGTCTCACCTTGCAATAACTCAAATCTCTTACTTTAACCACATAAATACAATTTGTATACTGAATTTTAAATATAAAACTAGTCCCAGAGAGGGCACTATCCCACCAGCATGTGGCTTTATAGGAGAATTTTCAAGCTATGAATACTGTCCAGCTTCTTGGAACATTATCAGCTGCCTTCCATTGTGACAGGTTATACAGGTCTATTCAGTTATATGAAGATATCTCTCAAAAAAGATCACTAATCCTATACACAGGTTACAAAATAACTTTCCAGCTTGTCAGCTTCATCTAATCAATTTGAGATTATATATAAAAAAAGTGTTAAAAATAAATACAGGGAAAAAGAAAGAGCAAAAGAGAGAGCTAAGGTATACAAATATAATGATATACTTAGCAACATCAATAAAAGTACCATGCTCTGCCAAACAGTTGTAAAGGAGGAGAGGGAAAAAACTGCTTTTGGTTATAACATGTGTAACAAGAGCAGAATGTATTTGTAAAATGGCAGACATTCAATATCATTAGATAAGTGTAGCTTTGCCACTGTCTCTTTTGACCATAAAGATAGACATTAAAGTATTAGAAATATACTGTTGACTGAACAACTTGTCTTCAATTAGACACTTTACATTACAAGCTTCAAAAGAAATAATGAGTGTCATATAAATGAGCAATGATGCAAAACATGGAATGTCAGTATTGATTTACAATTTCAAAATTTTAATACAGATTCCAGTGAAAATTTAATAAATATATATAAATTACTTTATACGAGAATAAAAATTTTTTTTCATATCATGATTTTAATAATGAAAATAATTCCTGAACATTTCCATGAAAAGGAATAAATTTAACAAACTATTGAAACTTGATTCAAATGTTAAATGAAAATATATAAATATACACAAAAAATAAAAATCTAATAAAACAGCTGTACATTAAAAGACTTATATTTAGGACTTGATATAGGATTATATTTTAAGAAATTAACAAAAACACATTGAAGAAATTTCAGCATTTATAGCTAGTTTGATCATTTGCTCGTCATGAATAGCAAATGTACATTAAAAAATTAACTAAAAATTCTTTGAATAAATTTGAAAATAGTTTTCCTGAGTGTAAATCCTGCAAGTGTCAGATATTAGAAATTCCTAGATGTTTCTAACGTGCAGAATTCTACAGAATAAGCTTTCATAACTCATAAATTTTATAAAACCCATGAATTTCTTTGCATAAAGCTTGTATGAATTTATATTTTGTCTTTTAAATCGTAAATGTCATTCAACTTGTGTGCACTGGAATATGTAGCAGAAATTGTGCAATAGAGAAATTCCAATACCTTTCAATATTCATAAAAGGTTGAAAGGTTCCTTTTTCTTCTCCCCTTAGCTTAGTAGTAGTGCAACCATCAAAGCAAACATACCATCATTTGAAACACAGTATTGTCCTATCAAATGCAGTCAACTATTACCCTTTAGAAATACCATCAGCTCTCAAACATCAATGGATTAATACATGATCATTTGGAATTCTTTTTTATAATTCTTTTCATTTTTTACATGTAAAAATGGGGGTGCTATTCGCTAATACAAGGCTACTTACAGAGAGAGAGAGAAAAAGAAAAAAGGTTACACCAATCAAAGCTTGAAATGCTTCATGCATTAGTCGCATCATCATTATATTATTTTGTTGAATCAAAGTACTAAAACATTCTATTATAGAGCAGGGATTGAATTTTATGTTCAATGGTAAAATTGGAGAGGAATGAAACTATTACCAGTAATTGACAAGGAACTTCATAAATTCAGAAAAATTTAGACTAAATGAGTTGATAATACCAACAGAATATTTGGTAGATTCATTAAAGCTTCAGAAAAAATGCTTTGCTTTATCTGTTTCAGCTCTTTATGTTCCAAGTTCAAATACTGAGGTTAACTTTTCCTTTCAGGGTCATTAAAATAAAGTACTGGTCAAATTCTGAGGTCAATGGTATCAACTAATCCTATTGCTTCAGAATTGCAGATGGTCTCTAAATTAGAAAGCATTATTATTTAATCTGAGATGAGATAGTATCCATAGTTCTTACAGACTCTTCTCTCAAAATAGAGAAGTTGATGAAGATGTAATGTTTTAGCTTATACAAATCGGTTGAAAAGAGATGAAAATATGGGCTTTCAAGATTAATGAAACAGTAATATTTAAGAAATAAAAAAAATATCAAAACAGGTGGTCTTGATTTTAAGCTTGCTAGATTAAATGAACTGAAACTATTGTAGAAGTTAAAACCATATAGGTAAGATTTGGCATGCTTTTCAAATGGTAACTTGCAGCATAGTCAGTCTAAGGCTGAAAATCAGTTTTGTTCCCACATTGGTTTGTCTTCTTTAACATTTTCCACAGAGGAATAGAATACTTAAACCTAGAATTTATATCAAAATTTCACTTCTAGTTGTAATCATTTTTATTTTATGACTATGGAAATGATTTCTGTAGCATTTGGCAAATGAGAAATCTCCCTCTGGATGGAATGCTATTTTATTTGCTTTTAAATTTCCATGGAATATCTTATTTTACTGCTAGATAAAGCTGGGCAAAATTCAACACCTTGTTCAACAATCTCAAAACACCATGCAGTATAATCTGAAGCACAAATTGGAAGCCTGGTACCATATTTGTCAGCTTATTTTACATATTCCAGGCCAGCACAGGTTATGCAAAACAGATTGAAGTATTCTTTACAATTAGATGCCCTTATCACTATCTTTACCTGATCATGTAAGGGATTTTTTTTATTCCACATGTCTTCTGGAGCTCACCACCATGAATACTTAACAGATATGCAAGCATATGATGAGCTTTGTACAGTTTCTATCTATCAAATTCACAGAAAGGTTAGGTCAACTCTAGGATATGGAAGATATTTGCCCAAGGTGTCACATAATTGGACTGAACCTTAAACCATGTAGTTGAGAAGCAAATTTCCAACCACACAGCCATGCCTGCACACCCAATAATTTTTCTCTAGAATCACCAACGTTTTAACTAACTTTTAACTATCTTAAATCAATGCTTGTACTATAAGAATTTAGAAAATATCTAGTATCAATGCAAGTGAAACTGAGTTAAATTCCCAAGTTAAAGAGAACACAACTAGTTACCTCTATTTGTCTACGAAGTTACAAACTCACCAGTTACACAGAATAAACTTCCCAGAAGGTAAATTATGCAGATATTTTATTTTTTAAATAAAAGGATTAAACACAAAGTATTTTTATAAGCAAAATCAGTATGTGTTTAGTCCGGTTTTCATTGTTCACTAGATGAATATACATAGATGAAAATATGTTAACATTATTTATAAAAATATTTGGAGGTTGGGGCAGGGTGTCTTCAATTTTAAAATTTCTACTGCAATACACAGTCAAATACACATATCACATATGAAGAGAGAGAGAGAGAGAGAGAGAGTGTACATTTACAATGAATGACCAACTGAATTGTGCAGTGAAAATTTTAATTTAAAAAAAATCATATCCCTTACACTATGTATATAGATTTTTCATGTGTTATTTTACAGTGATTTTTTGTTGATACTTTTAAAAAATATCTCTCAAACTGAAACATGTTGAAAATTAATATGTAATTTTTCTTTTTTTAACAAATCTTTACATTTAGTTGTAACTTTATATTTGATTTTAATTCCTATTGACTGCTTGAGATCAATGCCCTATCATTTATTAAATTCATACACAAATTTGATATTTATTGCCCAGCTTTATTTCTTTTTTTTTTTTTTTTTGTGAGAGTGTGTGTGTGTTTTCCATGTTTGTTCAACTCAAATTTATGAGAAATTGTTCTGAGCTCTTTACCCTTCAAAGCACTTGGTTTTCAAAGTTCTATTAACCATTATACATATACATTGTTCAAGTTTAACACTTTGGTATTTAAATTGGCCAAGATATTTTTTCAAGTTCAAGGCAACCAGATTGGGTCTATCACACCCATCTTACAATGCAAAAAATATGCAATCACATCAAAATTTCAAAAGGTACAGGATAATGCCTGATTAAATTCAAAACAATGTCCATAAATAAGAATTATAATATAATTTAATCTGAATGCTAACTGGTCAATGATAGAAGCTGAGGAACAGTAACTGCTATGCTCTGACTAAATCCATCCTGCCACCAAAATCTGCAGGTAAAGAGCTATAGATTAGACAGTGGACAGAGTATAACCATATCAAGACCATCATATTGCATCAAGTATGATTTATCACTGCACATTGAAGCATGGTCTTCAGTTTGGTGGAAATGCATTGTATAACTGGGAATACAAGGTCTGCGAGAAGCTTCAAGCCATTCAAGTGTATTTTCATACATTCGTTTGATTAGAGGTTATGCACATGTTTGACTGATGGGCTGTTCTGTCATTTAAACCTAGTACTTAGCTGGTACTATATTTTAAAAACAACCAAGCAGGATTACAAACCAGAACCTAGAAATATAACTAATACCCAAACCATTTTATTTTCAGCACAGGAAAGTGAACCGGCAGAATCAGAGTCATCATCATCATCATTGTCTAACGTCCGCTTTCCATGCTAGCATGGGTTGGATGATTTGACTGAGGACTGGCGAACCAGATGGCTATGCCAGACTCCAATCTGATTTGGCAGAGTTTCTACAGCTGGATGCCCTTCTTAACGCCAACCACTCAGAGAGTGTAGTAGGTGCTTGTATTTGTAGTAAACGCTTAGCATCCAGGTTCAAATCCTACTGAAGTCAACTTTGCCTTTCATGCTTTTGGAGGATGTTTAAACACTACCAATCTCAAGTGAGTAGATTAGCAGAACTGTAAGAATGGACAAGATATCTTGTAGTATGTTCCGTTTATGTTCGAAGTTCAAATACCACCATCAGTTACTTGGGTAGTAGGCTTAACCTGCTGCCCAGTTGAAACACCACCATTTAAGCAACTTGGGCACATACAGTAGAACCCCCCTGTTGCAAGAATTTAGGCTGTATTTCCAGTTTAAGAATTCTTTTCTCCCTCCTCTCACCAGTGTCCATCAGTATCACTTTCCCTCCCAACTACATAAAATTGATGTTGGCTCAATTGAAAATGTTGAATTTACATTACACTAAGTTCTTTTTATAAAGGTGTAGGCGTAGCTGTATGGTAGGGAGTTTGCCTCCCAACTATGATTTTAGGTTCAATGCCACAGGATGGCACCTTGGGCAAGTGTCTTCTATAATCTTGGGTCAAGGTAGACAAAAATGTGTGTGTGTTGAATCATTTGAAGAGGACTTTAGCATAAATCTATTGAAAGATTTATTCTAAAATGCTTTTAAAATTATTCACTAATTTATATTCAGTAAGACAAAATGAGCCAGCCTTAATAAACATAGGAGTAGGGTAATACTTTTGTGATCTCCTGCCAACTGTTTCACAAAATAACTAAGAACTTATCTTCTAAAATGAAAACATATAGAAGTTATCAGGTTTATTTTTCTTTTGCAGTTATGTTAAGATATAAAAAAAAAATTGTCAATTCTAATTTAGCTGTTTCCAATGATTTTTGCATATAAAAGAAACAGTAATTGCTGATGCCAAAAAATTGGTTTCAATAGTAATAATGCATTTAGCTATAAAATTAACACTAAACTCTGCTTTCCACAATACCAGTAGAGAGATAATACAATAGTTATATATATATATATATATATATATATATATATATATATATATTAGTGTGTGTGTGTGTGTATGTATGTTTGTGTGCAGAGTGTAAACTGCACTTAGATTTGCATAAATTATCTTCAGTACTGTAATATACCATTGAACAAGTTGCATGAAACTACTAGGTCTAACAATACATTAGCAATATTCATTGGTCTTAATTGAGTATTCAAAATCATTTTCTCGATAAACTAATTTGAACATGTAAATTGCAATTCCACAAGAACCAATTTATATACAAGTAATTGAGAGGAAAATACTTAGTCTAATCTCAAATTAACCATTAAAATAAATTAATCAGAGCTCAATCCATACCAACATGGGAAACGTATAAATTTATGATGTTAATGAATCTTACTTTCTTCTGCAATAATAAACTGTGTGGAATGAGTTTTAATTTCTTCTGCAATAATAAATTGTGTGGTATTTCTTCATTGGTATGCATGTTACATCATCAAAGAGGTCCAATGTAACCGATATAATAATAATACTCAAATTAATGTTATTGTTAATATTAAGAGAATTAGAAAAAAAAATTAGAATTATGCAGTGAAAGAATGACAATATTAATGCTGAATGTTTTAATTATTTCATCAATACAGGAAACATTTATGAACAAGTTTCCTACTTAAAAGTTAATCCTCTGAATATTTCACTTCATCTTAATCCTCATCTTACCATTGCCTAATCAGTTTATAAACTTCGTACATCTCACATTAACTAATTGTAACACAAACCATTTTACCAACATAGTTGGTTTCATGCATAGGTGCAGGCACTGTGTTGTAAGAAGCTTGATACCCAACCAAATGGTTCCGGGTTCAGTCCCACTGTGTGGTACCTTGGGCAAGTGTTTTTTACTACAGCCTCAAGCCAACCAAAACCTTGAGTGGATTTGGTAGACAGAAACTGAAAGAAGCCTGTCATGTATGTGCGTGTCCCAACCATCACTTAACTGATGTTGGTGTGTTTATGTACTTGTAACCTAACAGTTCAGCAAAAGAGAATGATAGGATAAGTCCTGGGGTTGATGTGTTTGACGAAAGGCAGTGCTCCAGCAACAAGAAAAATATACCCCTCAAAACAAATATTCATTTGCCTTACTAAATTCATTTGTATTGAAGCTTTCTAACACCACAATACTGTACATCTACACACATTGCCCATGTGATGTTGTCATGCAATATTACATCCAGAGCTTAAGGAATGCTGGGCAAAATGCTTAGCAGTATTTCGTCTGTTTTTACATTCAGTTCAGATTCCACTGGAGTTCGACTTTGCCTTTACAACTTTTCTGAATTGATAAAATAAGTACCAGTTGAAAACTGGGGTTGATGTAATTGACCCTACATCGAAATTGCTGGCCTTAAGCCAAAATCTGAAACCAATATTAGATCCAGAAATAATACCAAGAGTTCTGGCAGAGTCAAAGCTAAATATCAAGGTTTCATCTACATAAAATTAGTAAACTATCATGAGTGGAGTTCTGATAATCACAACTAGTTTCTTCCAGCTGGGTTTTATTTTTAATTATTTTTTATGTTCTTGGGTTGGTAGTTATTGGAAAGTAAATTCAGAGTTTTACATTTGTTTTTATGAGCCTACAGATTTAGAACTGAGCTGAATAAGCACTATTTGGAAATGATAAACTTACAACACTAGAAACTACCCAACAATTAAGAGATAGTAAAATATATTCCCTAGATAAAAAAAATTTCCAACACAGCTCTAAGATGATTTGAACTTGTGGCCTGTAGCCTATTACAGTGTCACTAATCCCATCATCTCATACACATGCATTTTATTTCAATAGTAGAAACAAATGTTTTGATAATTGCAATCACAATATGAATTTTCTAATTGGCTTGCAATCTGACAATTATGAATGAATTATTAACAAGTGACAAAATTATATTACCAAAAGGAAAATAAAACGAGAAAATTCAAATATTTTACTGGCTAAGAGTTGGAAACATCAATATTTTTATGCTCCCCATATATACATATATATTTTTTTTTTAAAGCTTGCATGAAATGGGCAAGTCCTTCCAGTACAGAATCATTATGAAAATCAGCTTTGAAAAGAACAAAGAATGTATTTTTTTGAGGATTTACTTGAAGTCTGGTGATTACTTCGTCTTTCTGTCTAAACTGACAGCATAAACAGAAATATAATTTAGCCTATCACTAAGTCAAATGTAAATAATAAGCATATCAAGATTTAGTTACAGTAATAAAACTGTAGCAGTGTCCATTTCTTAGAAATAGCTATTTCATGACTATAGTGAATAAGGTCATCTTTTATCAGATCAAAAGAACTGTAATGGTAACTTTCTCTCTGCATGTAACACAACAAAGCCATCTTTCATGTTCATCAAGCTATGAAATATCATTTCATTGATGATCATAAACTCAGCAATTTTAACTGAAAACATCAGCTGCTCATCTCTTTGAAATATTTCAAGGAAGGTAGAAAAAGACAACACTACAATTGTTGAATGTAGAAATGGAATGATATTAAAACGCAATTCAATTTGTAGTAGGTCAAGTGAGTGGTTATCCATATTCCATAAAAATCAATCAATATTTTATTCAAAGTTAGAATTAAATATTAACACTAGTAGCAAACAAGAAATCTTTTCAACTATATTTTCTTTAATTCCCATTTGGAAGTATTCAATATCATCTATTACTTAACATCACAAAATAAGTGTTTACAGTGACAGGTTTAAACTCAAACCAATGGCAGTATTAAAATCTACAAACCCCACATTTCAAATACTGACACTTTGCTGAATATAGAAAATTAACCCTGTAAATTGATCAGTCACCAAGAAGTTAAAGTCCTGCAGTTATGTGTGTGTGAGAGAAAGAGAGAGTGAGAGAAAGAGAAAGAAAGAAAAAAAGAGAGAAAAAGAGAGATCTACATTAACACTTATTCGCATTGTTTTGAGTTAATCATGTATTATCTTGTAGCTCATGTAGCTCTGTGTCACGCTGAATCTCCCTGAGAACTACGTTACGGGTACACGTATCTGTGGATTGGTCAGTCACTTGCACGTTAATTTCACGAGCAGGCAAGCCATTCCGTTGATCATATCAGCTGGGACCCTCATCGTTGTAACCGACGGAGTGCTCCTATCTTGTAGCTTAAGATTTTGATGCAATTGTTTATTCTTAGAATGACATTGTTCTTGTAGATGTGACATGCCAGATCTGGCCAGTTTGATCATAAACCAGGTAGAATATTTGGGCCAGATACGGTCAGTTTAAATGCTAAAAAGTTAAGGAGTGAGAGACCATTACAGAATAAGGAAACTCAACAATTGCACAAGAACATATAGAGTGCACTAGAAGGGAAATGAATCTTACATTCATAGGTACCAAACTTATATTTTGGATTTTAAAGATTGTTTTTTCAAGCGCAATTCTGACTGTGAATATGGGAAAAAATTTGTTCACAGGTAAAGCATTCCTCACCCCTGTTCTACATGGTTTCTTAAGCTGCTACAAATAAGATCTTCCTAATATCTTAAGGATGCATTACACAATATACTTTTAGGCACATTGAAAATAAATAGGATGTGCATGACTAAAATGCATTGACCTGAGATAACCTAAGAGTTATACAAGATGGCTTTCAAAAAGCCATCTGGAAGGTAAATACTACTAATGAAAGCTAGCCACGAATCAAAGCCTAATTTACCACTCGTACCTAAATCAAGATCATATTTGTATCTCAGTAGCTGTCAAAGATTTATTTAAAAGGTTTACAGTGCTAACCACTACAAATTAAAGAAAAATTACTCAAACATACCATCAGCAATTTTCTAAGTTTTAATTTTTTGTCAATGATAATACAGAAAATTTTCAAAAAACATTTATTATACAGTCATTAGTTCTATCAATACCAGCCTTAAGCATTTTCAAAGACATGAAAAGAGCCAAGACACATGGTAGTTGGGTTATATTGTAGAGATGACCAACTGATGGAACCAAGAAAAAAGTACTCAAGGGGAAATGAATTTATATGAGATCTACATTAAAACAAATTTGTTTTGCTATTTAATACCTAACAACTATCCCTGCCTTTGTACAATAATCTTTAAGGCTGCAAATTTATCAAAAATGTAGACTTCCATCAAGTAAGAAAGGGATCATAAACAAATGATGAAACAAGCCAGAGTGGGACTGATTCCCAGAACTTTCCAGTACTCTTTTTGGTGTCAGTTGGTTTTGGATATGTCAAGCACAATCATCATGCCTTGGGTGATAAGATCTAAACCATTGCCTAGTTTAGCATATCAATAGCTTTTGGGAGCCAAGCAGAGTCCAGTCTTGTAAGCATTCAGGTTAATGCTCTGGCCAGAGAAATGAATGCAATACTTTATACTGAGACAGTCCATTAGTCTAAGAAGCACTACAATTCCTCTACTTCATCATTTAACGTCCATTTTTCATGCTGGCATGGGTTGGACAGTTTGACAGGAGCTGGCCAGCCAGGGAGCTATCCAGACTTCAATTGTCCACCTAGAACTAAATACATACGCCATTTTTATCAAAATGCTTTGTGACATGAAGTACATTTGGCTACTGTTTCAAGCAGCTTCATAGAAACTTTTTTTGATTCAAACTGTAAAGTTGAAAAGAAGAGGCATACAAGACTAAATACTGAAAGCTTATTGAGGAATTCTTCCTGGCCTTGTGTTATATTATCACTTTTTAAATGATTTTGAATAATAATCAGGATTTGATTTAAATTTGGCAGGTTTTGAATCTAGAACCAGGTAAACTGGCATCAAAAGAGTTAAACAAGGAATAAAGGAAATTAACAATTGTTAATTCAACTTTATGCAACACGACAAACAAAATTGACATTATTAGAGTACATGTCAGAAATTTTATTCTAAGTTTGTGTCTGGGGGTTCAATTTGTAAATCTCCAATAAAAAGTTTGCTTTCCAACCACATAATTCCAAGATGAGTTCCACTCTGAGCAAGTGTCTTGTATAGTCTTATGCCAACACCAAAATCTTGTTAGTGGATTTGAGAGAGAGTAAGAGAGTGAGAAAGAGAGGGAGAGTGTGTGTGTGTGTGTGTGTGTGTGTGTGTGTGTGTGTGTGTGTGTGTGTGTGTGTGTGTGTGTGTGTGTGTGTGTGTGTGTGTACCCTTGTCTTCATGTCACATGATTGTTATAAATGATAGGTGCTATCACACAAGCATTGTCATTAATTTCCAGTGTTCTGCAAGAATATGTCTGGCCAAGGGAAAATAATGTTTTGCCAGGAAACAGGTGAGGATTACCACAAGTGACTGTCCAACCCATGCAAGCATGTAAAAATGAATGTTAAAACAATTATTTAGAGGGTGATGATAAACTTTGAGAGGAGAGAACAGCTTTGTTAGTTATTATTATGGTGTTTAGTCTTAATGAAGCTGTGCTTACCCAATGATGTGTTGTTATTCGAAAAGAATGAAATGTTAATAGTGTTCTAGGTATATTCTCTTGGTAAAGCAGTTCTTATTTTGCTCTTTTGTTTTTTATAATTTACTAAAAAGAAGTTCCATACCAAGGGGGAGTTAGTTTTCAATCCATTGGAAATTTCTCTTGCAATGCTTAACAGTACGGAATATGGTAACAGAAGAGTATCTGGCTGTGATTAAATAGCTCCAACAGTAAGTTTTGGGATTATTGTACAAAGCCGATTTAGATCTGTAAATTTAGGAACCATTTAGATATCAGATTAAAGAGGAAACAATAGTATCAGTTGAGATGTGAGAATTCTTCTCAACTATATTGTCAATATTAAATTCATTTGCTATATTACACCAAAAGCATTATGCAGAGTAAGCTTAAATTTCACTAATTCACTTTCAATTGCTACTAGAAGATAGCGTAATGTAGTTCTCTAAGTGCTAGAGAGTATAAAAGAGCTCACCTCACTTGTGATTCTTTAAGGGCATCTTTTAAAAATACTTAAACTACATCTTGAAATGATTCTTTGTTGTTGATACTGCTGCATAAAGCTGCAAGATTTCAGTTGGTTGTTGAAAATATCTGTACTTGAAAGATAGTGCTTTTTCACTTTAATTTCATCCAGTTATTCAAGAATGAAGGCTTAGCCAACTCATGGTTAGAATGATGGTGGAAAGTGTAACAGGTGCAGTAAATTAGGATGCGAGTGTAAATGTGTGCAAGAGAGAAAAAGAGAGAGTGTGTGTGTGTGTGTGTGTGTGTGTTTAGCCCCACTTCAGTACTGACTGAGAAAACTTATGGTCAAAATCTTTCAAACTAAAACCAGTTTTTTTTTTGTTTTTTTTAAATACTACATGTAACATCACATACATTACTCAATCTCCATCCTTCCTAAAAGTTAATCACATGTGATTTTTAGCTTTGACTATTTCTGGCAGGTCAACAACCATGCTTCTATGCCAATTGTTGTTTTTGGCAGATTCTTCTTTTATTTTACCAAATTTAGCATAGGACTGGTTCAGATAAAAATTGTTTTATTTCAAATTACTTATTTTCATGGAAGACGAAAGTCACATTTCCCCCCAGTTGTCGCAATTATGAAACTGGGAAGATGTGACATTCAATCATCTGGTGATGTCAACTGACCCCAACTTTGTTGGATGATGAAGTAGAGGACTTGAAATAGCCTCATTTAAGGTCCTCTTTTCCACGCTTGCATGGATCAAATGGAATTTGTTGCCGATTTTCTAGTGCCAGATGCCCTTCCCGTCAGCAACTCTCACCTGTTCCAAGCAAACTAATATTTCTACATGGCTAGACCTGTTCTTCAAGAAAAACTGAAAATAAACATCACTTATGACAGTGATGCTCATATGCAAGTATGATGCGAAGACAAAGGTACACACACACCCTCAATTGGCATCGACAAAATCCACTCACAAGGCTTTGTACAGAAGCCTATTAAACGCATGACTGGATATATACAGAAGTGTGTAAGTGTGTGAGAGAGAGAGAGAGAGAGAGAGAGAGAGAGAGAG
>NC_068981.1:136250598-136261866 GCF_001194135.2 Octopus bimaculoides | reverse complement strand
GTGTGTGTGTGTGTGTGTGTGTGTGTGTGTGTGTGTGTGTGCGCGAGAGTGTGAGACGGCACATGGCCAAGTGATTAGAGTGTTGGATACAAAAACATAAGGTCATGGGTTCGATTTCTGAAGTGGGTAAGGCACTTCATTTTATGATAAGTCTAATCAGCTGGAAGAAGTACCACCCAGCCCTCTCTACCTACTTCATTTTGATGGGAGGTCAAATAGTATCTACATCTACTTGTGATTACACAGGCACCTAAAACAATTAGCAAAAGCATGGAACATGCTAAGAGAGTCATAATAGTAATACATACATATTACACACCTATACAATGTGCACGTCCCCCCCCCCACACACGTATAGTGGTAGGTGACCAGATGTGCGTCGAACATGGTGTTTTGGTTCGACGCACACAATGTTCGTCTCATATTCCTTTATGGTCAAGTTTGAATTTTTTAAAATAATTAGCAGGCAGGATGTTGAGATAACATGGTATGATATTAACCTTCAGGCCGGAAAATCTTTGACCATGGGTCTGGTCTACACTAGCAGGGTTGGCCTGGGGTTAAATAACAGCAACGACGTCGATAAATACAATTAAATACTGTGATCGATAAAAATCCAATCTACAGCCTCCTCTTTACAATATACTGTTTAGATGAAAGAAATTCATAATTGGAATTCAGATGTGCTCAATTATTTCTATCGCCGTGTAAATAAATACGGTTTGTTTTTTCAAGAAGAAAAATAAATATTCACTTTTACAATTAGTAATGAATCAATGAGGACAGAGCATAGCGTGTGCGGGGGTGGAGGGAGAGGAAGTCAGTCATAGCAGTTGCAGACTTGTTGAATCTGTATTAAAGCTTACAGAGAAGGTAAATCGTGTTAGATTTCCCAGTTATAACGGCAGCAATACATTATAAACACTACTACAGCTACTATTGCTCGAGCCAACGACAGCTGGGGAACTCTACACGGTCGTTCAACTTCCTAGAAATAACAGCCGTTTAAAGAAAAAGTAATGCATTGGATAACTGTAGCTCTAGATATACAGAAAAAAAATGGGATGGTCGTGGCTGGAATATCCTTGGTCTTCAGCCTGTTCAATCAAACATGAAGCTAAAATCAAGGTTTACCAAGGCCATTCAAACGAAGCGTTTTCTTTTCTCTACATTTACAATCATAGACATTTGTAACCATGTCACTCACTATTCGGTATACTATAGTCAACAAATATTCCCCGACTAAGTTAATGACAAATAAAAAAAAGAAAATTGTTTTTGTTTACAAATAAAGGCTTTCGACAATTTAAGCTCGATAAGCTAGTCCGACTCACATTTAATCTATGATAAAATTTAAAAAAACAAAAGTAAACTTTTTTCTTCTTACTATCCTGACAAGTTTCGCTCCGTATTCACGAACGAGGGAAGCCTATGTGGTCGATCGATCTGCCAGAAATAGCATTCCAAATCCCCCTCAAATTTCTCTACCAACTTTGAATACACATTCATAAAATAAAACAAAGCAAGATGGCCAAGGGTTGGAATACCTTTGATTACAGGGTTACTCAAGGCGGACTTGGGGTTAAACAACTCCCTCGCCGTTCCCGTTTTATAATTACACTTTTCTGTGTTGAAAAAAAACAAAAGAAATGCAAGAAAATAAGAAAAAGTTATGCAAGAGACCAAAAGAAGGAAAAAGACCTTGAAGCAAGACAGCTCGTTCGTTTGTAATCCATTAAGATACGGTAGTAACTACCTACCGGCAGTTATAGTTCGTACGGGGGCTTTCCTCATATACACGGCGATCTTTCTTCCTTTCTAAGAGTTTCAGCATAATTTATTACGTATTTTGGAGGCTCCGTTCTTGTCTCCAGAATAAACTCCAGTATTTTTCTTAGGTGCTGCTTTTGCTATTTTGTTGTTGCTCTGAAATATTTTGAAAAATCACTTTCCACTAACGAATTCGGAGATTTTAAAAACATTCTAAAATATTCGAGCATGACTCATGAAATTCAATCGGTTATTTGAAAACCTGGGTAATACCCGGAATAACTTTTTTCAGTTCGTCTTCTCAAATTTGTTTTATTTTCCCAGGTACAAGTGTAACAAACCAAAATATGTCCAGACTCCCTCATTCACTTCTAAGTAAATTAAAATGAACAACGCGCCAGTACTTTGAAAGTAATTACTAAATTGACTTCCAACAGGTGCTTTTTCTTTCGGAAAAAAAAGCAAACATACATTGTCATTCGAAATATTAGGCCATTTACAACGAGAATTATACAAAAATTGACAACTTCGCCTAGTGACTGCTACTGGTGAAAGTTGGTGTAACATTAAGAAAATACACTTGTCACCATTGTTTACAGCTGACGGCTAAAGTTGGGAAGAACAGTTTTATTACCCTTATTGTTTATAGGGTCTTTCGCACTAAAATTATTAGTTTGAAGTTATTTGTGAATATGCTTTATCGTTTAAAAATTGTACAAAGAGTCAGCTAAAATATTTTAGCAGTATATTTTGAAATGAGAAATTGTAGAAGTGTAAATATAAATATTCGAAATTAATATTATAAAGAAAAAGAGGAAATAAAGACCCGCCTTTTAAAATAAACATCGGGTAAAAATACATTTTAAAAAATTGACAAAGATAACCTCATGTTATCCTATGTGCAATTGGTTAGTTTAAAAAAGGGGTTATTTAGTGTATTACAAATGAAATCTAACAACCAGAGTAGGTATAGTAAAACAGAATACTTTAGACATTCCCCACCCCGCTTCGTGTTTTCACTGTTATGTCTAGCAGGTCGAGAGACAAAGAGGGTCCTTCGTCGGCTCACCTGTTCCAAAGTTATACGGAATTACAGTAAACAAAGAGACGCGACAGTGGAAAAGAAAACTTAACAGACGAAAAGTTCTGGTTAGCGTCACTTGACTCTTGGTGGGAACCACCGCTACTTTTGATAACAATACAACAGCGAGTAAAGCGGGATCCAGTGAAAACAGATGCAACAAATACTACACTATACTACTATAACAAGAGAAAATACTATCATATCCAAACTAGTAGGAACGAATGATTATATATATATAAATCGCTGGTTGAGGGGTTTCAGTAAATCAGTGGGCTTAATGGTTAATATATAATACATTTGTAAAAAATTAAATTCTAGTTGCGATAACAACTTAGCGAAAAGGATTTGATAAACAACTAAACCGAATCAATTTCACACAACAACGACCTTAGTTAGATATTTGGGCATTGGGAGAGCCAAGAAAGTCAGACAGTATCACAACCAAGAACATTTATATATATCCTTTATAGACAAAATATTTTATTTAGTGTAGCAAAGGCGCCAATGAAACAACGAGTCAAGAACAATAACGAACATTGCTAGTTTTTATAATTTACTCAGTGGAATGTACTTCAAGGTGCAGATCACGCTTGTATTTTCTATTTTTACAAGACAAGCTCTACGAATTTTTAATTTTTTTTTTAATATCCAAAAGAATGTTTCAATGGCTATCTTTCATTTTTTTTTTCTTTGTTATTTTAGAAACTTAAAAAAAAAAAATCAAAGACTTTTCGATAGGAAAGCGTTTATTGTTGACAGTTTGTTTTGTAGGCTTGTAGTTTTGTAGGTTTGATTACGAAATAAATAATATTGGTTTAAATAAGTGAGTAAATTTTTTTTTAAGCTTAAATAAATAAAATAGATATTTTTTTTTTTCAATTAAAAGAAGGAAAGACAAATCTAAAGTGACATTAGTGTTGTGGAAATTTCAAAACAATTTTACTTACCGCGAGAACGTCCCGTATACAACCCTTTTCCGTTCATTAGCCATAGGAAACAGTTGTTGCTGCAGCGAGTAGGAATAAACATATAAATGGAGACAGATATAGAGAATGGCAACAACAAGAAGAGAAGAAAGAATTAAAAAACGAAAACATATAAATAACCAAATTCTAGGTGGGGGGGAATGGGGGTATGTAAAGGGAAAGAGAGAGAGAGCGAACGGTAGCAGGAGCCGTGACGATGGAGGAGGCGGTAGTGATGATGGGGGTGGTGGTGATAATAAGTGGAAGTTAAAGGGGGTAATGGGGTGAGATTTAGCGAAACATAAAGAGAGGAAGAGAAGGAGAGGGAGGAAACGACATTGGTAAATAGAGCGAGAACGGGAATCGGAGAAAGAAAGGGCCTTGCTGAATATTACAGCGAATGGTAAGGCGAGAAAGAAGTAGGGAAGGCTTTTTCGGAGAGAAGAGAAATATATGCAGAGATAGGGTAAGCATCGTTTCATACCATTCATACACACACACACATATATATATATATATGATTCTGAGAGGAGGCAGGAATTTTACGCATGCTGTTTCCTACTGCTCCGCCTCTTGCTTAATTTATTTCGCCAAGGAGCGCTAGTATTTCTCTCCTATCACCGTGACGCCAATAAAACAGATTGGTCCTTCTATCACCACGTTTTAAAAACATTCTTGGTTCAATAACACGAGTTTGTAAGCATTCGAAAAAGCGGAGAGAAAACATCAAGTAGTGAGTTCCGTTTTTGCGTGTATGTGTTTGTTTAGCTTTCGTGTTTGTCTAATGAAAGTTTAAAGAACGGTTTGTTTATTTTTCTTTTCCTTAATGAACACGACGGATAGCCATTATCTAGCCAAATTGCTTACTTTCTCCAACCAATATCATCTCGAAAAAAAGAATTTGTCGTTACAAATACAACAACGAGATGTTACTGAATTAATTAGGACACATACTAGAAGGTATATATAAATATATAATATTTTTCGAGAATATTTTTAAGAGTTTGAATGAAGAGAAACGGAGCTGGAGATCAGTCTTTGACATATTCAAACTCTAAAATAAATACCGAATCTAAACAAAAAAAGTTCTTATAAGAATATAAATTTCATAGATCTTTATTGAATATAGATTAGTGCTATTATTATTTCTAACTACTGCAGTTAATTGTCATTTCATTTTCATTTCTGAAATTCATTCGTCAGTTATGCGTTTACAGTAGCAAAAAAAAAACAGCAACATGGTATTATCTGATATCCTCAGTTAATCTGAAGATTTATCGAAATCAGGTACTAAGGTTTTGAGATTTAATTTAACCGCATTCATTAAACATACATTTCTACACGCGCGCACGCACGCATATTTGATTTTACAGGAAAGCCGATGCAATCTAACTACAATTATGTGACGTTAAAAATTCAGGAAATAGCAAAGGCTACTTAATTTTGATATAGAAACATTGTATAAAGTATATCAGAACCTACCTAATCTTAAATAACGAAGAAAGTTAGTTTTTATCCCATTGCGAAATTGTTCAGCACCGATACAGTTATTAGTTTTGTAGTGTTCAAATGTTTCTTTTTTTTTTATGTTTGGTTTTTTTTTTCGAACGGGACGGGAACTAAATTAGTAAAGAACTTGCCTTACATACCATCCTAGTGTTTCCTAGCTTCCCTGGAATTCGAACATTTTTAAAAAACAATATCACCTTTTGCGTGGCGGAGATAGAAGAAATAAGATAACAAATTCATAATAATAATAATTACTATTATTATAATAAAAGGGTGACAGAAACGAATTGTTAGCAACTGAAGTGTTGCGCCTCTTACTTCCCATTTATAAATTCTTTTTGATCATTAACAACAATCTTGACAAAAATTGGCGACGTATCGTCGCAAATCTCTTGTATGACTTTTTGTTTTCTTGATAATTTCGAACATCAACACATTTGCTAATATCCGTTGAGGTCTGGGGAAGCCTATGTGTAGATGTTTTGGTGCAGAAGAAGGCAGGGCGGCTGCTGCTGCTGTTGCGACGACAACGTTGACGACGGCAGCACTAAGCGACATCTGTCGGCCAAGAGCTGAGACAGAGGATATAAACATATATACATGTGTGTGATAGAGAACTTATAAGTAAACACTAGGTTTCTGTAGTAAATGTAATGTTTCATTATGTAATCGGTATTAAGTTCTATATCTAATGCTTTTCAAACTTGTAGAGCGAATGATTGTATGTCACACACACGCACATACATATATATATATATATTTAGTTTTAAATCTGAGCGAAAAGTAGTAACAGTAAAATTTATTTGCCAAAGTAAATTGGCAGTCCTGGTTAGTACATTATTACTACCCTTTTTTTTTTTTTTTTTTGAGACAGGGAAACATCTTTTCCAGCAGGCCACCGATGCACAACTGCGTCCTGTGTGTGTGTGTGTATATATATATATATATATATATATATGGCGAAGGTAAAGAATACACACACTCGCTGTTCAGGGTTAGTTACGCCGAAAACGGGTGGTGTGCGTATTCTTTACCTCGACTAGGGAGGGAGAGAGAGAGAGAGAGGCTGTCCACATAGTCATAAGATAAATAGAAAAATTTAGTGAAATTACAGTATTAGTTGCGGCCTGAAACATAAACACATAACTTCAATAAAACTATTAATATCAGTTAAAAAAACTTTAATAATAATATTAATATGCAGCAATTTTTCGTAATGGCTTTTTGAAAATGTCAAAAGGGATCGTGACCACGCTGTGTGTGTGGTTCAAAATTGTACCAAAAAAGAAAGCACACACACTCATAGAAAAGTATAGACAGGAGAAGTAACAATAAACAAAGTGTTTATGTATGTTACTACTTCGTCAGAAGTTCCAAAGTTTCGCAAGGGCTTCGTCTATTGGCACTCAACGAAAGTGATGTATCATAAGTGTTTATGTACGAAACACTCGGCCCTTGGGTCACTTTGTAACATGCCGCTTATAATATGCGTTGAATTTTCCTGTTTGTATAAATGCACACACATGTGTGTGTGTGTGTGTAGTTACTGATTTAGTCACAAGGCTAGCAATTTTGAGGGAAAGAGTTTATTATTTTACCAGCGACCGTGAAACTTGACTGCTACTTATTTTATCGTTCCCGGAAGGATGAAAGACAAAGTTGACTTCGGCGGGAATTGAACTCGGAATGTAAAAGCCGATATTATTGTGTGTATGTGAAAGAGAGAGAGAGAATTGGAAGCTGTCATTATTCGCATCTATCACATTCTTGAATAAACTCTTATATGTTCAATGAATTTATCTTTTTCTATATCGCCTTCATAGCAACATCAACAGCGTAAGAACGAAAAGGTGAAGACAAAGACACAAGTTGCGAAAATCCCAACTGGCCTGATTTTATTTACTTCACCTTCGAAAACAATGTTTTGTTGTGACTAAGCCGAAGGTTATTTTTTTTTTATATAAGGATATCATACTATTGATTACATCGATCCTTGCATATCACTGGTATTATCGAACTTTGAGGCAGAGTCGAGGAAGCAGTTTCAACTTTAGAACAATGAAATGATGATTAAAAGCAGGTTTCGCAAAGTATTTGTTCGCTGTCGTTCAACTGCGCCAATATATACTTTTTTAATGTTTGTTTTTGTTTATTTTTTCCTTTAACAAAAAATGGCTATCTTTTCATCAGAGAAGATAGAGAGGCGAAGAATCTCCGCGTGGTCATGCGGCTAGGCTAGAAATAGCAGCCAAATCTCAACTTCCATCCTACCATCTTAAGAAAGGACAAATTGGATGATGCATTCCTCGATACATTATGTAAGAAAATAAAATGATGGGTTGCCGTTAATGATGTTGTTTTGCTCAACTCTGGTTAACCTAGTGCTAAACATTGACGAAATCTATATTTGTCGTGTATAGTCACTTAAATCGACAGCAGTATTTGATTTGTACTTTATTTTATGGACCTAGAAGGATGAAAAGTAAAGTTGATTTCAACGAGGATTGAACTCAGAAAAGAAAAGGCTGACTAAATACTAAAAGGTATTTTATCCAACGCTCTAACTATTCCGCCAATCCACTACGTAAAGCAGGAGAGCTGCACCAAGTGAACCTTACTATAGATCTCTTAAAAAAATAATAAAATAAAATCTAAGAAATCGTGCGTGGCTGCGCTGTTTATAAGCTCGCTTTGCAACCATGCGGTTTCGGGTTCGGGCCAACAGCACAGCAATTTGCGCATTTTTTTAAAAATTTTTATTATAGCCCCTGGCCGACCGATTCCTTGTAAGAGAAATTGAGTGGAAGTCGGTCATATGTATTTGTCGCTCCGCCGCTTGACAACTGGTGTTGGTTTGTTTACGTCCCCGTAACGTATCGGTTCATTAAAAGACTTATAGAATTAAGTATCAGCTTTGAAAAAAAAAAGTACTTGGGCCAGTTTATTCGACTAAATCCTTCAAGGCGATGCCCCAGCATGGCTACAATGACTTGACACAGGTAAAAAATATAAACGAACCATATTTTTAAATATTTTCAATTTTTGCTTTTTTTTTTTGTAATGACGGGGGTTACAATAAGCACAGAGTTTCAGATGTATAGATCAGAAGTGAAATTGGGTGTAGTGAGGTTCATGCTTTTCGCAAAAAATATACGTAACTTAAATGATGCGAATCTCATAGAACCCGATTAGCATCACTGCCAAGAAACAGGTGTACTAGATTGTTGGCAATGCTGAATGGACGTCTGTCTATCTCTCTCCCCTCTCTTTCTCTCTCTCTCTCTGGATACAGGCATGGCCTAGTGCTTAAAATGTTTACTTCGCAACTGTGAGATCCTGGGTTTTTGACATCATAAGCAAGTGTGTTTTATGATAGCATTTGGTTCAGCCAAACCTAGCAAATGAAATTATGTAAGCAGAAACTTTGGAAACCTATCGGATTGACATTGCATGTAGTTTCGGAAGGTCTGTTGTATCACATTATCGATCTGATTCTGCACAAGGAGAGCATTCAAGCTACATCTGTCTGTAAGTGATTCAGTTGATCGAGTAACTGAAACAGTCTTCGACGGATGTTCTGATATACGTGGTCTGTTCAGTAAATATCCGGACTGTTGCCATAGTAACGAAGCTAAAGCACAGAGTTGAACTGCTCGGCACCGATTGACCTTGAACTCTGCTGTGCATGCACACTCATCTTTAACGTTCTAGCTCACTTTCGCTGTTTACAGCAGTGCTTGGAAGGAAGGTGTGTTGCGTGTGATCGTCGTATTGACCATGACAGAGAAAGTTGAGCAGACAATCTGCATCAAATTTTGCCAAAAGCTTGGCGATGCCTGTTCAGAGGCCTAACGCAAAGATTTCAAAATGTTTTCATCGTTCTTGACACAATCAAGGAGATCTTGTGCAACTGAAACTCGAGTGTTCTTTTGGTCAGCTGAAAGCAGTTTTGGCACAAACTTGGCAGACACGTGTCTCATACGCAAATCTTCAGTGATAATGGACTGAACTGTAACTAATCTGCACATCCTCTGATAACTCACGCATGGTAATTCGACGATTTCCCCTCACAGCTGCACGCACATTTGCAATGCTTTTCTCAGTTCTACTGGTTGCGGGTCTCCCAGAATGTTCGTCAATATCGAAATTTTTTCGGCCATTTTGGAAATGTCTGAATCACTCGTACACCTGTGTGTGGCTCATACACTCCTCTCCATACACTTTCTGCTACTTTGCGTTGGCCTCTGAGCAGGTATTGCCATGACAACTTTCTCTGTCATGGTCAATACGACGATTACACGCCTTCTTTCCAAGCACTGTCGTAAACAGCGGAAGGGAGCTAGAACGTTAAAACTTAGTGCGCATGCACAGCAGAGTTCAAGGTCAATCTGTGCCTAGCGGCTTCACTCTGTATGCTTTAGTTTCGTTACTATAACAACAGTCTGGATACTTATTGATCAAACCTCGTGTATTCACAACGTCCATTACGTTGAGCTTCTTCCAGAAGTCTCGAAGTGCAAGTTTATCCTTTCTATCAATTTCTTTCATAAGTAGTTTAACAATTCTTCTCAGATAACATACCTCGAAGTTAGCTATCATACATTGATCCATTGGCTTGAGCAAGGAGTTGTATTCTTGGGCGTTTGTATCACTATCACATTACAAAGTTCATTTAAGTTCATTGGGTGACTGATACTAATAACCTGGTGTAGAACTCAATATATGAATGTCTCTGAACAAAGCGTTAGTCGAGTATAGAGCGGTAATAAGAAAATGAGGGGACAAAGGAATATACTATTATCATACGAACATTATTAGCCTACAGCTGTTTCTACTTTAGGATGCAGTGACTCATAGGTGAGTGCTTCGGTAACACTTTACAACTATTTCCTGTCTTCTATGGATATCTACCCAGTTTTTTAGGCTGTTTTCACAACTATCCCGCGTTCGAAATTTACTTTATGTCTAGGGAGAGTCATTATGTCTCTAGACATAGCAAAATTTGTTTCAGTATACGAATCCACATAAAGAATCCTGCAAACGAAACTCACTTTATTTTTTTGTAAAATACCAACCCACTCGACAGTTCTAAGTTTGTTTATCTAAAATGTATAGATAGATAGATAGATATGACGGGCTGCTTTCAGTTTCCGTCTTCCAAATTCACTCAGAAGTCAGTCGTTGGTCGACCCGAGGGTACAGTTAAAGACACTTGTTCAGGGTGCCGCACCGTGGGACTAAACGCGGAACTATGTAGTTGGGAAGTAAACTTAACACACAGTCACACGCCTGCACCTATATAAAGGGTGTGAGGTAAGAAGAAAAACATAAAAGTAACCAACAATGGAGTTTGTTCTTGCCCATTGCTTGTGTGTGTGTGTGTCTTTTTATTTCGCAGCCCCACTTTATCTCTAGAAAAACATGGCTCCGAACGTCAAGATTCTCGTAACACGCGCATCATAAAAACTTTACCTGTCCACATGTGATGCGTTCATATCTCTATCGATATTGTTTTTCTCTTTTTAACAACACGTTTCCATCTCCCCGCCATAACCAGTCTGACTATGATTACTTTCCCGCTAAATATTTGTCTATGGATGCCTGTTTCCTCTCACTCTAATAATAATATCAATTACTAGCAGTAAGTAGATATTATTTTTATGAGTTAACAATCCCATTTTACTGACGTATGATCCCATATTTTTATAATGAACACGTACTATTAATGAGGCTATTCTTTAGTACGCGTGTTCTACAGAACGATAACGTTTGTATTTCAAACTATATGGGTGCCCCCGTCTCACACGCACGCACGCACGCACGCACGCGCGCGCGCGCGCAAGCGCATTCGCACATGTAAGTTTATCATATATATGTATATCTGTATATCATATATATATGTATATCATATATATATATATATATGTATATCATATATAT
>NC_068981.1:136249649-136250498 GCF_001194135.2 Octopus bimaculoides | reverse complement strand
TGGCTTTAAAAAACACCAACAGCACTCCTTGAGTCATTATAATATATATTTAGTTATTTCTTGAAAAATATCTCTGAGTAATCAGTAAGCTACCTCTTCTGAGATAATATAAGCTTCTGCAATTCAGTAGCACACCAGACAATGGTAAATATTCTCATGGTGCAATATGTGAGCATCCGTATATCCACACATACACAAGTACATACATATAGATATACATTTGTACATACATACATACATACATACATACACGCATACGTACAAATATACTTATGTAAATACATACATGGATACATATGTACATAAATAGAAAGGTTGATAAAGGCATATGTAATTTATACATTTAAATATATAACTATTACTTATATATATATATATTTATTTATTCAGTTGGCAAAAATATGACCATCCCCAAATATAATTATAAATATTTATACACACACACACATATATATGCACATCATCATCATCATTATCATTAACACCCTCTCAACAAAGTGGCATGGTCTGGACAATTTCACAGGAAATGGTGAGCCTGAGAACTGCACCAAGCACCAATGTCTGTTTTGGCATGGTTTCAACTGCCAGATGCCCTTCTTACCATATGTGTGTGCTTCTATTTATCTGTATGTGTGTGTGTGTATATGTGTATGTGTGTATGTATACAAGTGCGAGTATACAGGTATGTATATGTGTGTGTGTGTGTGTGTGTATAATCTTTAATTTTAATATTGTCGATATATACATACATATATGTATATAATCTATGTGTGTATGTGTATACACACACACACACACACACACATATATATATATACACACACACGAACATATATATATATATATATA
>NC_068981.1:136247936-136249212 GCF_001194135.2 Octopus bimaculoides | reverse complement strand
CAGTGAAAACAACATTAAAAGCCGTAGGGCCAAACGCGATGAGATATTGAACGCTGTGTGTGTCTGTGTGTCTGTGTGTGTGTGTGTCTGTGTGTGTGTGTGTCTGTGTGTGTGTGTTTTCGTAGTTTCAGCTTAGAGCTGTGGCCATGTTGGATCACCGCCATTTTGCTACACTGTTTTTAATATGTGGCACTTGGTGAAAAATGGAATTTGATGTAGCTAACCTTATTTGCATCACTTGCCGTGAGGTAGGTTCATCTGGGAATCTCAACAGGATGAGGTCCAGCCTTGATTTGAAAATGCCTACATCCACTTTGTGCAGGTTCTGCAGGCTCTTTGGGAGAATATTAAAAAGCTCTGTTGGGAGAATATTAAAAAGCTGTGGGCCCCTGAAACCCAGGCTGTTGCAGTAACTGGTCCTGAAGCATGATAGCATTGCTGGGATCTTTGGTACTGTGCAGTGGCAGCCCGTTCTGGCATTGGTGTAGCTTTATATGTGTGTATATATATATATATATATATATATATATATATATATACACACACACACATATATATATGTATTTATATGTGTATAATAATTTCTACAGCGCACTCTACTACTATTACTATCACTTCCCTGTCTATCTCTCTTGTTCTTCATCCTTTCTGTTTTTCTCTCCCAACCCATCCCTATTCTTCTCTTCCTTTCACCGTTCCCTCTCTCTCACTCCTCCTCCTTGACCCTCTTGTCGCTGACACTTGACGAAAGGGATTCTTTCTTTCTACTTCCTGCCTTCCTATAGAGAAGACATGAATTTTTTTGTCTCTCATTCACATCTAACTTCGTGTTCAAAATAATAATTTTTCTATCGTGTTGGCCTAACAGCCCTTACCGTTTGTTTTCACTGTTCTGTCTTGTTCTTACCATCTTGTTCTCACTGTCCTGTTCTTGTTAACACTTTCACCCTCTGCAAAACATTCCAAATTTTATTTAATTTGCTTTGCGGGAAGAACTGTTCCAACAAAGTTGCGTATTGTCCTTGTCTTCGAAACACAGAGTAGATGGAGCAGGGACAACTGAAGAAGGGTTATACTCTTTATGTTGCATGTCTCGTTTCTCTGTTTGTTTGTTTTTCGTTGTTCGAAAAAAGTTCGTTTTCTGTTTTCGTTTTTATGTTTTCGTTTCTCATTGTGTTTAACATTTTTTGTGATGTCCTGTACCCATATATGCATGTATGTATACATGTAGATGTAGGTATGTACATATATGTATGGATATATGCATATATATATA
>NC_068981.1:136245973-136247411 GCF_001194135.2 Octopus bimaculoides | reverse complement strand
TTTAAAATAGACAGATTAACAAATGGATTATGTATATATATATATATTAATAAAATCTGTATTTTTTTATGAGCTACTGATAGTTTCATGCAATGAAAACACAGACAGCATTTTATAACACATCTAGTGCCTTCATGCAATCCTCAGACAATAAAAATATATATACTGTGTTTATTAAATAATATTTATCTCTCACATTTTTTATTGATTTTGCCATCATGGAACAGTACACTGTACATTAGTCCTCAAGAAATTAACATTTGTTAATTTCTTGAGGATGGGGTCATAACCCCAAAATATTGAATGCAAGGTAAGTCTACAATAAATTCATATATTTGTTTTCTTGTGATTTGCCTTGCTTTTACTTCGCATTGTTCTGACCTTACCCATGATCCTTTATACAATATGTTCTACACAATGCTTCAAAGTAACTATTTCATCTGTCCATCCATACATACATACATATATACGTACATACAAACAAGCAAACAGATAACACAGAGCACAACAATTTTACTATTCAGGTTTCAGCCCTTATTGTTTATCACATTGAGCTTCTACCACTGCATGATCACACAGGGTGCTGTGCAGTCTATAGAGGGATATAAAATAATATAATGAGTACATTGATAATGAGAGAAAGGAAAATGTACTTGAACTTGGTATTCATTTATTTCATCAGTTACACATGTTTCAGTGTTCAGTAATGTATGATATTACACTATAAACATAGTATGCATTATCAATCTGACAGACAAGACATACAACTCACAAACATGCAGTCACCATATCTAAATACCCAAGAGGTACAAGTTTGGTAAGAGTAGGGTAAAAGGAAATGGGAAAAAATGGTGTGGGATCCAGGACCCCACAACCATAAATTAAATGTGGAGTAGTGTTGATAAAAATTGGGGTAAGCCATCAACCTGAATGTGGGAACATAAGCTGAAATTACATGGCCTTAGGACAGTGTTTTTAAACTGGGGTCCACATGATCCCTTGGCATCCATATGATCCCTTGGGGTGGGGGGGCACACAAGCAGAATAGTAAATTGACTCCAAAATAGTATTTTATGGATCCATGAAAATTTTTGCTTTAGATGTATTTATTGCAAGAAATAGTTAGGTTTCTGTCTCTGATGTTTTACATAGTTCAGCCTACACAAGTGAATGCATGATAAACAAAATAGGAATTTTGAAAGATGTCTATAAAACTAGTTATTAAACAATGAATAGCTATGGGCAACCACTAGAATAAAATAGTAATCTAAAGGGCCCATACATAAAAAGAAAGGCTGAGAACCACTGTGTTAGGAACAATAAGATGGTGTGTGAGTAGATTATGCATCTGGATGACCAGCAAAATGTTTTGGTGGGGTTATAAAGCAATGCATCGCTATATATATATATATATATATATATATATATATATATATAT
>NC_068981.1:136230751-136245963 GCF_001194135.2 Octopus bimaculoides | reverse complement strand
TTTGACTGCGGCCATGCTGGAGCACCGCCTTTTAGTCGAGCAAACCGACCCCAGGACTTATTCTTTGTAAGCCTAGTACTTATTCTATCGGTCTCTTTTGCTGAACCACTAAGTCATGGGGACATAAATACACCAGCATCGGTTGTCAAGCGATGTTGGGGGGACAAACACAGACACACAAACACACACACCTATATATATATATATATATATATACATATACATATATACGATGGGCTTCTTTCAGTTTCCGTCTACCAAATCCACTCACAAGGCTTTGGTCAGCCCGAGGCTATAGTTGAAGACACTTGCCCAAGGTGCCACGCAGTGGGACTGAACCCGGAGCCATGGGTAAGTTGCTAATAAATTTAAAATTTATGAACTCATCATATTTACCTTCACTATGGAAATAGACCTATGCATGCTACTATCTATCTCGCCCTTACTACTCGCCCTCCTCTCTCTTTCTCTGTGTTGAGTGAAGGAAATAAACATTCCTTTGTGCTGATAAAAACCAAACAAAACTAGTTGCATTTTTCTTCCACTTACTCAGCAAAAATAGTTCGTTTAGTATAGTCACAGAATTTATTTTGCATATCATATGCTGTCATATTATTTTAGCCAGTTAATATGTATATTCTAATTTTCATTCTGTTCCCTTCTACAAGGTACATGACACGTATTTTCATACCTCTGTGAAATAGCAGATCTTATTCCAATTACACAGATGAGTGATTTGCTGTTGTCAGGTCATCCAGCTGTAAAAATAATTGCTTCAACAAATCAACCATTACTCCCATGCTAAATTGTATATAGAAATTGTAGAGAAAAACAATAACTGGAAAATAAAAACAAAAAATAATCCTGAGGCGCAATGGTGATTGTTGAATTTGATAGATGCAAGAGCTCTGTTGATTCTTTTCTGCTTCCTTGAAGAATAATTACTCAATCAACTTTAATTAATTTTTCCTAACAGTCTGTCTGAGATCAGAATATGAAAGGAAGAAGCTGAACACTTCCAGCAAGTCAAAAGGGGAGCTTGTACTTTGTTGCCTGACCTTTTAAAAATATCAACTAAATCTTCTTCAAATCACATGCTAACATATAAAAGAAGGAAAACAAAATGGAGATTGGGAATTTAATAATTGTTTATTTTTAACAGCAAATTAATCATCATCCCTTACAGCTGTTTCAATTAATATGCACTAAATATCAAGTAAATAATTAAATTTATTTGAGCTAAGCATAATATCTTCAGAAGGAAAAAAATATAGCCTTGGATGTTTTATATGTGTTTATGGATTCATTCTGCTATAATGAATCCATAAACATTCTCAGGTCATATAAACTTAATATTTACTTAATATTTACTGAGTATTATTAATTGAAATGGCTGTATGGGATGATGATTAATTTGTTAATAATAAACGATTATTAACTGTCCAATCTCCATTTTATTTTTCATATATATGATTACCTTCTGCACAGTTTCTGTCTACCAAATTCACTCACATGACATTGGTCATCTCAGAGCTATAATAGAAGACACTGGCTAAAGATGCTGCAATGTGGGACTGAACCCAAATCCATGTGGTTGCAAAGCAAGCTTCTTGAGGTCACAGCCATGCCAGCACTTGTGTGATATCATTTATATTATAGTAAACTGTGTTCATTCAGGTAAATAATGTGTATCCAGTAAATATTGATTTTTCTTTTTTCCAGTAAATATAGTCGTCTCTGTAAGAAATGTTAATAATGTTCCTTTCGTAGGTATTGGAGTTTTGGTAAATAATGGCGTCTTTTTAAATGATGCTCTTTTTGTAAATATGGTCTTCTATTTGTGTAAATTACATTGTCTGCTGTGAAAATTTCATCATCATCGTCATCATCATTATCCATTGTCCATGTTGGCATGAGTTGGATGATTTGACCGGGGCTGGTAAGCTGCACCAGACTCCAGTCTGATTTGGCATGGTTTCTACAGCTGGATGCCCTTCCTAGCACCAACCACTCCAGGAGTGTAATGGGTGTTCTTAGATGCCACTGGCATGGGTGTCAGTTGCATGACACTAGTATCTGCCACAACTATGATTTCACTTGGCTTGATGGGTCTTCTTCTCATGCATGGAATATTCCCAAAGTTCTTGGTCATTTGTCATTGCTTTATTAATATCATCATCATCATCGTTGTTATTATCATCATTATTATTATTACTATTTTTAAAAGGCAGAAACATTAGGACCATGATTACTTCAAACTAATGTGAACGAATAAGCATTACATTTGACTGAGTAATTTGAATGCTAAAGGACCAAATTACTATTAGATCATGTTTCAGTAACATGAAATTGGAAGAACAAATTTACCTTGTTTTGTTTGTTTGTTTGTTTGTCTTTTTTAGTATATTACATGTGAGTTAGAATTCATTATTGTTGATTTGTTTAATTGGTCATTTGGTGTCCTGTTTTCCATGTTAGCATGGTTTGGAGGAGAATTAATTCTAAGGCAGGATTTTATGACTGGATACCATGCCGTGTTTGAGAAACCTATAAAGCCAAGTGAAATCATAGTCATGGCTGATGCTGGTGTCACATAACTGTCACCCATGCTTGTGGCATGTAAAAAGCACCCTTCAAACGTTAGGCCTCATACAGGCAATGGTAAGTGACCAAGATCTTTGGCAGTATGCCATACTTGAGAAGACCCATCCAGCCAAGTGAAATCATTGTTGTGGCCAATGCTAGAGCCTCATAATTGGCACTCATGCCAGTGTGACATAAACAGCACCCATTACACCCTTAAGGTAGTTGGCATTAGGAAGGGCATCCAGCCATAGAAACCATGCCAAATCAGTTTGGAACCTGGTGCAGCCTTCCAGCTTACCAGTTTCAGTCAAACCATCTAACCCATGCCAGCATGGAAAGCAGACGTTAAATGATGATGATGATGATGATGATAACGATACTCTTCCTGTTGCCAACCCACACCTATTTTTCAGATACAGGATTTTATGTTCAACAGATTTGAGAAATTGGTCATTATGTCAATATTGTCAACTTTAACACCATATTACTCAAACAGTAGCAAGCAAAATAAGAACATGCACTCACAAGGCACTGGTTGATCCAGGATAGAAGTCACTTGCTCAAGGTGTGGTGCAGAAGGATTGAGCCAAAAACCATATGGCTACAAAATGAACTGAACTTCTAACAGTCACATAGCCATCCTTACACCTATATCATCTTTATGGGGTGGGGTGGGGGTGGAATTCAACTTAGCTACTGTATTGCAAATATTCAATGGCAATTTTATTCATTTCAATTATGTACTAATTCATATGCAAATAGCTTATTGAAATCTTTAGTATGAAATTGGCTGCTAAAAAATTGCTAAAAAAAATCAATAATTTTTTTTTTTTAGTTAATCAACAATGTATTCAATATTAAAGAATTAAAAAAAAAAGAAAGAAAAACAGGAAAAAAATTAGAAATGGTCAAATTTATTACCCACCCTACAATATTATGTAGAATAATTCATGCAGGAGTGGCTGTGTGGTAAGTAGCTTGCTTACCAACCACATGGTTCCGGGTTCAGTCTCACTGCTTGGCACCTTCGGCAAGTGTCTTCTACTATAGCCTCAGGCCAACCAAAGCCTTGTGAGTGGATTTGGTAGACGGAAACTGAAAGAAGCCTGTCGTATATATGTGTATATATATATATATATATATATATATGTGTGTGTGTGTGTGTGTGTGTGTGTGTTTGTGTATCTGTGTTTGTTCCCCCAACATCGCTCGACAACCGATGGTGGTGTGTTTACGTCCCCATAACTTAGCGGTTCAGCAAAAGAGACTGATAGAATAAGTACTAGGTTTAAAAAGAATAAGTCCTGAGGTCGATTTGCTCGACTAAAGGTGGTGCTCCAGCATGGCCACAGTCAAATGACTGAAACAAGTAAAAGAGTAGAGTAAGAGTTTTATTCCGTGTCATAACTAAATCATCCAGTGGTAATTAATCACTTTACTTAAGAGAGGAATTCATAGATTCCACCTAGGGCTGTTTTAACAGCATCATAGGCCCCTGGATAAAGTAAAATTACTTGTACTTATAGTGTAGATTTGAATTGGGTCTTTTGCCTGTAGGGCCCCCAGGCAACTACCTAGTGTGCCTACAATTTAAGTTGTCATTGGTTCCTGTGTCTTAAATGTATATCTTTTATCTTTTATATTTTATTTGTCATTGAAATGTGGCCATGCTGGAGCACTACTCTGAAGGGTTTATTCTTTTCTTCTTTTACTTGTTTCAGTCATTTGACTGTAGCCATGTTGGGGCACCGCCTTTACTCGAGCAAATCGACCCCAAGACTTATTCTTTGTCAGCCTAGTACTTATTCTATCGGTTCCTTTTACCAAACTGCTAAGTTATGGGGACGTAAACACACCAGGATCGGTTGTCAAGCGATGTAGGGGAGACAAACACAGACACAAACATATACACATGCACGTACATATTTATATATATATATATATATATATATATATATGACGGGCTTCTTTCAGTTCCCGTCTATCAAATCCACTCACAAGGCTTTGGTCAGCCCAAGGCTACAGTAGAAGACACTTGTCGAAAGTGTCACACAGTAGGACTGAACCCGGAATCATGTGATTGGCAAGTAAGTTACTTAGCACACAACCATTCCTGCTAACTATCCCCAGGACTCATTTATAAAAGACAAAAATTGATACTTATTCTATCAGTCTCTTTTGCCAAATTGCTAGGTTAGAGAAAGTAAACAACCCAACACCAGCTGTGAAACAGTAGCGGTGGTGGTGGTGGTGGTGTATGTGTGCATGTGCAACAAAGATACACACATATATACATATATATATATATAATATACAAAATATATAATTATATAAACATAATTATTATAAGGGCACCAATGGGTAGTGCCACATGCTAGAAATAGATGCCAAAGGCTCTATGAACTACATTATTTACCACATTGCCAATTGGGTAAATATTGTCATCCTTGGAGTCATTTGGCATCTCTTTCTAGCATGTAGCACTACTCATTTGTGCCCTTACTATAATTGTCTACTATAATAATATTCTTGTGTTTTTTTTTCCATCACATCATATGAATGAGAAAGGAAGGGGTGATGACAAACTGGTAGTGGGATGATGGAAATTCTACGGTGAAAAAAAAATCAAACAGCGTTTCAACTCTGTGTGAGTATACGTGTGTGTATGTAAAAGGGAGGTATGTGAATGTTTGTGTGTGTGTGTAGGTGTGCAGTGGAAGGGGGATGGTGAACATTCAATGCTGAAAAGAAAAGTCAAACAGCATTTCAAAGCTGTGTGAGTATATGTATGTATGTGTGTGCATGTACAAGGGAAGTATGTGAATGTATGTGTGAACCAGTGTTCTTTCAGTAACAAACGATGGTTCATGTCACATCTCAAAAGACAACCACTAGATAACATTTACAAGTGTATTAATTTGATTTACCCTCCATATTCTATCTGTTTTGTTATTAATAATTATTACAATCACACACATCTACACAAACATATACCTATACAAACTCATTAGAGAAAATAATTATTGCTTGAGTGTATCAAGAATATAAAAACGACTGCAGTTGAAAGGCATATTATAAATTTGGGAATAAAAGAATTATTAAACTAAAAACTTAGTTTCGTACCTTTTTTATATGTAAAATACTACAATTAGCTGTCATTTTTGACAGTACAGGGCCAGCTAGTATTTATATAATTATATATTTAGTATTAATTGTTACCTATATGGTTTTATTACATGCTGGCTACTTGATAAAATCTCATAAAGGTTTTATTCTTGATTATATATATATATATATATATATATATATATATATATATATATATATATATATATATATATATATATATACATACATACATATATCTATGTAAAAATATGTGACACTTATTCGGTAGCCATGATAAAACTCTGAGTTTTGGATGCCAGGGTGGGAACCCATGCCAACATCTCTTCAGTTATCCGGCCATCATGGCTATCAAATAAGTGTCACATATTTTTACAGATAAATTCCTCTATTTACATAATACCGAAGTCTCTTTCTTTTGTTGTCCTTTCTATCAATAAGTTACACACACACACACACACATATATATATATATCATCATCATCATCATTTAATGACCTCCTTCCATCATACTGGCATGTGTTGGATGGTTTGACAAGAGCTGACTAAGCAGAAGGCTGCACCATACTTCTGTGTCTATTTTAGCATGTTTTTTTTTATGGCTAGATGCCTTTCCTAGCACCAACCACTCTGCAGAGTGGGCTGAGTGCTTTTTATGTGGCACCAGCACAGGTGAGGTCAGTTTTGGCATGGTTTTCACAGAGGGATGCCCTTCCAAATGTCAGCCACTTTACAGTGTGAACAGGTAAGAGTTGGTAAAGGAAGATCATCTGGCCACAGAAAATTTGCCTCAACAAATTTTGGCTGAACTCATACCTCTCTACCCAGATACACATGTCCCTATTGTGTCTCTTCTTCCCATCATCCTTGCTGTGTCCAACTCCACCCCAAGGCCCTTCCCTAATCACTTTGCTCAGTTCTTCCTTTTTAGAATGTTAGTTCCCTAGAATTCCTGCTATTTTTATGTGTTTCCTATAGCTGTTGACTTTTGAAGGTTCAAGAGGAACATTAGCAGCATCAATCTCACCAGCCTTGGAAATATTGCCAAGGTCATAGGTATAATTAAGGTCATAGGTAATTAATCGAGGTCATGCGTATAACCTCTTCCCTCTAAACCAGTGGTTCTCAGATGGGATTTATATGACCCCTGGAGGTCCATATAAAATTTGGGGGGGGGTCCACACTTGAAACGTAGTAAACAGTAGTATTTTAAATGTCCATGCAAAGTTTTGATTTAAGGCACAGGTGTGTCTGTGTGGTAAGAAGCTTGCTTCCCAACCACATGGTTCAGGATTCAGTCCCACTGCATGGCACTTTGGGCAAGTGTCTTCTATAGTCTCAGGCTAACTAAAGCTTTGTAAATAGATTTGGTAGACAGAAACTGAAAGAAGCCCATCCTATATATGTATATATGTATGTGTATGTGTGTGTGTGTGTGTCTTTGTCTATGTGTTTGTTGTCTCCTTACGACCATCACTTGACAACCAGTGTTGGTATGTTTACAACCCTGTAACCTAGCAGTTCAGTAAAAGAGACTGATAGATTAAGTACTAAGCTTTAAAACAACAAGTACTGAAGTCAATACATTCTACTAAAAATTCTTCAAGGTGGTGTCCCAGCATGCCTACAGTCAAATGACTGAAATAAGTAAGTAAGAGATAAAAGATTGCAGCAAACAGACAGGTTTCTTTTGCTGATGTCTTACCTAGTTGAACCTACACAAGTTAACATGTGAATAACAAAATAGGAATTTTGAAAGAAGTATCTATAAAACTAGTTTTTAAACATCAAATCACTATGGGGGTTCACCAAATGAAATCGTAATCAAAGGGGGTCCAAGCAAACAATATAGTAAATTGGAAATCTATGGTAGTATTTTAAGGAGCAATGAAAAAATTTTGTTTTAGATAGAATTATCGCTTGAAACAGCTAGGTTTCTTTCTCTAATGTCTTACATAGTTGAACACAGACAAGTTAATGCATTGAATAAGGCCCCACCAAATGAAATAGTAATCAAAGGGAGTCCAAGCAAGCAATATAGTAAATTGGAGATCTACGGTAGTATTTTAAAGATCCATGAAAAAATTTTGCTTTAGATGAATTTATCACTTGAAACAGCTAGGTTTCTTTCTCTAACATCTTACATAGTTCAACCTACACAAATTAATGTGTGAATAACAAAATAGGAATTTTGAAAGACATATCTATAAAACTAGTTTTTAAGCATGAAATGGCTAAGTAGGTCTACTAAATGAAATAGTAATCAAAGGGGTCCATAGACAAAAAAATTACTGTGAAGCATTGCGCTAAACCTTACAAGTCAAAAAATAAAAAAAATAAAAGATGAATAAGCTACACAGAATGTCATTTCCAAATTACTCTTGGTAATTACTCTTTTTTGAGGTGAACTGAGGCATGTAAATATATCGTCTGTAGAAACAAAATCCTTCCAATACGATATGAACAAATGCTTAATGGTTCTTAATCATGTTTTTAGCTCATCCCCCACACCACTCTGGAATCTTTAATTTTACTATGGCCCTCTTGACATTATTAGTAAATAAAATAAAATACTTCAATCCTGTTATAAATGTTTTAACAGCAACAGGTCACCTTTGAAAAAATTAAAAACCTTTAATAAAAAATAAAATTTGTAAAATTTATCAAATAATAAAATTTTAAATATCAATTGTTTTGAATTAAATTTATTTTATTATGAAATTTTTGAATAAAAATTCATAATACAAAGTAAATAAACATGAAAAAAATATTCTTTTCAAGAGAGACTTGTTTTCTACCATTAACATAATAAACTCCATAAAATATTAGCGTCTGTTAATTGCACATTTATTTTCTGTTGTTCAGTTTCATAAAAAGCAAAAGTATTTTGTGGGTTCAATAAAACAACTATTATCATAAATATTTTTCCGATATAACATGCAGGACAAAAATCTTTTATTGATATTCGTGCTTTGCTTGCTTATTTACCATGGCTTGTGGAGGCGCAATGGCCCAGTGGTTAGGGCAGCGGACTCGCGGTCATAGGATCGCGGTTTCGATTCCCAGACCAGGCGTTGTGAGTATTTATTGAGCGAAAACACCTAAAGCTCCATAAGGCTCCAGCAGGGGATGATGGCGAACCCTGCTGTACTCTTCCATCACAACTTCCTCTCACTCTTACTTCCTGTTTCTGTTGTGCCTGCAATTCAAAGGGTCAGCCTTGTCACACTGTGTCACGCTGAATCTCCCCGAGAACTACGTTAAGCATACTCGTATCTGTGGAGTGCTCAGCCACTTGCACGTTAATTTCACGAGCAGGCTGTTCTGTTGATCAGATCAACTGGAACCCTCGACGTTGTAAGCAATGGAGTGCCAACAATACCATGGTCCCTTGAAGGTGATGACAACATTGATCTATGACATTCATCCTCCTCCACCCCCAGAACATTGTTTCTCATGGGAACAGACATGGCTGACAACACCAATGCAAGATAGGCAAGTATTGTGGCACTGAGGGCACTGAAAGTGACACCATACAACAGCTGCAGGGGTTGATGACGATGTCTCCTCCTCTCTTCATGTTGTCTCCTGAGGTCGACTTTGCCTTTCATCCCTTTCATCCCTTCAATGATACTAACAATTCTATAGAAGATGCAGTAGAACTGGACCCAAGACCAAATCTGTAGAAGATGCAGTAGAACTGGACCCAAGACCAAATAGATGGTACCGGGCTGTGTATTGGGAGGGGCTCTTCCAGCTGGAGCAAGATGAACCCTAGTGAAGAAGTGTGAGTGCGGTTAAGAAGTTTGCTTCCAAACCATATGGTTTTGGGTTCAGTCCCACTGCACAACACCTTGGACAAGAATCTTCTACTACAGCCTTGAGCTGACCAAAGCCTGGTGAGTGAATTTGGTTGACAGATGCTGAAATAGCAGTCTTATACATACATGTGTGTGTGTGTGTGCATGTGTCTGTGTGTGTGTATGTGTATGTTTGTGTCTCCTTGTCTTGACATTATGTGGTTGTTGTAAATGAATGCCCTTCATTTCCAATATTCCATGAAAACATATCTAAACAAGGGGAAATATTATTGTACTTAGAAATCAGGTCAGGGTTGGTGATAGGAAGGGTACCTGACTTTAGAAAATCTGCTTAATAACCTCTGTCTGACCTACTGGAAGCATGGATAAGAGGACGTTAAAAATGATGATGATGGTGATGGGTAAATTTAACCATAGGCACAGGAGTGGCTGTGTGGTAAGTAGCTTGCTTAGCAACTACATGGTTCCAGGTTCAGTCCCACTGCGTGGCACCTTGAGCAAGTGTCTTCTGGTATAGCCTTGGGCTGACCCAAGCCTTGTGAGTGAATTTGGTAGACGGAAACTGAAAGAAGCCCGTCGTATATATATATATATATATATATATATATATATATATATATATATATATATATATATATATATATGATGCATGTGCGTGTATATGTTTGTGTCTGTGTTTGTCCCCTCACCATCACTTGACAACCAATGCTGGTGTGTTTACCTCCTCGTAACTTAGTGTTTCGGCATAAAAGACCAATTGAATAAGTACTAGGCTTACAAAGAATAAGTCCTGGAGTTGATTTGCTCAACTAAAGCCAGTGCTCCAACATAGCCACAGTCAAATGACTGAAACGAATAAAACAGAGAGATTTGAACTTGCTGCACTGACACCATTAAAGAACACTTTAAGATATTTTGTCCTACACTCTGACCACTCTGCCAAATATTTATTTTACTTATTGTTGGTATTTATATTGTTACTCTTTACTCTTTTACTTGTTTCAGTCATTTGACTGCGGCCATGCTGGAGCACCGCCTTTAGTCGAAAAAATCGACCCCAGGACTTATTCTTTGGATGCCTAATACTTATTCTATGGGTCTCTTTTGCCAAACCACTAAGTTACGGGGACATAAACACACCAGCATCGGTTGTCAAGCAATGTTGTGGGGACAAACACAGACACACAAAGATATACACACATATACATATACATATATATATATATATATATATACATATATACGACGGGCTTCTTTCAGTTTCTGTTTACCAAATCCATTCACAAGGCTTTGATCGGCCCAAGGCCGTAGTAGAAGACACTTGCCCAAGGTGCCATGCAGTGGGAATGAACCCGGAACCATGTGGTTGGTAAGCAAGCTACTTACCACACAGCCACTCCTGCGCCTGTTGTCAATATTTTGAATTAGTAAGGCAGCAAGCTTTCAGAACCGTTTCTGTGCTGGGTAAAATATTTAGTGGCATTTCTTGTGACTTTAAATTCTGAATTCAAATGCTGCCAGGGTCAACTTTGCCTTTCATCCTTTCAGGGTCAATAGAAAAAAGTCTCAGTTGAACACTGAGGTCAATGTAATCGATCTAGCCCTTTCCCTGAACTTGGTGGCCTTGTGCCAATATTTGAAACCAAAGACCTGTTGAGTCAAGTAAAACCAAAATTGTAGCTGTGGCCAGTGCCCCCTGACTGGCTCCTGTGTCAGTGGCACGTAAAAAGCACTATCCGAACGGGATCAATGCCAGGGCCACCTGACTGGCTCCCATGCCTTTGGCATGTAAAAAGCACCATCCAAATGTGGTCAATGCCAGTACCCACTAAATGGTTCCCGTGCCGATGGAACATAAGAAGCACCATCTGAACATGGTTGATGCCAGGTTCGCCTGACTGGCTCCTCTGCTGGTGGCACATAAAAAGTACCCACTACACTCTCAGAGTGGTTGGTGTTAAGAAGGGCGTCCAGCTGTAGAAACATTGTCAGATCAGATTGGAGCCTGGTCCAACCACTGGCTCTCCAGACCTCATTCAAACCATCCAGCCCGTGCCAGCATGGAAAATGGATATTAAATGACAGCAACGACAATGATGATGAATAGAACATCCTACAACATACATTACAGCATTTATTTATGACCTTTTTGCATTATGAATTCAAATCCTGCCATGGTTGACTTTACATTTCTTCCTTTTGTATTGGTAAAATAAAGGCCACTTAAATACTCAGATCTATATAATCAACTTTGCCCTTCGCTCAAATTTTAAGGCCATGCCTTTGTTAGAGATAATTTTTTTTTATTTTTGCTGTTGTTGTGACTGGATGTGTCCCATATGTTTTAAAATCATTGGGTGTGATGGGATATGACAAGTGTGAATACATCCTATATGCTTTAAGATTATAGGGTATGATATAAGGGAGATTTTGGTGCTTTGTCTAGCAGGTCATGAGATAGTGTAGAGCAGTGTTTCTCAACTGGGGTCCATATGGCCCCTCAGGGTCCATATGAAATTTTTGAGGGTCCATGCAACAAAATAGTAAATTGGGGATCCACAATAGTATTTTAAAGGCCCCTGAAAAATGTTTGCATTAGAAATCGAAATCAAATTAAATTCGACGACTGGCACCCATGCCAACGTCCTCTCCTTCATTGGACACGAAACTCAGCTTGCAAAGACCTGTTGGGGCAAGCAAAAGAAAAATCGTGATGGCACCTGTGCCCAGCGTCACCTTACTGATACTTGTGCCTGCGGCATGTGTAAGGACTTTCGAGCGAGATCATTGCCAGTGCCCCTGGACTGGCTCTTGTGCGGGTGGCACGTAAAATACACCATTTCAAGCGTGGCCGATGCCAGTACCACCTGACTGGCCTTCGTGCCGGTAGCACATAAAAGCACCCACTACACTCTCGGAGTGGTTGGTGTTAGGAAGGGCATCCAGCTGTAGAAACTCTGCCAAATCAGATTAGAGCCTGGTGTAGCCATCTGGTTTCACCAGTCCTCAGTCAAATCGTCCAACCCATGCTAGCATGGAAAGCGGACGTTAAATGACGATGATGATGATGATGATGATGATGTATGTATTGGTATGTATTGCAAGAAACAGCTAGGTTTTTTCTCTAACATTTTACATAGTTCATGAAAAACAAAATGGGAACTTTTAAAGAAGTTTCTATAAAACTACTAGTTAAACATCAAATAGCTATGGGGATCCACCAGAACAAGATACTATTCAAAGGGGTCCTTAGGTAAAAAATGGTTGAGAACCCCTGATGTAGAGGCTCCTCTAATGGTTCATTTCTAAGTTTCTATTCCTATTACATTCTCAACAACTGATTACTATAAACAGTAGCAACACTTTCAAACAGATAAAGGCGCAGGAGAGGCTGTGTGGTAAGTAGCTTGCTTACCAACTACATGGTTCCGGGTTCAGTCTCACTGCATGGCCCCTTGGGCAAGTGTCTTCTACTATAGCCTCGGGCCGACCAAAGCCTTGTTAGTGGATTTGCTAGACGGAAACTGGAAGAAGCCCGTCATATATATGTATATATATATATATATATATATGAATGTGTGTTTGTGTGTCTGTGTTTGTCCCCCCACCATCGCTTGACAACTGATGCTGGTGTGTTTACGTCCCCGTAACTTAGCAGTTCGGCAAAAAGAGACTGATAGAATAAGTACTAGGTTTACAAAGAATAAGTCCTAGGGTTGATTTTCTCGATTAAAGGCGGTGCTCCAGCATGGTCGCAGTCAAATGAGTGAAACAAGTAAAAGAGTAAAAGAGTAAGCTTAATCCTTCCTGTGGTTCTTGAGAAACTACCGCAGTAGAATTGAGATACTCTGCTTCTTAGAATAGAACCATAGTACCTCAATTCCTCTTTTCGCTTTCCATTATACCAAGCATTCTTGTTTTAATATTTGGTGACTGTTATGCATTAGGTATAATCATTTCCCATCCATAAATGTCTTTTTTGTTCATGAGGGAGAGACACACCTTGTTCTCCTTCCCTTTAAATTTATGAGTAAGACCTTAATTTTGTAGATATATATATTGGGATGGATGTTGAAATATTTAATTTTCATGCTTAGGTTATTGCCACTCCTGACATCCATACATAATGCAAACATAATGCAATTGGATGATTATCGTGTAATTTTGTATGATTTTTGGTGAGGTTGGGTGGGTATTGTCTCTTGAGACTCAGACGAATGTCACCATATGGAAGATTTTCATCATCTGGCAAACATGAAAAGTGAATAATATGGATAATAACCCAGGGGCTGTATTCCAACCAATTACTCTTGATCTTTGTCACAAAAGTAAAGTAATTTTAGTAGTGTCAGAATGAATTCTGTGTGTGTATGTCATTATATATATATATATATATATATATATATATATATATATATATATATATATATATATATATATATATATGTATATCATCATCATCATCATCGTTTGTATATATATATATATAGGGTGTGATGATAAATTGTCACCATTTTATATTTTTCATTTTGTGCATGCGCGTTGTTTGTTTTTGATTTTGTTGACTACACAGTATGGTAGGGACAGTTGGGCATTGTCTGTGAGAAAAAAAGGACTATGAAGCAATTCACTCTGCCAGAAATTTGGAAATGACATGCTGTACTGCTTGGCTTTCATGCCGGAAGGTCCAATACAAACATTCCAGAATGTTTGAGTGTCAATCTGAGGACAGTGCAGAGGATTTAGAAAGGGTTGGATAAGTCTAATGGTGATTATGAATGTATGATAGCTTGGAAAACTCATATATATAATGGGCTTCTTTCAGTTTCCATCTACCAAATCCATTCACAATGCTTTGGTTGGCTTAAGGCTATTGTAGAAGACATTTGCCCAAGGTGCCTAGCAGTGGGACTGAACCTGGAACCATGTGGTTGGGAAACAATCTTCTTACCACACAGCCACTCCTGTGCCTACACACACACACACATGTATATGACGAGTTTCTTTTGGTTTTTGTCTATCAAATCCACTCACAAAGCTTTGGTTGGCCAGAGGCTATAGTAGAAGACACTTGCCCAAAGTGCCACGCAGTTTTACTGAACCCGAAACCATGTGGTTGAAAAGCGAGCTTCTACCACACACCCCAGCCAAGTCTGCATGTTTTATGTTCAAACTGGTCAGATCTGGCCTGCCACACCCACCATACAATGTCATTCTAAATATAACAAATCACATCATTAAAATCTTAAAGCTACAAGAGACAGCATGATTAATTCAAAACAATGTGAATAGATAAACAATACATTTGACAAAAGAATCTGAATGCTAAAGGGTTAAATTGGATACTCTAGTCTTTAACAGAATATAATGGAATGGTATATTATAACAGCTCATTCCTCATTGAACTTGTCATTCATAATTCAACAAACATCTTGCTCATTCATGAAGGAGAACCACACCTTGTCTTCTTCCCTCTTTGATTTATTAGTTTAAGTTTATTTTTGAATATTAAGTGGGATGCCTACTCTAATAAACTTCATGGCTAAGTCATTACCACTCCTGGCCTATACATATTTATATATATATATATATATTATATATATGTATGGAATTCAATTTATATATATATATATATATATATATATATATATATATATATATATATATATATATATATAT
>NC_068981.1:136226932-136228556 GCF_001194135.2 Octopus bimaculoides | reverse complement strand
CGACTACCAGCATCGCCGCCAACGTCAACATGACTGTACACGTACACAAGCTACCAACAGCTAACCGCAGCACTTTTCAGCTCTGTTTGTGTGATTTCTTCACCACGAAAATAACAGCCAGAATCCGACACCTGCGAAGAACATCTGTATTCAAGAACCCGGCCCGGCATAGAAGCCCTAACATCACGACGAGTGATCGCTCTCCCCTAACGCTTTAACTTCTTATATACAGACACTTACCACTGTGTACTCTAACTAAGAACTGGTATATTTCCTTATACGCGTTACTGACTCTATTCTATACTATGTATCTCTCGCATTCACATACATGTATTACTCGCACACACTCTTTTGTTTACATGACGGCCAGTCTTATATTGTGTTTTATTATGGCGCATCCACTCACACACAGACATACAATTTAATGCTACAATAAATCTTACTATTATTCATCTTTATCGGTTGGTTCAATATCGTTTTCCTTACTGGCATTGCTAAGTTCTCTATGTTATAGAATTATAACATATTTATCATCTTTATATTTTTGTGGCGACCGTGTGACGCGTTTAAAAAAAGGAGCCTGTTTTCCATTCGTCACCATTTCTCCTTTCGGTTCACACGGTCGTTCTTACATATATAAATATACATATATATATATGTGAGTGTGTGTGTGTGTGTGTGTGTGTGTGTGTATATACGACTAGCTTCTTTCAATTTCCCTCTACAAAATCCACTTGCAAGGCTCTGGTTGGCCCTAGGCTATAGTAGAAGACACTAGCCTAAAGATTCCAGAACCACGTGGTTGGGAAGGAAGCTTCTTACTACACAACTATTCCCATGCCATATCTTTATACATACATACATACATACATATATATATATATATATATATATATATATATATATATATATATATATATATATATACACACAAACACACACACCCACACACATATATATATACATACACACACACACACATTTATATATATATGTATAGATATATATAACATACAAATATATACATGTGTGTGTGTTTATATATATATATATATATGTGTGTGTGTATGTATAGAATATAAAGTTTGGTTTTTATGTTGAGGTATAACAAAAAAGAATTTAACATTAAACTGAAGAATTATTCAACAGCTTTTGTAGAGTATATATTCATTATTCTTTAACAAGAATAGCATTAACAGTGACTTCGAAGGTTCAGCCTGCTTACCTTCGTGTGTGTGTGTGTGTGAGAAACATATGTTGGACAGAGTTTTAAAGAGAATATACTGTATAAAAAATGTGATAGCAAAAATTGTGGAGATTTTAATTCTCCAGCTCTATTTTATATATATAATATCATATATTATATATAATATATATATATATATAGTTGGAATTTACATAAAAATAAAAGATGAAGACAGGTGTATAAACAACGACTAGATGTATTAGTTTTATGCTCGGGAAGATGGAAAAGTCTTTTACGTTTCGAGCCTACGCTCTTCATCATAAAGGAATGCGAGAAAATAAACAGAGTGAAATACACACGCATACATGTGTTTTATGTATATATATATGTGTGTGTGTGTGTGTGTGCATATGTATATATATATATATATATATATAT
>NC_068981.1:136221760-136224937 GCF_001194135.2 Octopus bimaculoides | reverse complement strand
TATATATATATATATATATATATATGTCATTATCATCATCGTTTAACGTCAGTTTTTCATGCTGGCATGGGTAGGACAGTTTGATTGAGGTCTGGAGAACCAGCGGCTGCACCAGGCTCCAATCTGATCTGGCAAAATTTCTACAGCTGGATGCCCTTCCTACGCCAACCATACCAAGAGTGTAGTGGATGCTTTTTATGTGCCAGTGGCACAGAAGCCAGTCAGGTAGTCCTGGCATCAACCACGTTCAGGTAGTGCTTTTTATGTGCCACCGGCATGAGAGCCAGTCAGAGGGTACTGGCATCAACCACGTTTGGATGGTGCTTTTTATGTGCCACTGGAACGGGAGACAGTCAGGGGACAATTGCCACAGCTACAATTTTGGTTTTACTTGACTCAACAGGTCTTTTCAAGCATATCATATCGCCCGAAGCATCAAGGATACTCTTAAATGGGCCAGACATGCAACACTGGCATCGGCCCTATCTGTAATCTCACTTTAGTTGCTAGGTCTTCTCAATCACAGCATATCTCCAAAGGTCTTGGTCTCCCGTCATTGCCTCTGGGAGGCTCAATGTATCATCATCATCATCATCGTCGTTTAACATCCGCTTTCCATGCTAGCATGGGTTGGACGATTTGACTGAGGACTGGTGGACCAAGTGGCTATACCAGGCTCCAATCTGATTTGGCAGAATTTCTACAGCTGGATGCCCTTCCTAACGCCAACCACTCCGAGAGTGTAGTGGGTGCTTTTACGTGCCACCGGCACGAAGGCCAGTCAGGTAGTACTGGCAACGGCCATGCTCGAAATGGTGTATTTTATGTGCCACCTGCACAGGAGCCAGTCCAGCGGCACTGGCAACGATCTCGCTCGAATGTCTTACTGGCAACGGCCACGCTCGAAATGGTGTATTTTATGTGTCACCTGCACAGGATCCATGTATATATATGAGTGTGTGTGTGTGTGTGTGTTTGTTTGTGTGTATAATATAGAACAATCAGTAAGTGATTGTCCTATATCATATATATATAGGTAAATTCCTCTATTTACATATCGAGGTCTCATTCATTCTTTTGTTGTCATATTATTATTATCATTAATATATGTGTGTGTGCATTTGTTTGTCCTTCACTATTGCTTGACAACTAGTGTTCGTGTGTTTACGCCCCCATATCTTAGCAATTCGTTGAAAGAGACGAATAGAATTAGTACCAAGCATAAAGAAAATAAATAAATACTCGAGTTGATGTATTCAACAAAAATTCTTCTAGGTGCTGCCCCAGCATGGCCACAGCCTAATGACTAAAACAAGTAATAGATAAAAGGTAACAGATGCTATATTAAAAAAAAAACAATACATATCAGAGCAAGATAAATATCACTCTTGTGGTCAATGCTCTGTTGGTGTTCATCTCATTTAACTGCAATATATTACTCTGTATTTTTAACACAACATGTCTATGAAGAGATTTTTCTTTGAGACAAAACCCAAAACATAATATCCTGTCAATGGTGTGTTTACACTAATTATGATACATAGATGGCTATTTTAATTTAATTCTGCTTCAATTGCATTCATGAAATTTTTATTCAGCCTGATGGCTTATTGCAATATCAGGGAATATATTACTCACTGTTTCCCATATATTGGTGGGGTTGGGAGCAGATTTTGTCCTCACATGTGATTAGTGAGTTCACTTCATTGGTGGACGTCCATTATTTGGCAATGCAGAATCAGTTGTTCAAGAAATTGAATAACTTGCTCTTGAATTGATATGAAAACAGCTCAGCATGACACGCTATGACTAGGATGGTACAGTTCTCTAGTTTACCAGCTCCAGTCAAGCCATCCAACCCATACCAGCATGGTAAATGGACATTAGATTATGATGACAATGATGATGATGATGAGGATGATGATGATGATGATGATGATGATGATGATCCTAACCAAGAGGCCTTAAACACAGTCTTTATTTACTTAATTTCACTCACAGAGTATGGGTCACTTACTCACCTTATCTAATCCTTTGTCCCACTTCATTTATATACATCTTGTAACTTGAATGTACCCCTCACCTCCCCGTCACATCTTCACCATCTTCTCTCCCCTCTCTCTTCTCTCTCTCTCTCTCTCTCTCTCTCTTTTCTCTCTGTTCTTCCCTCTCTCTCTCTTACTAACGTAGCTATGTATCTCTTTTGCTGCCCTTCAACCCATACTCTGTCCCTCAACCCATACTCTAACTTTTCATCACCTGACACAAAGCCACCTCCCTCTATACTACTACCCACCAATCTGTTGAGGGGTGGGGGTCTTGTCTTGTGAGCTATTTGATGACCTCACTGCTGCTGATGCTGCATAAAACCCACCCTGTCCACACTGTAAAGTGGTTGGCATTAGGAAGGGCATCCAGCAGTAGAAACCATGCCAAAGCAGACAGTAGAGCCTGGCACAATCTTCTGGCTTGCTGGTAATTTGTCAAACTACACAACCCATGCTAGCATGAAGATGATGATGATGATGATTATGATGATGAAGACAATGATGATGATGATGATGACGATGATGAAGACAATGATGATGATGATGATAACGATGACGACAATGATGATGATGATGACAATGATGATGATGATGGTAATGATGATGATGATGATGTTTTGTTTGTAATCCTCAAGTTTAACCTTGTCAAGCTTAACTATCTATAACTCTACCGGGGAGATACGTATCTTACTATCATTACTATTGAACATACAAACCTCCCTTCACTTACTTTGTTAGATAAATATAGCTGCCATAATTAGCAGAAACTGATGAAATACTTTACATAAGTAGCATTAAAAAGGTAACGAGAAATAATTACTCTCTTTACTCTTTTACTTGTTTCAGTCATTTGACTGTGGCCATGCTGGAGCACTGCCTTTAGTCAAGCAAACCGACCCAAGACTTATTCTTTGTAAGCCTAGTACTTATTCTATCGGTCTCTTTTTGCCGAACCGCTAAGTTACGGTTGTCAAGCGATGGTAGGGGGACAAACACAGACACACAAACACACATACATATATACATATATATTCATATATACGACGGGCTTCTTTCAGTTTCTATCTACCAAATCCACTCACAAGGCTTTGGTCAGCCCGAGGCTACAGTAGAAGACACTTGCCCAAGG
>NC_068981.1:136219178-136221750 GCF_001194135.2 Octopus bimaculoides | reverse complement strand
CCGAGGCTACAGTAGAAGACACTTGCCCAAGGTGCCACGCAGTGGGACTGAACCCGGAACCATGTGGTTGGTAAGCAAACTACTTACCACATAGCCGCTCCTGCGCCTAATTATGTATTAAGTAAAAAAATATAGTCAGTACTATTATAGTTTTAACTTGTTTTTAACAAGTATGACAGACAACACTGGACATGTTTTGACTGTATTGTGAACTCACCAGTATGATATAGCTTTTACAGTATCTGTTAAAGCTGACATGAAAGAATCATTAAGTAAATGTAAAATATTGCACATTGGTTAATGTAGGAAAATAGAATTGCTTGAGAACCATTATTTTATCATTATTAATAATCTGTGGCTCACCAGAGCACTGCAGTGCACTACAGCGCTCTGGTGAGCTGAAGATTATTAACAAACATAATTTCTGTCTTCAGAAAATCCATACTAATGCATCATCGTCTGGAATTCATATAATTAAATATAATATTAAACACATTATTCATATTTACATGATTAATAAAACAAGATAAGCAATAGTTTCCTCTATTTATTAATTATTGTCTTTTTTTACTAATTTTTAACCTTAAAACATACTTTCGTTCAACTTTCTATGATAAATCTGCCAAGAATTTTTTCTATTTAATTCCAAAGTACCACAAAATCCACATTTTTAGATAATATATAACTCAGAGATACCATCAATAACTTTCATCTCTCTCATACTATGAGTTTATGATCATTATTATTGTTGTTGTTGTTGTTGTTGTTGTTGTTGTTGCTATTATTGTAGTTGTTGCTGTTATTGTTATTGTTAGTTATATTTTTCTTCATTTTTATTTTTATTTGTTTATTTTACTGTTTTTGTTTGAAATTTATCTTTATTTTATTATTATTATTTTTTTTTCTCTATCCAGCAGCAAACTGATATACAAAGAATTACTGTGGATAATTGCCAAACCCATTCGCTGCCAGCCAGAACCATGAAAAGATAGAAGTGGCTTCTACCATCACTTCAACTGTCTTTGCCCTGAGAATAAAGACAAATTTCAAATGAAAAGAAATACAAAAAAAAAAAAAATAGATGTAAATAAATTATATTATATTATATATATATCATCATCATCATCATCATCATCATCATCATCATTGTTTAACGTCCGCTTTCCATGCTGGCATGGGTTGGACGGTTTGACTGAGGACTGGTGAGCCAGATGGCTGCACCAGGCTCCAATCTGATTTGGCAGAGTTTCTACAGCTGGAAGCCCTTCCTAATGCCAACCACTCCGAGAGTGTAGTGGGTGCTTTTATTTGCCACCGGCATGAGAGCCAGTCAGGCAGTACTAGCAACAGCCACACTCAAATGGTGTTTTTTAAGTGTCACCTACACAGGAGCCAGTCCAGTGGCACTGGCAACGACCTCGCTTGAATGTTGTTTTTCACGTGCCACCAGCACAGTGCCAGTAAGGCGACGCTGGTAATGATCACGCTCAAATGGTGCTTTTTACATGCCCCCAGCACAGGAGCCAGTCAGCGGCCCTGGTAACAATCACGCTTGGATGGTGTTCTTAGTGCTCTACTAGCATAGATGCCAGTCATGCGGTGCTGTCATTGAATTTGATTTCGATTTCACTTGCCTCAACAGGTCTTCGCAAGCAGAGTATAGTGTCCAATGAAGGAAAGGTACACATAAGTAGGCTGGCTACACCACTGGCATAGACCACAGATTATGGTCTCACTTGGCTTGCCGGGTCTTCTCACGCATATCATATTTCCAAAGGTCTCGGTCACTAGTCATTGCCTCGGTGAGGCCCAATGTTCGAAGGTCTTGCTTCACCACCTCATCTCAGGTCTTGCCTCACCACCTCATCTCAGGTCTTCCTGGGTCTACCTCTTCCACAGGTTCCCTCAACCGCTAGGGTGTGACACTTTCTCACACAGCTATCCTCATCCATTCTCACCACATGACCATACCAGTGCAGTCCTCTCTCTTGCACACCACAACTGATGCTTCTTAGGACCAACTTTTTTCTCAAGGCACTTACACTCTTTCGAGTATTCACACTGACATTACATATCCAGCAGAGCATACTGGCTTCATTCCTTGCAAGCTTACACATGTCCTCAGCAGTCATGGCCCATGTTTCACTGCCATATAACATGGTTGTTCATACACATGCGTCATACAGTCTACCTTTTACTCTGAGCGAGAGGTCCTTTGTCACCAGCAGAGGTAGGAGCTCTCTGAACTTTACCCAGGCTATTCTTATATGTTTCACTGTTTCACTGTTTCACTTGTTTCAGTCATTTGACTGCGGCCATGCTGGAGCACCGCCTTTAGTCGAGCAAATCGACCCCAGGACTTATTCTTTGTAAGCCTAGTACTTATTCTATCGGTTTTTTTTTTTGCCGAACCGCTAAGTGACGGGGACATAAACACACCAGCATCGGTTGTCAAGCAATGCTAGGGGGACAAACACAGACACACAAACACACACATCTATATATACATATACATATATACGACGGGCTTCTTTCAGTTTCCGTCTACCAAATCCACTCACAAGGCTTTGGT
>NC_068981.1:136216289-136218117 GCF_001194135.2 Octopus bimaculoides | reverse complement strand
ATATATACACAGTGAGAGAGAGAGAGAGAGAAAGAGAGAAGGAGAGAGAGAGACAGAGATAGAGAGAGAGAGACAGAGATAGAGAGAGAGAGAAAGAAGCAGTTATGCAGATAAACAAATTAGATATATTAAATATAACAGTTTGGATATGAAGTACAAAATATGTATACATGTATACAAGCAAAACGAGAGAAAGCAAAAATGAATATTTAAGCATAAATATACAGATACTTATGTTAATAGATCCAACTTACACAGAGTACAAACGACCCCCACCTACTTGCCCCCTCTAATACGGCTAGCTCTCCATATTTAATCATTCCATCTTTGAACTTCTCAGCATTAAAATCTGAAAAGTAAGATCTGATCTACCCAGATAATGGAGGATTGTCTTATCTAATGTTGATTGCTTCCATTACGAACACATATTGTGATGAACTAAATCTACCAATATTATGATTGATCTCTGAGCCCCCAGAACTAACACCTTTCTCCCTCCCATTTAATTTTCTCCATCATTTGTACTCTGTATAATTTGGATCTATTAATATAAGTTTCTATACAGAGCAAATAATTCAGGAGAAAATATTTGCGAAGATATTATTGACTCTATTATTATCTAGTGTAACAATTAGAAATGATAATAACAAAATCAATAATATAGGCAATTGCAGGCCCCAAAAAAGCATTAAATAGCTGAAGGATTAAAATTAATCAAAGAACATACTAACTATGTCTACCTGTGCAAAATGAGTCAGTTGCAGTACAGACTTCAATATGACATCTTGGTGTTCTCCATCATGGTAACGCATGCTGAGAAAGGTGAGGCTATAATGCCAGTCCATAAACTGGTCCACGTGAGTCCAAATACATGAATGTATGCTGAGAGACTGTCTGCCCTCAGACGGTTGACTTCTGTAGTTATTATCAGTGTATTTTTGGCGATTCAGATAAGAGTTTTGACTGTTATTTCCAGCAGGTAGACATACTTAATATGTCCTTCAATTAATTTTAATCCTTCAGCTATAAGTTTATATATTTATACTTAAATATTCATCGTCTGAAAGTCTCCAGTTTTTGCTTTCTCTCATTTTGCTTTTCCACATATATACATATTTTGTATTTCATACCCAAACTGTTACATTTAATATACTTCATTTGTTTATTCACATACTTACTTCTATATCTGCTCAACTCGATTCCTCTTATAGTCATTCTTTACTCCATGGAAGTGATCCTCTGTAAAGACATCATCGATACTTTCTTGGGTCATCCCTGGCAATCCTCTCAATAGTGTCCCAGTCAGTTCCCATGTCCACAAGATACTTTCTCTACGGATGTGGCCATGAGTCATGTGACCAGCCAACCCCAACCAGATCCTCAGAAAAGAAAGCATGGCATGCAGAACCCTACTCAGAAAATCAAACAATATGACCAAACAGTCTGAGCTGAAGCTTCCAAATCATACAAGTAACATACTCAGAACAGAGGCAGAAATGGCAAATTACTAAATTTTATATAATACTACATAGCTTGGAGTTACTTATCTCAATACCTTATATCCATCCCCTGCTGGAGTTAATGTTATTGTAATATTCTTTTATTCTTTTACTAGTTTCAGTCATTTGAATGTGGCCATGCTGGAGCACTACCTTGAAGGGTTTTGGTCAAACAAATTGACCTCAGGACTTAAATTTTTTAAAGCCTGTATTTATTCTATCATACTCTTTTGCCAAACCACTTAGTTATGGGGACATAAACATACCAACATCATTAATTGTTACACTAGATGATGTGGGGACAAACACAGACACAAAGACACACATAG
>NC_068981.1:136213647-136214706 GCF_001194135.2 Octopus bimaculoides | reverse complement strand
GTGTGTGTGTGTGTGTGTGTGTGTGTGTGTGTGTGAGAGAGAGAGTTTGTTGAATCCAGTGTAATGTGATGCATACAAGTGAGTTCCTTTTATTGTAATAATGAAATTATTGTGTATAGTGCTCAGGTGCACTACAACTCATCAAAGGTGCATGGACAGCACATAGAAAGATGTGCAAAAGTCAGGAAAGTGAACTGAGTAAGAGTCATGATATACATGTGTGCATGTGTATGGAGGGGGTGGATATTAGGTGTAGTGTTGGCAAATTTCAGGAAGCATGGAGGTTTTAAAGGATGCAATGTCTTGGCAGCTAACAACTGATGCAGGTAGTTTGTTCCATGCTTCAGCAATTCTGAGTGTGAAAAAATATTTCCAAAAGTCATGGGAGCTGTGCTGTTTTCCGACTTTGAAGGCATGCCCATGTGTGTTAGAAAACAGAACATGGAAGTAAACATTAGGGACACTATCATCAACTAAAACATTTGAAACTAGTGTTCCAGTATGACTGCAGGATAATTATTGAAACTGGTGACAGAATAGATGTTGTCAGCATTTCAAGGCAGTATATTTTAATATATTTTTCACTATTATTATGAGTGCAAGCCAGCTGAACTTCTTAGTGATATTTCGTCTGCCATTATGTTCTGAGTTCAAATTCCGCTGAGGTCGACTTTGCCTTTCCTCCTTTCGAGGTCGATAAATTAAGTACCAGTTGCATACTGAGGTCGGTCTGATCGACTGGCTCCACCCTCCCCCAGAATTTAAGACCTTGTGCCTATAGTAGAAAGGATTATTATAAGTGCAAGTGTAGTTGTGTGGTAAGAAGCTTGCTTTGCAACCATGTGGTCTAGGGTTCAGTCCCACATGGGTAAGTGTCTTCTACTATAACCTTGACCAGTCAAAGCCTTGTAAGTGGATTTGGTAGATAGAAACTGAAAGAAGATTATCACATATATGTGTGTGTTCATAGGTATGTTTATGTAGGTATGTGTGTGTGTGTGTGTATGTGTAGATAAGTGAATGTTTTAACCATACAGCCATGTCATGACAATTAATTCT
>NC_068981.1:136212536-136213499 GCF_001194135.2 Octopus bimaculoides | reverse complement strand
GATAGAAACTGAAAGAAGATTATCACATATATGTGTGTGTTCATAGGTATGTGTATGTAGGTATGTGTGTGTGTGTGTATGTGTGTGTTTGTGTGTTTGTCTTGACATTATGTGACGGTTGTAGATAAGTGAATGTTTTAACCATACAGCCATGTCATGACAATTAATTCTAAATTATTTCCGTTCATCTTGTAAATATATGGCACAGGGCTAGGATAAATCACCTTTGAAGGGCAACATATTTGATAGATGTTTCATTCACATGCAATATAGAACTCTACTTCTGTGGGTATGGCTTGAAGAAAGAGGGACAGTACCAAGCTGGATTACCTAAGAATACGTACATGGAAATAAAATCTTCAATGGTTTATTGCACGAACATCATGATACCTTTAAAATATCATCTTCACTGTGTTTCAAAATGATCCAATTTTATATTCTTAGATAATCTTCATATACTTCTGCAGAATTATCTAATTCATTTAATCTATCTTCCAAATGGACTAATCATGAAACCAATTCTCTAGGATATTCCCAGAGTTGATAAATAAAGTAGACAGAAATAATGGCCAAAACTATCTCTTATGTAAATCAATATTTTCCAATGATGAAATTTGTATACTGTAACATATAAATGATATCAGCCTACCACCAAGCTCATCATTATCAAAGTCTTGATGTAGATTTTTCATGTTGGCATTAGTTAGACTAGCAGAAAGACTTCCCTCTGAGCAGTTTTCTGCTAGTTACTTGATAATATTTTCACATTTGATTTCCAATTCTAATAATTTTAATGATTTTTACATCTAATCATTTTTTTGTATTATAGTGCTCACTTGCTTAGTAAATATTGCTTTCATTATTTTATCACAGTCATAATCTCTCTTTTTTAAACAAACATCATGGTAGTCCAACAACAGAGGATGAAGCAGTTTGTCAAGTTTTACCTTCTCAAAGCAACAT
>NC_068981.1:136211028-136211780 GCF_001194135.2 Octopus bimaculoides | reverse complement strand
TGATTTAAGGTTGATTTGGCTGTTGTTTCTAGCACATCCAAAGACAACCTGCCTTATTTCTTTATCGCTCTCACATGTATTGATGCTTTTCAATACTTTTCCCCCATAATTACATTTATATGCTACAAAAAAGAAAATTTGAGAAATTATGAATTTTTTGCAACCCCTCTCCCTGCCCCCGATTGTTTCTTGTTTAGAAATTAAAATATTGGAGAGCCTGAGAAGGTCATTGCTGGCATTTATCCACAGTGATTTTTAAAAAGAGTTATGTAAATGATAATTCATTTTAATAGCATACTTTTCTCTATGCTGGTGGCACATAAAAAGCACCCATTATACTCTCAGAGTGATTGGTGTTAGGAAGGGCATCCAGCCATAGAAACCATGCCAAATCAGACTGGAACTTGGTGCAGCTCTCCAGCCTACCAGTTCAGTCAAACTGTCTAACCCATGGCAGCATGGAAAGCGGACAGTTGCATTGGTTGGCCCAAAGCAATAGTGGAAGACACTTGCCCAAGGTATTGGGTATTGGAACTAAATCTGAAACCATGTAGCTGCTTCTTAATCACATAGACGTGCTTGAGCTTTGCACTTATTTACACATGGTTCCGGGTTCAGTCCCACTGTGTGGCACCTTGGGCAAGTGTCTTCTACTATAGCCTCGGGCCGACCAAAGCCTTGTGAGTGGATTTGGTAGACGGAAACTGAAAGAAGCCCATCGTATATATGTGTATATATATATATATATATAT